>NC_064629.1:210181291-210781291 GCF_023864275.1 Schistocerca cancellata | reverse complement strand
TGATCAAAAGTATCCGGACACCTGGCAGAAAATGACTTACAAGTTCGTGGAGCCCTCCATCGGTAATGCTGGAATTCAATATGGTGTTGGCCCACCCTTAGCCTTGATGACAGCTTCCACTCTCGCAGGCATATGTTCAATCAGGAGCTGGAAGGTTTCCTGCGGGATGGCAGGCCATTCTTCACGGTGTGCTGCACCGAGGAGAGGTATCGATGTCGGTCGGTGAGGCCTGGCACGAAGTCGGCGTTCCAAAACATCCCAAAGGTGTTCCATACGATTCAGGTCAGGGCTTTGTGAAGGCCAAACCATTACAGGGATGTTACTGTCGTGTAATCACTCTGCCACAGGACGTGCATTTTGAGCAGGTGCTCGACCGTGTTGAAAGGTGCAATCGTCATCTCCGAATTGCTCTTCAACAGTGGGAAGCAAGATGGTTCTTAAAACATCAATGTAATCCTGTGATGTGATAGTGCCACGCAAAATAACAGGAGGTGCAAGCTCCCTCCATGAAAAACACGACCACTCCATAACACCATCGCCTCCGAATTTTACTGTTGGCACTATACACGCTGGCAGATGGCGTTCCCCGGGCATTCGCCATACCCACACCCTGCCATCGAATCGCCACATTGTGCACCGTGATTCGTCACTCCACACAACGTTTTTCCATTGTTCAATCGTCCAATGTTTACGCTCTTTACACCAAACGAGGCGTCGTTTGGCGTTTACCGGCGCGATGTGTGCCTTATGAGCTGCCCGACCATGAAATCCAAGTTTTCTCACCTCCCGCCTAACCGTCATAGTACCTGCAGTGGATACTGATGCAGATGTCCTGTGTGATGGTCTGGATAGATGTCTGCCTATTACACGTTAAGACCCTCCTCAACTGTCGGCGGTCAGTCAACAGAGGAGGTCGGCCTGTACGCTCTTGTGCTGTATGCATCCCTTCACATTTCCGCTTCACTATAACATCAGAAACAGCGGACTAGGGATGTTTAGGAGTGCGGAAATCTCGCATAGATACGTATGACACTAGTGATACCCATTCACCAGCCACGTTCGAAGTCTGTGAGTTCCGCGGAGCGCCCCATTCTGCTCTCTCACGATGTCTAATGACTACTCAGGTCGACGATGTGGAGTACCTGGCAGTAGGTGGCAGCACAATGCACCTAATATGAAAAACGTACGTTTTTGAGGGTGTCCGGGTACTTTTGATCACATAGTGTAGTTTTCATTGATCACATAATTAGTTTTGTTTGGCATTTAATGAGATTCGCTTTCTTTATTTCAAATTTTGCATTTCGTGAAGTTTAAAGTTATAATTCACCAAACTGTTCACATGCGCAACACAGAGACAGCCGATGGACAGCTTTCCTCAGCGACTGAATACGTTACTTAAAATACATGTTACATGAGGAGAAAGTTTTCGAAATCAGTATATTCAGTTTTCTCACAAGCAGACAGTATTTTTATAGAAAACTTTCGAGGTCATTACATGGAACTTATAATGAATTCTACTTTAATTGGTGAAAGTATGTGAATGCAGCTTGCCGCTAACTTGGTGTAAAGTTTTGTCTGTACAGAGGTGTATCTGTCGCCTTTATTACCCTTTCACTCTCACACATAAATCGGTACAATACAGTTAGGGCCTCCTGTTTTATCTTTTGGGCTTATCCGTGATAAGACAGGCAAACAATTATGCTAATTGAGGATTCTGAGTATTTTCTCGAGTTTCATTCGCTCTCTTTCTCTCTCTCTCTCTCTGTCCTTTATCTGTGTACAGTCTTAAATATATTACTTTATTTACGTGGAATCAGCCCAATAGAATCTCTGGTGGAGCCCTTCGTCTTAATATTCAGCGGCTGGTTTGCTGGCAAAGATCTTTACATTTGTTATTATTGTTAAGCGCTGCATTCAGTTGGGAAAAATCGATCGTTTGAACAATTCGTTCATTTTACGACAGATTTAGAATTTCAGATGTGGACGAAGCCTTTTTGGACGATTTTATCAAAACTCGGAGACTGCAGGCTCTCTTCGTCACAGCTGAAACTTCCCCACTAATTACAGGGCCAAGACAATCATCAATGATTCAGACAGAGAACTCATTCGTCATTCACTCTAGAATAAAAGGGTCACAAACCTTATTTCTGAGGAAAATAGTATATTCAATCCATCTCCATTACATGTTCCGTTTTCTGTTGATTCCAAGTCTTATGTAATTTTCGTTTACCGTTTTTCTCTATCCACCAATAACACGCTAGTGGCACAAACTTTACTAGCTCGTTTTAGCGAGAAGAAGAGCAAATATCTCTTTTAGCAACCCGACAATCTTCCGACAGATACTTCCGAAGCTGTACTCCCTCTCTCTCTATAATAACCATGGAGAATACATCTATGTATCTCTGTTATTCCAAAGAATAATCTTACTAGAAAAATACCTTGGCGTCGACGGGCTGTCGGCGCATATATTACTAGAAATCCGATCAGATACTTTCTAAAAGTGAATAAATATGGATGATTTGATTGACCATTATTAATTATTGCGTGGTAGAGGGTAAATTTCCGTGGGGAGATTACAAACTGCCAGTAGAAGTTACTGGCTCTAGGCCACGATTGGGTATCAGCTCCCATATTTAGTGCCACCGCACAGCGGGCCATCCCAGGTCTACTCCAGCAGCACGTGTGACTCTTCAGGCCTAGGAGACAGCAGGTCGTTCACTGTGAACACAAGCCGTCTTCCGCCTTCGTAGGTTGGGCGCCGCATCGTGGTGGACTTCCCACACTGTGAAGCAGCCGAGACGCCTCCCGGTTTATAGCGGAACGGCATCGTCGAATGCACAGGCCGCTGGCGTGAAAGACTCGCTGAACGTTTACATAACGAGGCCGCCAGCAGCGTGGGGTGTGCAAGCAGCCAGTCCGGCAGAACTCTGCAGCCAGTTGGCCACTGTCCCGGTGTACTACACAGCGCAAATGCTTCAATAAAGAACTAGCTAACTTTTCAGCCATTTTTCTCTGGAGCCTTCACCACGCGCTCGCACCGTTCTGGCTCATAGTCACTCCTCCCTGCACTGGGGACTTTATATTAATGACTCAGATAAATAAATAATGCCAACAGCAGGAATGAAAGAGTAACGCACTTTTCACGTTTGCTTCTGTATACGACGATCTTTCCTAATTCAGATTTTTCTGTTTCGTAGCCGCGCTGGATTAGCCAAGCGGCCTAAGGCGTTGCAGTCATGGACTGTGCGGCTGGTCCTGGCGGAGGTTCGAGTCCTCCCTCGGGCATGGGTGTGTGTGTTTGTCCTAGCCGGCCGGAGTGGCCGAGCGGTTCTAGGCGCTACAGTCTGGAACCCCGTGACCGCTACGGTCGCAGGTTCGAATCCTGCCTCGGGCATGGATGTGTGTGATGTCCTTAGGCTAGTTAGGTTTAAGTAGTTCTAAGTTCTAGGGGACTGATGACCTCAGAAGTTAAGTCCCATAGTGCTCAGAGCCATCTGAACCATTTTTTTTGTTTGTCCTTAGGATAATTTAGGTTAAGTAGTGTGTAAGCTTAGGGACTGATGACCTTAGCAGTTAAGCCCCATAAGATTTCACACACATTTGAACATTTTTTCTGTTTCGTAATTCAAATGGTTCAAATGGCTCTGAGCACTATGGGACTCAACA
Source organism: Schistocerca cancellata (assembly GCF_023864275.1). Taxonomy (NCBI): domain Eukaryota; kingdom Metazoa; phylum Arthropoda; class Insecta; order Orthoptera; family Acrididae; genus Schistocerca; species Schistocerca cancellata. Next base: position 210,777,625 of record NC_064629.1, on the reverse strand, counting down.
TCTTAGGCCATAAGTCCCCTAGAACTTAGAACTATTTAAACCTAACTAACCTAAGGACATCACACACACCCATGCCCGAGGCAGGATTCGAACCTGCGACCGTAGCAGTCCCGCGGTTCCGGACTGCAGCGCCAGAACCGCTAGACCACCGCGGCCGGCGTTTCGTAATTATTTCAAAATAAAAACTAATGCAATACTATTACATGCACATTTTTTTTACCTGCAATTGACCCGTGGAAATTGCTTTATGTGTTTTTGGTATAGTTTTTACGAGTGCCTGAGTTGATATGCAAGTGCATGGAGTTGATATGGTGGTAGAAAATTTCAGGTCCTCCAAATGTCTCCCAATAACCAGGAACCTCAGTATTGCTGTCAGTTATTTTTTTTGTTTACCTATGTTTTTTCTTAGTGTCTTATAACAGTTTTAAAGCAAAAAGTACGAGCACATCTTCATCGCTGGGGGATATGAGCACAGGCGATCACGTCTGCTTGCTGGCTTAGATTCAGCTGAAGGTGTATGGATCGTTTAGTCCGTCCAGCGGACTTTTCAGGCGTACCTGACAAGCCTTTAATACTCTTCAAGAACCTACAGGACAGCACGTTACATCGCTTACTGAGAAAACACTAATGAGCCTGTAGTTCTTAACATTTACTCTGTCCCATTTCTTGTGAATTAATACTATTACTACACTATTCTAAATCTTGGATATTGCTTTCATAGATAGATATTGTCTAAATAATTCTGGAAATTCCGCTTTCAGTCTGTCTTATCCTTATTTTATATTTCCCATCTTTGAGCGGTTTATGACAAGTTAACTTGTGTACCAGATAAACTTCTACTGAACTAGACGCTCTTTTCATAAATCTGAGATCGATTGCAACCACCCGATCTATTCCTTATCGATTGCTTCCTGTGAAACCTCTTTTGTAAACTGTAATCTAAAATGTTACGGTATAAAAGTTGGTTCTGATGTAACGTTCCTTTCTATATCGATCTTTTTGTATGTATTGAATTTACCAACTTTCTTCGTCTAGTTCAACTTTTCATATTTGGTTTTCTCCTTCAGAAATTATCCCCAGCTTCACAGACACGTGTTGGACGTGAGAACCAGTTCTTATTATCAGTGACGTAACAGATTTTGTGGGGACGGCTTCCATCAAACTAATCCTGCAAAGCTTGATAAAAGCACACTGCTCATCTTAATTCTGAGAATGAAAAAAAAACCTTTTAAAGCGATTGAGGTATTTCAGTCGAAGCTTGATTGTTATTTTGGCATTTTTCTAGTGAAGTTCGTGTTTTTCTGTTTTTAGCCCTCCAGCCCCTTTCAGCCCACTTCAATCAATATATTATAAAAAGGATTTGCATGCTAGCAAAACCAGCAGCTTGTGAGGGATGTCGAATATCATTTAGATGTAGGACACTGCTAAATCTACATATGTAAAGAGGAGAGTTTGTAATTCATATAAATCTACAGTTTTATTCCGACCTTAATGAAATTTTGATCACTTTATCTTCAAGACTAAAGAAAGATCATTTTCTACAGAAGATTTAGTAATTTGACTTGAAACATATTTGTATGTAATATATAAAGGAAAATGTTAGCAAAAACCAATAAAAGTTCTTGGCCGATTTACTTCAGATTTCTACACGATACCCTAATGACCATTTGAGCAGACCCAGGCTATACACTATGTGATCAAAAGTAGCCGGACACCTGGCTGAAAATGACTTACAATTTGGTGACGCCCTCCATCGGTAATGCTGGAATTCAATATAGTGTTGGCCCACCCTTAGCCTTGATGACAGCTTCCACTCTCGCAGGCATATGTTCAATCAGGAGCTGGAAGGTTTCCTGCGGGATGGCAACCCATTCTTCACGGAGTGCTGCACTGAGGAGAGGTATCGATGTCGGTCGGTGAGGCTTGGCACGAAGTCGGCGTTCCAAAACATGTCAAAGGTGTTCCATAGGATTCACTTCAGAACTCTGTGCAGGCCAGTCCATTACAGGGATGTTATTGTCGTGTAACCACTCCGCCACAGGCTGTGCATTTTGAACAGACGCTCGATCGTGTTGAAAGATGCAATCGCCATCCTCGAATTGCTCTTCCACAGTGGGAAGCAAGAAGGTACTTAGAACATAAACTCAAACTGTGCTGTGATAGTGCCACGCAAAACAACAAGTGCTGCAAGCCTCTCCATGAAAAATACGACCACACCATAATACCACCGCCTCCTGATTTCACTGTTGGCATTACACACGCTGGCAGATGACGTTCACCGGGCATTCGCCATACCTACACCATGCCATCGGATCGTCACATTGTGTACCGTGATTTATCACTCCACACAACGTTTTTCCACTGTTCAATCGTCCAACATTTACGTTCCTTACACCAAGCGAGGCGTCGTTTGGCGTTTACCGGCGTGATTTGTGGCTTATGAGAAGCTGCTCGACCATGAAATCCGAGCTTTCTGACCTCCCTCCTAACTGTCACAGTACTTGGAGTGGATCCTGAAGCAATTTGGAATTCCCGTATGGTGGTCTGAATAGATGTCTGCCTATTACACATTACGACCCTCTTCAACTGTCGGCGGTCTCTGTCAGTCAACAGACGAGGTCGGCGTGTACGCTTTTGTGCTGTACGTGTTCCTTAACGTTTCCACTTCACTATCACATCGGAAACAGTGGACCTAGGGATGTTTAGGAGTGACACCCATTCACCCGACCACGTTCGAAGTCCGTGAGTTTCGCGGAGCGCCCCATTCAGCTCTCTCACGATGTCGAATGACTACTGAGGCCGCTGATACGGAGTACCTGGCAGTCGGTGGCAGCACAATGCACCTAATATGGATACTTTTGATCACATACGTTTTTCATATTAGGCGCATTGTGCTGCCACCTACTGCCAGGTACTCCATATCAGCGACCTAAGTAGTCATTAGTCATTAGTCATTAGTCCCACTGCTGAAGAGCAATTCAGGGATGGCGATTGCATCTTTCAACACGATCGAGTGCCTGTTCATAATGCATGGCCTGTGGTGGAGTGGTTACACGACAATAACATCCCTATAATGGACTGACCTGTACAAGACCTGACTTGTATCCTGTAGAACACCTTTGGAATGCTTCGGAAGGCTGACTTCGTGCCACGCCTCACCGACCAAAATCAATTTCTCTCCTCAGTGCAGAACTCCGTGAAGAACGGGCTGCCGTTACCCAAGAAATCTTCCAACACTTGATTGAACGTATGCCTACGAGAGTGGAAGCTGTCATCAAGGCTAAGGGTGGGCCAACACTATATTGAATTCCAGCATTACCGATGGGGGGCGCCACGAACTTGTAAGTCATTTTCAGCCAGGTGTCCGGATACTTTTGATCACATACTGTACTTTTTAAATGTATATGTATATACAAAAAGGAGAAACGTTGTTACCAAGCGATTGCAGTTTCCCATGCTGCTTGCATTCGCTGTATCAGTACAACTCAAAATGTTCGAAACTTAATTTGTTTCGTAAGATAAGTAGTAATTTGACTTAGGGTTTATTTCAAAATGGTTCAGATGGCTCTAAGCACTATGGGACTTAAGATTTGAGGTCATCAGTCTCATAGACTTAGAACTACATAAACCTAACTAAACTAAGGACATCACACACATCCATGTCCGAGGAAGGATTCAAACCTGCGACCGTAGTAGCAGCGCGGTTCCGGACTGAAGCGCCTAGAACCGCTTCGGCCACAGCAGCCGACTAGAGTTTATTTGTTCACTTACATCTCCTACAAAGCTGTGAGAACGGATGGAGCAGGTGAAGAATAATGTGTCCAAGACAGTACTCATAAGCTTATGATCGACTGTCTGCCAGTTTAAGTGCCTGAATTGCCACCCCTGAAGACCACACTGCGTAAAGATATGGTTGTTTCAGCATAGTGCCACAGAACCGCTTGAGATAATGATCCGTGAGTGTAATCCTTCTGTGTACCACGTATGTCTTGTTTCTACAATACATTTTGAATGAACTTAAAAACTCTCAAAGAGTATTGTAATTTACGTCTGCTAGTGTATTACGGAAACCATAAAATATGTGATATGCATATAATATTCGTTTGTCTGCTCATGTCAGTCCTTCCTTTACTTAGTTGTGGTGGATGCAACTGGACAGACGACGTGATTTTCAGTTGCTACGTTTTCTTCAGCTGTTTTGCAGTCTCTGGTATCTTCAACCCTTTTCTTCACCTATCAAATAGGTGACAGTGTTGTATCTTGGAACACTTTTTAGACACTCAGCTCTAGCCAGCTCTGTGACAGAAGTGTTGTATGTATTCTTATTGTATTTTTAAATGATAACATCAGGGCGATAACGACGGTTGTAACAAGCAGACATTTTGACAGCTACAGATGTCCGTATTTTTCAGAATGACGCTGTGCTGCTTTTGCGTAGTGTGAAGGTGGCAGCACTGATTCATCGAGATTTTTCACTGAATCTGTCTTGTGTTACTGCTTTTGTTCTGAACAATAATAAACGAACACTACTTGACGTTTTGATTCGTTATATATAAAGTTAAAATCACATCAAACATAAAACTGATCCTAGGAGTTGCAACCCTAGACAACCAACGAGCGCAAGATAAGCATCTTTATCCTCGCGAGTTATGTTTTTTTTAATTCTACATTATTAGTGCCGACTAGTATTAGTGTCATTTAAAATGAACGTAGGTAGATCTCACCGGGACTTTAAGCAGGATCCCATGCCGTTTTAACTTGTCGCAGACAGCACTGCTGTATAAAAGCCTTCTGTAGACTATTCCATACACTACAGTGTTCAGCCATACATATTCACGCTACTGATGCTTGCTTTCCAATGTCATCTACCAATCTTCCATTACGTAGTCACTTTGGCCTTTTCTTATCTCTCATAATCCAGCAAAGAATTTCCTTGGTCTATCTAGCACCCACAGGCCTTGCTGTATATCTCTAGGGTCTACATTTCAGTTTTAATTACAGCGACAACTACGTGTTTCTTTCCAATCTGTCCCCAGATCTATTCTCCTAGTAGTTCTCAGTATGCATCTCTGAACTGTTCGCTGAAGAATTCAAAGTTTTTGAATTTTTTCACGTTAAAGGTTCATGTCTCATTGCCATACCGTAAGTCAAAAAAGGTACTGCTCTTTGATGGTAAACTTTTCATTTCGTATACAGTGTAAGGTCAGTTTTGAAAACCCTATTTAGTTTACCAAAAGGAAAAGAGAAGTATCGTTGTGACCACGGTAGGGCCAATCGGACTCGTCCGACCGCCGTGTCATCCATCAGCCAACGGCATCATTTGGATACGGTATTGTGAGGGGGGGGGGGGGGAGGTATGCGGTCAGCTGGTCAGTGCTCCACTCTCCCGGCGGTTGTCAGGTTAGCGAACCTGGAGCCGCTGCTGCCCTCTCATGTAGCTCTTCAACTATCATCACGAGGCTGAGTGGACCCTGTTCCAGTCCTCCCGTCAAGGAAAAATGCTAGCAGTACTGGGAATGAAACTTGTATCCTCCGCATGGCAACCATCTACACTGAGGTGACAAAAGTCATCGAATACCTCCTAATATCGTTTCGGACCTCCTTTTGCCAGCCATAGTGCAGCAGTCTGATTTGGGATGGACTCATCAAGTCGTTGGAAGTCCGATGCAGAAATATTGAGCCATGTTGCCACTATAGCAGTCCATAACTGCAAAAGTGTTGCCAGTACAGGATGTTGTGCAAGAACTGATCTCTCGATTATGTCCCCCAAATGTGCGATGGGAACCATGTCGGGCGATTTGGGTGGCCAAATCATTCGCTCGAATTGTCCAAAATGTTCTTCAAACCAATCGCGAACAACTGTTGCCTATGACATGGCGCACTGTCATCCATAAAAACTGCATCGTTATTTGGGAACAAATGGTTTCCAAGTTGTCGAACATAACCATTTCTAGTCAATGATCGGTTCAGTTGGACCAAAGGACCCAATCTATTCCATGTAAATACAACCCATAGAATTATGGAGCCACTACCAGCTTGCACAGTGCCTTGTTGACACAACTTGGCCGGCCGGAGTGGTTCAAAAATGGTTCTGAGCACTATGGGACTTAACATCTTAGGTCATCAGTCCCCTAGAACTTAGAACTACTTAAACCTAACTAACCTAAGGACATCACACACATCCATGCCCGAGGCAGGATTCGAACCTGCGACCGTAGCAGTCGCACGGTTCCTGACTGAGCGCCTAGAACCGCGAGACCACCGCGGCCGGCCGGTCGGAGTGGCCGAGCGGTTCTAGGCGCTTCAGTCTGGAACCGCGCGACAGCTCTGGCCGCAGGTTCGAATCCTGCCTCGGGCATGGATGCGTGTGATGTCCTTAGGTTAGTTAGGTTTAAGTAATTCTAAGTTCTAGGGGACTGATGACCTCCGCTGTTAAGTTCCATAGTGCTCAGAGCCATTTGAACCATTTGAACACAACTTGGGTCGATGGCTTCGTCGGGTCTGTGACACACGCGAACCCTACCATCAGTTCTTACCAACTGAAATCGGGATTCATCTGATCAGGCCACGGTCTTCCAGTCGTCTAGGGACTAGCCGCTATGGTCACGAGCCCAGGAGAAAAGCTGCCGGCGATGCCATGCTATTAGCAAAGGCACTCGCCTCGGTCGTCTGCTGCCACAGCCGATTAACGACAAATTTCGTCACACTGTCCTAACGGATACTTTCGTCGTACGTTCCACATTGATTTCTGCGGTTATGTCACTCAGTGTTGCTTGCCGGTTAGCAATGACAATCCTACGCAAACGCCGCTGCACTCGGTCGTTAAGTGAAGGCCGACCACCACTGCGTTGATTGTGGTGAGGGGTAGTGCCTGAAATTTGGTACTTTCGGCACACGCTTGAACGCTGTGTGTCTCGGAATACTGAATTACCTAAGGATTTCTGAAATGAAATGTCCCATGCATCTGGCACCAACTACCGATCCCCGTTCAAAGTCTACTAATTCCCGTCATGCAGCCGTTATCACATCGGAAACCTTTTGACATGAGTTACACGAGTACAAATGGTGGTTGCGCCAATGTACTACCCTTTTATACCTTGTGTACCCGATACTATCGCCGTCTGTATATCTGCACGTCGCTATCCCATGACTTTTGTCACCTCAGTGTATACTGACCATTCGGCTATGGAGGCGGACATACCAAAGGACTCCAGGCAATTTTTTCTCACCTATTTATTTCCTTCACTGTCCACACATTGTTGTCTCCAACTGCCCCAAATAAAAACACTCTTCAACTGGGCCTACGACTTCATTATTATGCTATACTTTACAGTGTGTCCATTTGACGTTAGTTTACTATCATTGTATTGCTTTCAGCCCTACTTTCCAACTTGGTCTATCAAGTTCTTCAGCTTGTTGTGGACGCCTGTCTATACTAGAGGCAAACTGTAAATTTTATCAGCAAAACAAATGTGATTCAGGTACTGTTCGTTAACATATTTCAGTTTCCTAGTTTAAGTATCTAAAAACTTCTTCCAGGACTGAAAGAGAAAATATTTGGTGATGTGGATTCTCCTTGCCAGACTCCTTTCGCGCCGGCCGGGGTGGCCGAGTCGTTCTAGGTGCTACAGTCTGGAACCGCGCGACCGCTACGGTCGCAGGTTCGAATCCTGCCTCGGGTATGGGTGTGTGTGATGTCCTTAGGTTAGTTAGGTTTAAGTAGTTCTAAGTTCTAGGGGACTGATGACCTCAGAAGTTAAGTCCAATAGTGCTCAGAGCCAATTGGAAAATTTGACTCCTCTAGCCCACACAGTTATCATCAAGTCTAATTGAAACTTTAGCCTTGACTTACGTATTTTCTGTAAACTAACATATACAAAAAAGGCATTTTGTCAAACCGGGGTCTACTCCGCTGGAGAGTAGATGTCATCTTCTCTACCTCGGCCAATTCTCTAGCGGTTCTCCTTTTCAGATGTGTCACACGATTTTTGTCTACTTATGTCGTCATATTTTGGAAGCGTATTAGTTCTAGCAATTTATTACCCGTGTTGCCACTTTATTGGGTGAACTATACCACTTTTTAAAACACTTTTCAAGATGAGCACGTAATGAGCTACTCAATATGACGACACCCGTACCTTAGCACTGATGCTGCAACACTGCAGTGAGTGTGTACCTGTCTGCAACTATGTCTGCAGGCTACATGAACAATAACGACCTCACCCTATTTCGTAGTGGTGGCTGCATAAGTGTTAGAAGCCAGCTTGGTGGTCACACTCTAGCAGCGTATGCTGTTGAGTGGCATACCGGACAAATGGAAGTGTAATAATTTTATACGCCGTTGTATACAAAATGTGAATTCTGTTACTATGTCTTGAAATTAATTTTGAACAGCAAACGCTGAAACAGGGGGATTACAGCCAGATATACTGCTCCTCTATTCCACATGTCGGGAAGGGCAGTCCACGTCCACATGTACCGAGGAATATGCCGTTCCTTGTGGAACAATGTGGACCACCGCCTTCTTGACCTACGTCTGACATATCATCTACTGAATATGTATGAGATATGTACAAAATTGTCTCCATCTTTTTGTCAAACCGAATGAGAGTAAAACTCGAGCTTTCGACGATAATCTCCTTCGCCTCCGTCGGTAGCCGCTGATTGTCGTAACTGCTGCTGTGATGGCTTGATGTAACGACCAATAGATCTATAATAGGTCAACTTACGTCATATTGATGTCATGCTGTCGATGTCTGGTGATACTAATGGCGCACCCGCTTCCATTGGAACGTAAACAAACCCCAGAGAAGATAAAAGAGCTGTTGCACATGGTTAAGGATTGTCTTGGCCTCAAGGGAATTTATAAAGTCCCTTTCTAGTACAGAACCAACTTTGTCAATTAACGTATCGTTTCAGAACGCGGTATAAAACATCAACAGCATAATAAAAATCATGACTTACAAAAACCAGCGGCTGCTGAGCACAGCTTCACAAAGAAACGGGAAGTTATGTTCAATGTTAAAAATATCTTCTCCCATTCGTCAGCCAACTTGGACCCTATCAACAAAGAGGAATTGCGATTCACAGAACGAGAAATAAGCCCACCAGACAAGAAATAAATTTCACCCCTCCACCTTCCTCCCTATCAGAACCAGAAGACAAGCCTCTAGTCTTCATATCTCTGGCCTTGATAATGATCTCAGTTCGGCGAACAAGAGAATCCGCAATCTTCCTGAGGTATGCTGCGAGCCAGCTGAAGCCAATCATTGATGATCAGAACCCACAGAATCACCAAAGGGTGAGGATGCTGATTGCTACGGTTCACCTCCTGTTCCAAATAGACTGAGACATTCTCTATGAAATCGATAATTGCTGATATAGCGGGCCAGTCGACATGCGACAGAGTACCTGAATGTTCTTCAAACTAGGAAATGATGCCTTCGTCCCTGTGAACATCTTCGAAGATGGGAGTGTCCATAGCATACTCATCATGAAGATGTTGAGGAAAGTGCAGCACCTGGTCATCAGGAATGTCGAAGTAAACATCCTGGTTCATGTTTATTGTAATCTGAACGAATGGGTCCAAGTCGTGATACGAAAAACTCCCCCAAAACTCGCAGAACCACTTCCAGCATGAACTAAATGCTCCACACGTTACGGACTGAACACCTCATTGGGTCGTCAGTTCACTCGATGCCTTGTGTCATTTGAAAATAGATAAAATCACGAAGCTTCAGAGCACGCTACATGCCTTCAATAAGATAATGTCCATGAAACGTGCAGCTTTATGTGCCGCTGTGAGCAATGGCCTTTTGCGAGGTAGCCAACTCTGTCTGTTGCATGCAGTTTCCTCCTCAATGTTCGCTCAGAAACTGGTTGAAATAGAAGTAATTCCTGTTGATTTTGAAACCGACTGTCACTGACAAGGCATGGCACTCGAGTCAGCCGCTTTCAAAAAATGGTTCAGATGGCTCTGAGCACTATGGGACTTAACATCTATGGTCATCAGTCCCCTAGAACTTATAACTACTTAAACCTAACTAACCTAAGGACATCACACATCACCCAGCCATCACGAGGCAGAGAAAATCCCTGACCCCGCCGGGAATCGAACCCGGGAACCCGGGCGCGGGAAGCGAGAACGCTACCGCACGACCACGAGCTGCGGGCCAGCCGCTTTGAGTCAAGATCATTTTACGACCAATTTACTCGCACCGTGTAACGTGGTTGCTAGTGGTAAACTACTCCATCTAGACGCACTGGAATGTGTGCGTTTATACACAAACAAATCAGACAAAGTAATTCACGCTGTGGTCACGGGTAGACCCAAACGCAATAGTTACGTCATGTCATTCTGTCATGTCTGCACGTCGACCTATGATAATACGCTGATTCCGTAAAACCAATTGGCACACACACACACACACACACACACACACACACACACACACACACACACCACTTCACTGCCATGTCTTACGTCAGCCGTGGAGGGTGACGTGACCGCCTGGTACCACCATCTAGACCTGCGTGCCAGACATCACGAGGGTCGCCTGTATCACCTTTACTCGTTCCTTCCCGGAAGTACTCGATACAGTACATTTCATTGAGTACTTCATTGTAGTATTTTTCGGTCGCTACAATTCTCTTCAGTTTGGCAGAATCGTGGCGTCAGCGCTGATGATGATGTTTGGTTTGTGGGGCGCATGACACCCGTTCAAGTTCAGTGTTGAGCCATTGACTCAGTTTTTTATTACAGAGGGCAGCTAACCCTCTGACCGAACACGCTGAGCTACCGTGCCGGTTACTAGACCAAGAGCTATGGACGGCGTCAGCGCTGTTTACCTTTCGGCATTTGTGAGTGGTATGAAGGAGGTTCAAAAGTCCAGTGGATGTCTGCACCAAAAGGAGGCAGTCTAGCGACCTATAGTCGTAAGCCTTTAAAAATGAATTGCAGTGACAGAAGAGAGGGATGAGAATTCTCAGTATCTATTACGCAGTCGCATAAGCGACGAGTACCGTAAATTTCTAGGAAACGATATTACAATACCATGCAAAAAGACTTCAAAGATTTAATTGACAATGAAAGAGCAAAGAATTACAACAATCGACAGATGGGATTCATTGTTCTTCTCTGCCTCGTGATGGCTGGGTGTTGTGTGCTGTCCTTAGGTTAGTTAGGTTTAAGTAGTTCTAAGTTCTAGGGGACTGATGACCATAGATGTTAAGTCCCATAGTGCTCAGAGCCATTTGAACCATTTGATTCATTGTTCAGTACATCAAGAAGCACTTTGTTCTAAATTTGCGGCTTGCAGCACATGAAGAACAGTAAAATTCCTGATGTCGCAGGTATTATTCAACTGTCAGTTTAGACTGTTTTCGATGGAACTCAACGAAGAGAAAGGAGATTTTATACATTACTAAGAGAACGTTGGTTAAATCAAGGGACAAGCCTCGAGCGATCTTTCCATTTAAAACTCGCTGTTGTTGAATTTATGAAGGAAAAAGGAGTGTAGGAACAAAAATTAGAACTTCCGCAACGGATTGCAGTCCTCACATTTTAAGTGGACTGCACATTGCCCACAGGAAGACATGGCAAGGAAAGAAACAATTTCTTTCTTGATTGATGGGGATGCATTCAAAATGAAAATCGCGTTATAGAAGGGACCAGTCCATTCCCTAAGCTCACTGCCATTAAAGAAAACGCGAGGTTTGAGGAAATCATTGTGGCCTTGATAGAATTACAAAGCTCTCCGTCATCAGGCCACATGTGGCCCACCGGGTCCATCCGACCGCCGTGTCATCCTCAGATGAGGATGCTGATAGGAGGGGCGTGTGGTCAGCACACCGCTCTCCCGGTCGTTGTGATGGTTTTCTTTGACCAGAGCCGCTACTATTCGGTCGAGTAGCTCCTCAATTGGCATCACGAGGCTGAGTGCACCCCGAAAAATGGTAACAGCGCATGGCGGCCCGGATGGTCACCCATCCAAGTGCCGGCCACGTCCGACAGCGCTTAACTTCGGTGATCTGACGGGAACCGGTGTATCCACTGCGGCAAGGCCGTAAAGAATTACAAAGGTAGTTCATAAATGTTTTGAGGACAATGTCAATCATACATCTTTTTTCGAGACCGTTTGTCATTTCAATTGAAAGCGCCCCTGTGGATGTGCAAGGTTATTCCCGTTTTAATGACAAACCCTTTTGCGTTAAAACTGTGCAGGACGTCTACATTGCTTTCCTTAGGTATAGTGCTACAATATTTCGATCGACATATTTGTGTGAATGGATTTTTTCGATTATGAGAGTAAACAAGTCACGATCACGGGGCAACTTTAGTGTGAAAATCTGTGAAATTGGCACCGTCTGTCCGTTTACCGATAGTTTGTAGCAGATAAACGCCAATAATAATTAAACAGTACTGAAAATTTACTTTCTTTATGATCTGTATTGTTGAGAAATGTGAAATATAAAGCCACATCGTATGCAGTGCGATTGCAATGCCATTTAAATGCGGTGCGTTCGCAGTTTCCCTCTTTGCCCCATCACCCCGCACGGACAGCGTGACGTGGCGGTGCGGGAAACGTTCAGCGAGGGTGACCGCTATGACACTCTTGCCAGGGAATGGCCTGCGAGGCGAAAGCTTGGCCGCTCCTGATCTAGAGCGTTCCAAGGCGACGAGTCTGCTCTTATAAGGGGGAGCGACTGAAATTTTGTCCAATTGGTTGGCAACTCGTTCGTCATGGTTCTCCCACAACTAAAGTTGATACTTTTTGGATTGGTATGCAGAGCACGTAGTGGGGGATTTACCAGGAACCTACCTATACCCTTTTTGTTTCCTGCCATGACAGGGTTGTTATTGCAACAAGTTGTGGCCTTACATAATACTGAATTCTCAGATTCAGAGATCATATACAATTTCGTAATACGGGGTGTTCAAAAAGTCTCTCCGCAGTGCCGTATGAGGAGTGTTAGCCGCTCGTGCCGTATGATTGTTCGCCTGCCTGGGTTACTTCCCTTCAAGTGGACTCTCCCGACATTCCACTGTTACGTTTGTCTCAGCCAGCCTCAGTAGTACCGTTGGTGTGTGTCGTTACGTGTTGACGTGAACGTTTAAGTTTAGTTGCTTTGTTTCGTTTTTGTCACTGTTAAAATGCTAACCATTGAAGAACGTGTGTTTTTAGTCGAACAAGTGTTTAAAGCTGGCGGTAAATACACAGTTTCAGTTCGTCAACATTTAATTCAGTTTTCCCGGAGACAACACTCTCGCATCGCGATACTGTGCGGGATTTGATTAACAAATTTCGAAGTACGGATTCAGTGACAGAGGCACCGAGAAGTGGTCGTCCTAGCGTTTTGCCTGACGATAAACTACTCGATATTTCCGATAAAATGTCCATGAGTCCGAACAAGTCAGTAAGAAAACTCGCCCAGGAAATCGATGTTAGTGTCGGAACGGCCCACACAGCTGTAAGGAAAAAATTAGAACTTTTCCCATACAAAGTGACAGTCGTGCAACAACTGAAAAATACTGATCATGGCAAGAGACTGCATTATTGTCAATGGTTCCAAATTTTCGTTCAACAAAATGAAAGGGATATTCTTAATGAAACGTTTTTCAGTGATGAGGCGTGGTTTCATTTATCCGGGTACATGAACTCGCAAAATTGTCGTATGTAGAGTACTGCAAATCTAGTGTGTATTTATGAGGAACCACTTCATTCTGTGAAAATAGGAAGTTAGATTGCAATTTCTAGACGTCGGATTGTGGGTCCAACATTTTTCAACGAAACAGTAAACGCACAAAGATACTGCAGTGATATTATGTACCCATTCATAGGAGAACTTGTGTTAAGTGAAATACTGAACGGTTATTTTCAGCAAGATTTTAAACCGCGCATACAGCTCGCGTTTCGATGTCACTGCTTGCTGATGTTTTTGGTGATCGCATAATTTCACAGGGACTTTGGCCTCCACGATCGGCTGACCTAACACCACCTGACTTTTTCTTCTGGGGTGCAGGAAAGCAACTGTCTATAAAAACCGTCCAAAATCCATCGATGAATTCAAAACTGCAGTATCCACTTTCACTGCTTCTGTTACAGAAGAAATGTTACAGCTTGTGTTTGGAAACATGGTTAGACGAATTGAATTGTGTATTCAACAACAGGGGGGATACTTTCAATATTTAATGTGAAAATTTGCAAGTAAAAATGGATATTCAATAAGTTAATAACTTGTATTTCACTGAGTTTCATTTCGGTATATTCACTGCGCCATAGGGCACGCGCGGCTAACAAGCATACGGCGCTGCGGAGAGACTATTTGAATATCCCGTACTATTCGTTTGTTCATTTTCATTTAATCATTGGTACAAATCTCATCTTAGTTAACTGTGCCATCACATAAGCTCTACTGTCATCTCTACATTTGTTAGGAATTATTAGGTTGGTGCTAAGTTCGTAGCGTTTTGTTTTGCATGTTGGTACTCCTGTTGCTGTGGGTCTATTTATCGAGTGTTGGTTTTTATTTGTAGTTCGCTGTTGCAATTTTGATTGACATAGAGTCATTTTGTCATTTGGAGATAGTGAGTGCAGCTGTCGACGCTAGAAATGGAGTGCTAAATGGAAAAATCGGAACATTTCCGACATATTCTTCTGTTTGAGTTCAGTAGAGGGGTGACAGCTGTGGAGGCAGCCAGAAATATTTATGTCGTGTATAGGATAATGCGATTGGACAGAGCAGGGCAAGAGAATGGTTATCTCGTTTTAAGGAGGATCGTTTCGAGATTAGTGGCTCTCCACGTTCAGGAAGACCTGGGGTCTGATGAAGATCGTTTAAACGCATTAATCCACAGTGATCCACGTCAGTGTACTATAGAACTGGCAAATCTGATGAGCTGTGATCCTTCCACCATCGTGCGACATTTGCATGCAATGCGGAAGGTTCAAAAATCAGGTATGTGGGTACCGTATGCTCTAAGCCAAAATCACAAAAATCAGCGGGTGGCCTTTTGAGCATTTCTGCTTTGATAGCCCTCAATTGACTCTTGGACAACACCGACCATTTCTATTCTGTAGCTACGGTCGCAGGTTCGAATCCTGCCTCGGGCATGGATGTGCGTGATGTCCTTAGGTTAGTTACGTTTAAGTAGTTCTAAGTTCTAGGGGACTGATGACCACAGATGTTAAGTCCCATAGTGCTCAGAGCCATTTGAACCATTTTTCTATTCTGTATCGCTACCGGTGACAAGAAATGGTTTCTTTATGCTGATATAAGGAAGAGAAATAATAGTTGAGCCCAAACAAAGCAGCAACTCCTCGTACAAACACATTCCACGAAAGAAAATGTTATGCATCTAATGAAACTGCGACACTGTGGTTTGCTACGAACTGCTTCCCGGCGGCGTAGCCACCAATGCTGACATTTATTGCCAACAACTAAGACGTCTTTGAGACGCAATCCAAGAACAACGACCAGGAAGACAGGGCGAAGTGATGCTACTCCACGTTAAGGCCCGCCCGCTTTCTGCTAGACTGATCGAAAACGCTATACAGGAGTTAGATTGGGAAGTGATTCCGCACTCACGTTCTTCACCTGATATTGCGCACTCACATTTTCACCTCCATATCGAACGACCTTCAAAGAACTTCCTTTGCGGTTGAAAATACGCTTCGAGCGTGGCGAGCGCAGCTCGTGGTCTCGCGGTCGCGTTCTCGCTTCCAGAGCACGGGGTTCCGGGTTCGATTCCCGGCGGGGTCAGGGATTTTCACCTGCCTCGAGATGACTGGGTGTTTGTGTTGTCCTCATCATTTCATCATCGTTCAGGACAGTGTCGAGACTGGGCTGAGCAAGGGTAGAGAATTTGTATGGACGCTGATAACCGCGCAGTTGAGCGCCCCACAATCCCAACATCATCATCATCGAGCATGGCTCGGCGAGTTCTTCGCCTCAAAACACGTGATCTCTACAGTTGCCGAGTCGAAAAGTTACCCTAGCGTTGGCAGACTGTTGTAAATAGTGAAGGAGAATATCTACATCTACATCTACATAGACAATACGCAAGCCACCGTATGGTGCGCGGCGTAGGGCACCCCATACCATCACCTGCCATTTCCCTTCCTGTACAACTCGCAAATAGAGCGAGGGGAAAACAACTATCTATACACCTCCGTATGGGCCATAATTTCTCGTATCTCACCTTCGTGGTGCTTAAGCGCAATGTATGTTGGAGTCAGTAGAATCGTTCGGCAATCAGCTTAAAATACCGGTTCTCTAAATTTTCTGAATAGAGTTTCTCGAAAAGAATGTCGCCTTCCCTTCAGGGATTCCCATTTGAGTTCCCGAAGCATCTCCATAACACTTACGTGTTGTTCGAACCTACCAGTAACAAACCTAGCAGCCCGCCTCTGAATTGCTTCGACGTCTCCCTTCAATCCGACCCGGTACGGAACCCAAACACTCTTGCAGTACTCAACAATAGGTCGCACCAGCGTCTTATTGCGGTCTCCCTTACAGGTGAACTACTCTTTCCTAAAATTCTCCCAATAAACCGAAGTCGACCATTCCTCCTCCGTACCACAGTTCTCACATGGTCGTTTCACCTCACATCGGTTTTCAGCGTTACCTCCAGATATTTAAACTACTTGACTGTGTCAAGCAGGACATTAGTAATACTGTATCCGAATATCACAGGTTTGGTCGTGCTACTCATCTGCATTAACTTACATTTTACCACTTGTAGAAGGCCGGCCGAAGTGGCCGTGCGGTTAAAGGCGCTGCAGTCTGGAACCGCAAGACCGCTACGGTCGCAGGTTCGAATCCTGCCTCGGGCATGGATGTTTGTGATGTCCTTAGGTTAGTTAGGTTTAACTAGTTCTAAGTTCTAGGGGACTAATGACCTCAGCAGTTGAGTCCCATAGTGCTCAGAGACATTTGAACCATTTGAACCACTTGTAGAACTGGCTGCCATTAATTACACCAACACGAAATTTCGTCTAAGTCGTTTTGCATGTTCCTACAGTCACTCAGCTTACCGTGCACCACGGCATCATCTGCAAACAACCGTAGATTTCTGCCCACCCGATTCACAAAATCATTTACGTATATACAGAACAACACTTTCCTGCGGCACTCCTGACGATACCCTTGTGTCTGATGAACACTCGCGCTTGAAGGTAACATAATGGGTTCTATTATGTAAGGAGCCTTCGAGTTACTCATATATCTGTGAACTTATTCCATATGCTCGTATCTTCGTTAAGAGCCTGCAATGGGGCGCCGTGTCAGATGTTTTTAGCCGGCCGCGGTGGCCGTGCGGTTCTAGGCGCTTCAGTCCGGAACCGCGGAACTGCTACGGTCGCAGGTTCGAATCCTGCCTCGGGCATGGATGTGTGTGATGTCCTTAGGTTAGTTACGTTTAAGTAGTTCTAAGTTCTAGGGGGTTTATGACCTAAGATGTTGAGTCCCATAGTGCTCAGAGCCACTTGAACCATTTTTTTCAGATGTTTTCCGGAATTCTAGAAATATGGAATATTCCTGTTGCCCTTCATCCATTGTTCGCAGTATATCACGTGAGGAAAGGGCAAGCTGATTTACGTACGAGCGGTGCTTTCTGAAATCATGCTGCTACGTGGGCATTAGTTTCTCAGTCTCGAGAAAATTTATTATATTCGAACTGAGAATATGCTCAAGGATTCTCCAGCAAACAGAAGTTAGGGATATTGGTCTGCAATTGTGCATGTCCTTTCTTTTACCCTTTTTATACACTGGAGTCACCTGCGCTTAGCCGGCCGCTGTAGCCGAGCGTTGCTAGGGGCTTCAGTCTGGAACCGCGCTGCTGCTACGGTCGCAGGTTCGAATCCTGCCTCGGGCATGGATGTGTGTGATGTCCTTAAGTTAGTTAGGTTTAAGTTGTTCTAAGTTCTAGGGGACTGATGACCTTAGATGTTAAGTCCCATAGTGCTCAGAGCCATTTTGAACCAGTGTCATAGACAATGTTCGTCATAAGACTGTCAAGCTGGATGTACCGATGTAGCTCGGGGCAGCGCCGATACCTCCTGGGCTTCAGCTGTAACAAGCCAAGTCGTCATCTGAATGGTCGGTGTGATTACCCACTGAAACGCCAAAGAAACTGGCATAGGCAGGCGTATTCAAATACAGAGATATGTAAACAGGCAGAAGACTGCGCTGCGGCTGGCAAACCCTATATAACACAACAAGTATCTGACTGCAGTTGTTAGATCGGTTACCGCTGCTGCAGTGGCAAGTTATCAAGATTTAAGTGAGTTTTAACGTGGTGTTATAGTCGGCGCACGAGCGATCGGACGCAGCATCTCCGAGATAGCGATGAAGTGCGGAATTTCCCGTATGACCATTTCACGAGTGTGCCGTGAATATTAGGAATCCCGCAAAACATCAAATCTCCGACATCGCTGCGCCCGGAAAAAGATCCTGCGAGACACGCGACCAACGACGACTCAAGAGAATCGTACAACGTGACGGAAGTGCAAGCCTTCCGCAAACTGCTGCAGATTTCAGTGCTGGGCGCTCAACAAGTGTCAGCGTGCAAACCATTCAACGAAACAACATCGATATGGGCTTTCGGAGCCGAAGACTCACTCGTGTACCCTTGATGACTGTGCGAAACAAAGCTTTACGCCTTCCCTGGGCCAGTGAACACCGACATTGGACTGTTGATGACTGGAAGCATGTTGCCTAGTCGGACGGGTCTCGTTTCAAATTCTATCGAGGGGATAGACGTGTAAGGTTATGGAGACAACCTCATGAATCCATGGACCTTGTATGTCAACAGGGGACTTTTCAAGCTGGTGGAGGCTCTGTAATGATATGGGGCGTGTGCAGTTTGAGTGATGGGACCCCTGATACGTCTACATACCGTTCTGACAGGTGACACGTATCTAAGCATCCTGTCTGATCATCTGCATTCTTTCGTGTCCATTGTGCATTCCGACGAACTTGGGCAATTCCAGCAGGACTTTGCGACACCACAAACGTCCCCAATTGCTACAGAGTGGCTCCAGGAACATTCTTACGAATTTAAACACTTCCGCTGGCCACCAAACTCCCCAGACATGAACATTATTGAGCATGTCTGGGATACTTTCCAACGTGTTGTTCAGAAGAGATCTCCACCACCTTGTACTCTTATGGATTTATGGACAGACCTGCAGGATTCGCACAGTGAGTTCCCTCCAACACTACTCAGACACTAGTCGAGTACATGCCGCGTCGTGTTGCGGCACTTACGCGTGCTCGCGGGGGCCCACACGATTTTAGGTAGGTGTACCAGTTTCTTTGGATCTTCAGTGTAAAATTAGCCTTTCTGTGTGAAGGTTGAGTGGGGTCTGTTTGCGTTTCATGTGTGTCCGCCATTCCTGCTGTTGCAGGACTGTTTGTCGACTGGCATTGCCAGTTAGATTTGCTGTATTCTAGTGGATAGCCGATATTGCGTTATTTGTATGTGTTTCGATTGAGCTCACCGAGGTGGTTAATTATCCATAAGGAGGATGTGTTTAAACGATTATGTTTCCACCTCTTGTTGTGGTCGTAGTTACCCAGGTTACGGATGAAGGGATTCCTAAAGTATCTCGAGTTCCTATATTGTCGTGTGGCGAGTTGTTTCAATACTGCTGTGAGAGTTTGAATATGGTATTTATTGTTAAGGTCCGTGGCAGGTGAGTATCGTGGAGCATCGCTTCTACATCTACATCTACACTCCTGGAAATGGAAAAAAGAACACATTGACACCGGTGTGTCAGACCCACCATACTTGCTCCGGACACTGCGAGAGGGCTGTACAAGCAATGATCACACGCACGGCACAGCGGACACACCAGGAACCGCGGTGTTGGCCGTCGGATGGCGCTAGCTGCGCAGCATTTGTGCACCGCCGCCGTCAGTGTCAGCCAGTTTGCCGTGGCATACGGAGCTCCATCGCAGTCTTTAACACTGGTAGCATGCCGCGACAGCGTGGACGTGAACCGCATGTGCAGCTGACGGACTTTGAGCGAGGGCGTATAGTGGGCATGCGGGAGGCCGGGTGGACGTACCGCCGAATTGCTCAACACGTGGGGCGTGAGGTCTCCACAGTACATCGATGTTGTCGCCAGTGGTCGGCGGAAGGTGCACGTGCCCGTCGACCTGGGACCGGACCGCAGCGACGCACGGATGCACGCCAAGACCGTAGGATCCTACACAGTGCCGTAGGGGACCGCACCGCCACTTCCCAGCAAATTAGGGACACTGTTGCTCCTGGGGTATCGGCGAGGACCATTCGCAACCGTCTCCATGAAGCTGGGCTACGGTCCCGCACACCGTTAGGCCGTCTTCCGCTCACGCCCCAACATCGTGCAGCCCGCCTCCAGTGGTGTCGCGACAGGCGTGAATGGAGGGACGAATGGAGACGTGTCGTCTTCAGCGATGAGAGTCGCTTCTGCCTTGGTGCCAATGATGGTCGTATGCGTGTTTGGCGCCGTGCAGGTGAGCGCCACAATCAGGACTGCATACGACCGAGGCACACAGGGCCAACACCCGGCATCATGGTGTGGGGAGCGATCTCCTACACTGGCCGTACACCACTGGTGATCATCGAGGGGACACTGAATAGTGCACGGTACATCCAAACCGTCATCGAACCCATCGTTCTACCATTCCTAGACCGGCAAGGGAACTTGCTGTTCCAACAGGACAATGCACGTCCGCATGTATCCCGTGCAACCGAACGTGCTCTAGAAGGTGTAAGTCAACTACCCTGGCCAGCAAGATCTCCGGATCTGTCCCCCATTGAGCATGTTTGGGACTGGATGAAGCGTCGTCTCACGCGGTCTGCACGTCCAGCACGAACGCTGGTCCAACTGAGGCGCCAGGTGGAAATGGCATGGCAAGCCGTTCCACAGGACTACATCCAGCATCTCTACGATCGTCTCCATGGGAGAATAGCAGCCTGCATTGCTGCGAAAGGTGGATATACACTGTACTAGTGCCGACATTGTGCATGCTCTGTTGCCTGTGTCTATGTGCCTGTGGTTCTGTCAGTGTGATCATGTGATGTATCTGACCCCAGGAATGTGTCAATAAAGGTTCCCCTTCCTGGGACAATGAATTCACGGTGTTCTTATTTCAATTTCCAGGAGTGTATTTCCTTTCAGTGTGTGCAAGACTTAGTTAAATCCCTTCATTGAATTTGTCATTTACATCATAAATAGGTTGCGTGAACTGCACATCAGTGTTGTCTCTGTAAGAAACGACATTATTCCCAGCAAATATTTGAAATAGTACAAGAGTATTGCATGAAAATGTACGATGAAGCTTTTGTATAAGACATGAATATTTGTAGATTAAATTAGTCATTGTGGTCAAATACATCTACATACAGAAAGAATTATACAATGTTCTGTACCAGCTACAACGTAAAGTTAACAAAAGGAACAACTGACAAAACTACATTATTTTCTCATGGTGACAAATGGCTATGAAAAAGAACAAGAAAATCTAGTGTGCACTCAATAACAGATCTTATGTTACACAAAATAGTTATTCAGATCTAAGAACTAACATTTTAAACATAGTAACTGTGATAATAAAAACACACAGCTGAAAAATATTCACACAATGTAAGAGGAAGAAGGTATATAGACCAAAAATAAAGGACAAACAAACAAATGTATTATGGTTCATGTAAAGGAGATGGAAAGAGAAGTAACTGCACTTCAAAGTCAAAGTCCCAGTCAGTCTGTGTGGTATTTTATCCTAGTGTCATGTACTACTCTAGTGTACTGATCAGCTTTCTAACTTCTGTACTGTATGCATACTGTATGTTCTCTGAAACCTCAGACTTTTTTCGTAACATCCTCTATCTCAGTTTACCTAGCAAAAACATCATGTCACATATTAATACCTGTCATGTCAATTTACCTGCCGAAAACATCATGTCAATTTGCCTGCATTTCATTACCACATCATCATACCCACATAATATAATCATTATGCAACCTGCATATACTAATTTACATTTCCACATTACAGTTATATTTCTATCTCATTTATATATGCATATGTTACATTTTCAACTTACTCTCACGGTGTTCTTATTTCAATTTCCAGGAGTGTACATCTACATCCATACTCCGCAAGCCACCTGACGGTGTGTGGCGGAGGGTACCTTGAGTACCTCTATCGGTTCTCCCTTCTATTCCAGTCTCGTATTGTTTGTTCGTGGAAAGAAGGATTGTCGGTATGCCTCTGTGTGGGCTCTAATCTCTCTGATTTTATCCTCATGGTCTCTTCGCGAGATATACGTAGGAGGGAGCAATATACTGCTTGACTCTTCGGTGAAGGTATGTTCTCGAAACTTTGACAAAAGCCCGTACCGAGCTACTGAGCGTCTCTCCTGCAGAGTCTTCCACTGGAGTTTATCTATCATCTCCGTAACGCTTTCGCGATTACTAAATGATCCTGTAACGAAGCGCGCTGGTCTCCGTTGGATCTTCTCTATATCTTCTATCAACCCTATCTGCTACGGATCCCACACTGCTGAGCAGTATTCAAGCAGTGGGCGAACAAGCGTACTGTAACCTACTTCCTTTGTTTTCGGATTGCATTTCCTTAGGATTCCACCAATGAATCTCAGTCTGGTATCTGCTTTACCGACGATCAACTTTATATGATCATTCCATTTTAAATCACTCCTAATGCGTACTCCCAGATAATTTATGGTATTAAGTGCTTCCAGTTGCTGACCTGCTATTTTGTAGCTAAATGATAAAGGATCTATCTTTCTGTGTATTCGCAGCACATTACACTTGTCTACATTGAGATTCAATTGCCATTCCCTGCACCATGCGTCAATTCGCTGCAGATACTCCTGCATTTCAGTACAATTTTCCATTGTTACAACCTCTCGATACACCACAGCATCATCTGCAAAAATCCTCAGTGAACTTCCGATGTCATCCACCAGGTCATTTATGTATATTGTGAATAGCAACGGTCCTATGACACTCCCCTGCGGCACACCTGAAATCACGCTTACTTCGGAAGACTTCTCTCCATTGAGAATGACATGCTGCGTCCTGTTATCTAGGAACTCCTCAATCCAATCACACAATTGGTCTAATAGTCCATATGCTCTTACTTTGTTCATTAAACGACTATGGGGAACTGTATCGAACGCCTTGCGGAAGTCAAGAAACACGGCATCTGCCTGTGAACCCGTGTCTATGGCCCTCTGAGTCTCGTGGACGAATAGCGCGAGCTGGGTTTCACATGATCGTCTTTTTCGAAACCCATGCTGATTCCTACAGAGTAGATTTCTAGTCTCCAGAAAAGTCATTATACTCGAACACAATACGTGTTCCAAAATTCTACAACTGATCGCCGTTAGAGATATAGGTCTATAGTTCTGCACATCTGTTCGACGTCCCTTCTTGAAAACGGGGATGACCTGTGCCCTTTTCCAATCCTTTGGAACGCTACGCTCTTCTAGAGACCTACGGTACACCGCTGCAAGAAGGGGGACAAGTTCCTTCGCGTACTCTGTGTAAAATCGAACTGGTATCCCATCAGGTCCAGAGGCCTTTCCTCTTTTGAGCGATTTTAATTGTTTCTCTATCCCTCTGTCGTCTATTTCGATATCTACCATTTTTTCATCTGTGCGACAATCTAGAGAAGGAACTACAGTGCAGTCTTCCTCTGTGAAACAACTTTGGAAAAAGACATTTAGTATTTCGGCCTTTAGTCCGTCATCCTCTGTTTCAGTACCATTTTGGTCACAGAGTGTCTGGACATTTTGTTTTGATCCACCTACCGCTTTGACATAAGACCAAAATTTCTTAGGATTTTCTGCCAAGTCAGTACATAGAACTTTATTTTCGAATTCATTGAACGCCTCTCGCATAGCCCTCCTCACACTACATTTCGCTTCGCGTAATTTTTGCTTGTCTGCAAGGCTTTGGCTATGTTTATGGTTGCTGTGAAGTTCCCTTTGCTTCCGCGGCAGTTTTCTAACTCGGTTGTTGTACCACGGTGGCTCTTTTCCATCTCTTACGATCTTGCTTGGCACATACTCATCTAACGCATAATGTACGATGGTTTTGAACTTTGTCCACTGATCCTCAACACTATCTGTACTTGAGACAAAACTTTTGTGTTGAGCCAGCAGGTACTCTGAAATCTGCTTTTTGTCACTTTTTCTAAACATCAAAATCTTCCTACCCTTTTTAATATTTCTATTTACGGCTGAAATCATCGATGCCGTAACCGCTTTATGATCGCTGATTCCCTGTTCTGCGTTAACTTTTTCAAATAGTTCGGGTCTGTTCGGGTCTGTCTGTTTCGCTTATGATACATAGCACTTTATTCTGTACCACCTGCAGGCGACGCAGATGAGTCGGAGCTCCCTGTGCCAAGACTGGAGCAGCAAGTGCCATCAGCATTTGTCCGTTTAAATAACACCGAAAATATAGCTTTTTGCTGTGGGGAGTGTCGCTTAAGTTGTGTGTGTCAGTCGAAAGAGGGGAGAAAGGAGGACCCGCCCAGCGACAGAGTTGCGCAAGCGCCTGGCTTACCGCCGCTGTCGTGATGAAACACTCCCACGGCGGGCTGCATAACGCCGCTAATCTGCTACCACTTCTACGGAAAGACAGCCATGCAGCACTGCGCCAGTTTCTTACGCTGCGTTGCACTTCTCAGGCTTCGCAAAGACTGTTTGAGCAAGACCTGAATCTTCGCTCTCGTCTATTCATCTGATTATTTTTCGTAGTGAAGATACACGAAAAGCATTCGCAATTGCGTATATGGACAACCATCAGTAGTATGATGAAATGACGACAGTGAAAATTTGTACCGGACCGGGACTAGGACCAGGATTTCTCGCTTATGGCGAGCGGTCGCCTTACTATTTGGCTACCCGTGCACGACTCACGGCCAGACCCAAACTTCCATATGATGTCAACCGTGTCTCTACAACCTGTACTCGTACATCCATTAGGTATATTCCCGTACAGGCGAGACATTTCACTTGAAAATCGCTTGCCCGTTGTCGGCGGATAGATACGATACTGCAGTGGCTGTGCTGTTCCGAATTACAATGCAATGTTCATTTGGACACGCATACATATGCCGGCACAGTAGCTCAGCGTTTTCGATCAGAGGTCTGGCTGCTCTCTGTGATAAAAAAGCTGAGTGACGCAATCGTGATGTACAAGAATGGATGTCATGTGACGTCTGCCCAGACCAAATGCAACGCGCAATATGAAGGTAGTGAAAAAAGTAAGCACAACACCTGGGTTCGAATCCCGGTCCCGATACAAATTTTGTTTAAAAACATTAAAAAATGGTAACGTGACCTCTTGCGATAAATGGGAAATCCGGGTTCGAGTTCAGGTCTGGTACAAATTTTCATTGTCGTCATTCCATCATACAGCTGATGGTTGTCCATATTCGGAATTGCGAATACATTTCATGGTTTCATAACGGCTGTAGTCGCCGGAGAGTCTGTTCATTAGGATATGCATGCATGTCCAAAGGAACATTGCGTTGTATTTCGGAATAACACAGGCACTGCAATATCGTATTTACCCGCCGACACCGGGCATGCGGCTTTCTAGTGAAATTTCTCTCCTACACGGGAAGATACATAATGGATGTACGAGTACAGGTTGTAGACACATGGTTGACGACATATGGAAGCTTGGGTTTGGCCGTGAGTCGTGGTCGGATGGCATAACGGTATGGCGACCGCTCACGGTAAGCGGTCCGGCACAAATTCTCATTGTCGTCATTCCATTATACAGCTGATAGTTGCCCATATTCGCAATTGCGAATACATTCATATATCTCATAACGGCTGCAGTCGCCACATTGTCTGTTCCTTTGGACATGCATGCGTGTCCGAAGGAACGTTTGTATCGTAATTCGGAGTAACACAGCCACTGAAATGTCGTAGTATAACACACAGTCTGTTTCAAGAAGATCCAAAAAATTTTCCACATGAATGAAGACAGAAGCTCGGGATGCAGATAGAATTGCAACGTTTTGTATTTTTAAAAGAACAGTCCGCTTTTACAGGTGTGTATCTTTTGCACACATGGACAAACAATCATGTGGTGCTTCGTAAAGTTACGCTTAGGATCAAAGTAATCATTTACGTTTCACAGATGTTCAACGTGGCCTCCACCGAACGCACGACAAACATCTAGACGATAGTCAAACTCGTTCCATTCTTCAGCCAGCATATCTAGATTTACTGCATTCCCTGTTGTTGCTTGCGGCGTCGCAAGATAACCAAAAAACAATCACATATCGTGCAATCAAGGGATCCTAGAGGCCATGGTGCAATGCGAGATCCGTACACTCACTACGGACTATCCATCTCAGCTCATTGTTAAGAAATGTTCGGTGGTCCTCTGTCCCGTATAAAAATGAAATTTTCGGCATGGTCTCACTATTTTGAGAAAGGCAGATTCTCGGAATATTCATGTGCATCATTCCTGTAACTATTTGTCCCGAAAAAAGGGCTGCGAACGGCGCAGAACACAGGAAGTTTTGGAGAATCTGTCGAGTGCTCGGGTATGATCTGTGGTTGCTTTGATCCCCATTTTCATATGTTTGCGGCAGTTCATTTTTCCACTTAAACAGAATGCAGTCTCATCACCGAACAATAAATGTGAAAGGAAATTATCATCTCCCATCTCCACACCCAGAATGAATTCCCAAATGCTGTACGTTGTTGTTGATCACAGTCACGAATGGCTTGTAGCTGTCGAATATTGTATAATTTGAAATACAAACTTCGCCACAAAACACGCCAGACAGGCATGTACATCTACATCTACATAGATACTCCGCAAGCCACCGTACGGTGCGTGGCGAAGGGTACCATGTACCACTACTTGGCATTTCCTTTCCTGTTCCACTCGTAAACAGAGCGAGGGACGAATTACCGTATATATACCTCCGTATGAGCCCTAATTTCTCGTATCTTATCTTAGTGATCCTTACGCGCAATGTATGTTGGTGGCAGTAGAATCGTTCGGCAGTCAGTTTAAAATATCGGTTCTCAAAATTTTCTCAGTAGTGTTTCTTGGAATGAACGTCGTCTTCCCTCCAGGGATTCCCATTTGAGTTCCGGAAGCATCTCCGTAACACTTACGCGTTGCTCGAACCTACCGGTAACACATCTAGCTGTCCGCTTCTGAACTGCTTCGATGTTTCCCTTCAATCCTACCTGATCCCAAACACTATAGCAGTACACAAGAATAGGTCGCACCAGCGTGCTACATGCGCTCTCCTTTACAGGTGAACTACTCTTTCCTAAAATTCTCCCAATAAACCGAAGTCGACTATCCGCCTTCCCTACCACAGTTATCACATGCTCATTCCACAGCATAACGCCTCACGACATTATGCCCAGTTATTTAAACGACTTGACTGTGTCAAGCAAGTCACTATTAATACTGTATCCGAACACTACAGTTTTGATATTCCTACTCATCCTCATTAACTTATATTTTTCCACATATAGGGTTAGATGTCATTCATCACACCAACTGGAAATTTTGTCTAAGTCGTCTTGTATCTTGCTACAGTCACTCAGCTTTGACACTTTATCGTACACTACGACATTATCAGCAAACAACTGCAGATAGGCTGCCCACCCTTTCAGCTAAATCATTTATGTATGTAGAAAACAACAGCCGTCCTATCACACGCCCCTTGGCACTCCTGACGATACCCTTGTCTCCGATGAACACTCGCCGTCGAGGACAACATACTGGATTCTCTTATTTTAGAGGTCTTCGAGCCATTGACATATCTGTGAATTTATTCCATATGCTCGGATCTTTGTTATCAGCCTGCAATGGGGCACTGTGTCAAATCATTTCCGGATATCTAGAAATATGGAATCATCCTTTGCCCTTCATCTATTGTCCGCAGTATGTCATGTGAGAAATGGGCATGCTGAGTTTCGCACGAGCGATGCTTTCTAAAACCATGCTGATTCGTCGACAAAAGCTTCTCTGTCTCAAGAAAGTTTATATTCGAACTGAGAATATGTTCTGGGATTCTGCAGAAAACCGAAGTTAGGGATATTGATCTGTAATTTTGCGCGTCGGTTCTTTTACCTTTCTTACATACTGGATCCACCTGCGCTTTTTATCCAGGAGCTATGGATATGACTCGGATGGCATGGGCTACGTCCAAAACCTTGTTGAATGTGCATTACGCCTTAAAGGAACGTACGGGGGCTAATTATGGATTGACTACTACGGAAAAGCCAGCGCCATGAAACGGATAGCCATCGTCTCCGAGCTGATAGTCCATGCTGCTGCAAATGTCATCGCACTGTTCGTATATATGGTTGTTGTCTTGCAAACGTCGCCATCTGTTGACTCAGGGATCGAGACGTGGCTGCACGATCCGTTACAGCCATGAGGATAAGATGCCTAACATCTCGACTGCTAGTGATACGAGGCCGTTGGGATCCAGCAAGGCGTTCCGTATTACCCTCCTGAAGCCACCGATTCCATATTCTGCTAACAGTCATTGGATCTCGACCAACGCGAGCAGCAATGTCGCGATACGATTACCCGCAATCACGATAGGTTACAATCCGACCTTTATCAAAGTCGGAACCGTTCGAATGGTTCAAATGGCTCTGAGCACTATGAGACTTAACTTCTGAGGACATCAGCCCCCTAGAAATTAGAACTACTTAAACCTAACTAACGTAAGGACATCACACACATCCATGCCCGAGGCAGGATTCGAACCTGCGACCGTAGCGGTCACGCGGTTCCAGACTGTAGCGCCTAGAACCGCTTGGCCAGTCGGAAACGTGATGGTACGCATTTCTCCTCCTTACACGAGGCATCACAACAACGTTTCACCAGGCAACGCCGGTCATCTGCTGTTTGTGTATGAGAAATCGGTTGGCAACTTCCCTCATGTCAGCACGTTGTAGGTGTCGCCACCGGCGCCAACCTTGTGTGAATTCTCTGAAAAGCTAATCATTTGAATATCACAGCATCTTCTTCCTGTCGGTTAAATTTCGCGTCTGTAGCACGTCATCGTCGTGATGTAGCAATTTTAATGACCAGTAGTGTGAGAGCATAACAGCTGCAAAGCTCACTGCAGAACTGAATGTCGCACTCGTGAGCCCTACCGGCACCAAAAAACCACGAAGAGAACTGTGTTAGCTGTGTATTGCAGGGCGAGCTGGAATTTGAAAACCACTCATCAGTGATGCAAATGCCTGTTACAAGAGAACGTGGTACCGAAGTGTTCTGGGTAGTTGTGCGTGCGTTATGTCGGAGCTAATTGAATTCGAACGCGGATAAATGGTGGACGCTTCCGTAACCTGGGTTACGGAGCAATGGGAGAAAGTTATTTGGTCGAATGTGTCTTGTTGCATACTGTTTCCAACTTCTTGCCGAGTTTACTAATGAGTGAAACATGGCTAGGGTTCGATGATTATTTGGGCGGCCATATCTTGGTATTCCACATTCCCCATGCTTAGTCTGCAAGGTCGCACTACTGCCAAATATTATGTGACCCTCTTGGCTAATCAGGTCCATCGCATGGCACGGTGTTTGTTCCCCAATCGTGATGCTCTTTTCTGAGAAGAGAGGACCCCTGTTCACACAGCTCGCATCGTCGAGGACTGGTTTATAGAGGACGAGAATGAAGTGTCGCTTCTGCCCTGGCCACTATAGTCACTAGATCTCAAAATTATTGAGCATTTATGGTCTACTTTGGAGAGAAGGGTGCATAATCGCTGAATCGCTATCGGCCTCCACCATCGCTACCTGAACTTGCCACTACTTTGCAGGAAGAAGGGTAGTAGATTCCCTTGAAAACCACACAGGATCTCTGTTCATCCATTTCGAAATGACTGGAAGCTGTAGTGAATACCAGCGGCTTCCCTGCACCGTATTAGGCATGGTAATGTATTCAGTTTGTGGTGTTTCCATACTTTTGTCCACCCTGTGCACCCGCACCAGGGTCAACTCTACATGCCACAATATGAACGGGCAACTCACACCTAGCGCCAAAGTAAACTTTTAATGTCGATAAGTAACTTGAATTCACTCAAAGTTTCTATCTTCATTCATGTAGACGATGTGGTGCTTCGAAACTGTATTAACCTCTCTGAAACACTGACCTCTGACAATAAGGGCTAATCTAAAATTTAATAATAGTGTTTCTCAGTTGGGGCTGTGCGGAATTTCTTCTCATCATCTCCGTCTGGCGTACGGAAAGCGCGTTGTCTCAGATGCAGATCTTGGTAGATAAACACTTTACACACACACAGCTACAATTTTCTCAAGACTACTGAAAAGAAATATCCGCTGGTCAGTCGTATTTGTGTAGATTGGTTCTCTTTTATTCTGTATTGCTGCTTTTCCGTCTATCACGATCCAAAGATCTTTAATGGCTCAAGTGGCTCTAAGCACTATGGGACTTAACATCTGAGGTCATCAGTCCCCTAGAACTCAGAAGTACTTAAACCTAACTAACCTAAGGACATCACACACATCCATGCCCGAGGCAGGATTCGAACCTGCGACCGTGCAAGCAACGCGTTTCCGGACTGAAGCGCCTAGAACTGCTCGGCCACAACGTCCGGCATCTTTAATGTGATGTTAAAATCTTGTTGATACAACAAATGATGTTCTATCAAAGTAACTTAGCGGTTTACAACCGAGCAAGTCAGATGGTGGTGGCAAAGAGCCACTGAGGCGCTACGCCCTTTGAGAATGGCTGTAGTCCCCCTTTCTGCAATGGATGCGAACTTGAATATCCAATAGCGTAATAAAATCGCACTTCGTGAGGCAAGGGCGCTTTCTTTACTTCAACTACGCGTGAAGCCAAGTTAATTATTCTATGATAATTTCGTACGTTTGTGCAACGTGAATCCAAACAATGTTCACAATATTACCGATTCCAATCATTATTAAAATACAAGCCTTATCCGGAGAAGAAAGATAGCAAAAACGATAGGATGGCTGTTCTTTCGTACTTGGTGACTCTGTTATTTCCTCTTGGGTTGGCATGATGTATAAAAATTAATGCAAGCTCACTTGGGGCAGTGGAGCGCCAGGAAAGCGACTGCGTCGCTTACAAATCCCATCAACATCGTCCTGTAACACAATAAGGAGATGGTACCTTGTGGAATGGGCTGTGACGAGTTGTGAAACTATGATAGTTCACCACAAAAGTGAGAGAAATCGACACACTAAGGGATGACTCCAGACACAGTTACCACCAGAGAAGAAATTAGAAATTACAGCTTTAGAAACGGAACGACAGACCTTTTATAGGCTGAGGAAACAGAGACGGACTACTTCGAGTGGAACGTTGGCTTCTGGTATATACTATCAATGTTATCGTCTACTCTGGGAACCTGCGTAATGTATGTGGTACTGTACATAACAAACAGTGAGGAATGTTCTGCAGGAAAATTTGTTTACTGCATGATAACAACGGTCCACTTGGCACACCAGCTCTGTCGCAATCCATAGGCTGGAAAGTACGGTTCTGATATTACACAAAGTGACTGTCACTTGTTTCTGTAGTTGAAGGAGCCGGCCGTTATGGCCGACCGGTTCTAGGTGCTTCAGTCCGGAACCGCGCTGCTGCTAGGTCGCAGGTTCGAATCCTGCCTCGGGCATGGATGTGTGTGCTGTCCTTAGGTTAGTATGGTTTAAGTAGTTCTAAGTCTAGGGGACTGATGACCTCAGAGTAAGTCCCATAGTGCTCAGAGCCATTGAACCATTTTGTAGTTGACGGAACACCTGGGTCACGTGGGTCGAAAGACTTCTGCTGACAGCGATGAGATTCATGACGGCAGTGAAAAAGTGTGTGAGAGGGTGAGAGTAGTAGAACGTCTACAGTGTTAAAATAATAAGCTGGTACTGAGGCTCTCGAATGTGTTGGCCATCAGTGGTGATAATGTGGGAAAGGACGAAAAGGTATTGCAAATTACGAAACGTATCAACATATTCCTAGAAAACGGTTTATTTACTATGGAAAGTAGCTGTCTGTTTGTTATCGTGTGACCCTTAATTGACATGCAAATTAGGGGGCAGAATCGCGATGTTATGCAAATCACACCCAAGTGGGTTTATATTGAATATGCACAAAATATGTAGCGCAGTCTTATAATGGCCCTGATACAAATCCTGCACGGGTGGTTAGCCTTTCATATAATTTATTCATCAAATTAATTGATCAAAGTTCCCCTCCAAAAATGATGATGGGAAAGGATTCTGGCGAGTATGACTATTTAACAGGTAAAATTCCGTCCTAAAAATTTATAATTACATTTTTTTTAATGGAACACAAAATTGATAATAGATTTGTACAAGGAAAAGTCACGTATACAGTCCTCACTTGATAGAGGCGTTGGCAAGAACCTATTACAAACGACACTGCATGTAATCTAGAATGCTTCTCCACTATGCGAAGGCCGAATAATGAGAACAGGTGAAATGTATAATAATGATAAAGAAATGGGTAATCGGATGCAGTACCATGATATCACTTAAGGAGCAAAGGCGTGCTACAGATGCCACCGCTGAAAAACCTCGCTTCGAATTTTGGACAGCTGAAAAATCAACTGGAACCCTATTGGTCAGAGCTTGGTGTGTACCGACAGTACGGCGGTATGTGGCGTGCTGATAATAGTTGCTACTCGTGGCCGGCCGCTGCATGGAGATGGGCTCCGCCTTGAAGACCGATCGAAGCGCAAGAGCGAGAAAACTGTCCGGATGGATGGACAAGTGAAACTGCGAATAAAACTACTCTGCAGTAAGTGCAGCAAAGTATGCGACCGACTGCTGTGGCTGCCCGGAACCAACTACCTCAAAATTCTCTTCCGCCCAGACAGCCTATTAGCTTCTATTGATGGGTGAATAACAGCTTCCTACGTGCAGAGGAAAAATATGTTTGTGTTACCTATACATAGCAGTCCTTCTAAGTGGTTTACTGAGATACATTCTTAGTGGGTTCCTATAAGTATCTGGCAGGTCTATACAGGTCAGTGCCGAAATAGCACGTCTGAGTGGTTGTCTTGGTTAGTGAATAGCATGTATAAATTAATTTTCATGTTCTGGAAAGTAGGTTTGCTATGAAGGCTTAGACCAGAAGGGGAAATCATGTATGTCGTGAGTACAAACAGCATCCCAAATATTCTGCGAGTACAAGCAGGATAGAGATTAGAATCATGTGGGTGAATGCCTACTGGATGAGTAATGTGCCCCAGTCAGCATGACGTGGACGAACTTGTACTTGGTGCTCGTATGAGACACAGCTCTGATGTCATGTGGCCATTGGCCATGGTGCTAGATCATTTGCTTTATTATATTGTAGCGGTGTGTGTGGGTACTGCTCAATTGTAATTACACTGATTGTATGTGCACATCAGTCTGCTGTTGATGGTGAAGGGGCTGGTGAATCATAGCGTGAGGACTTGGCTGACAGATCGGTGACAGTATGCACATAGCCAGCAGCTGATGGCAGTGGCAATGGCTGTAGTGTAGCCCACTGCAATGTGTTGCAAACCCGACAGAAGACTTGTGACACACAGGCTGGGAATGGCAGAACTAGGCCATACTACCACAGACTGTTCGTGGCGCTGATGGAAACAGCACAGTGTGGCACAGCGACCATGGAAGAGATCCTCCCAGTTGGTATTTGTTTAAATAAAGATCACATTTGTTCCATCCTGTAAATGTTTGAACTTAGGACAAGTCAGTTCTTGGGTTCCAAGCTTTTAAGGTAACTGCAGTGCAGGAATTCACTTAAACAATCAAAGTTTTATGTCGGATGGGTAGGGGAAATGATGATGAGGTCCCATACTCTGAGGAGCGTAGGGGACGATGCGGGAGACCCGCACTGCCGACTAGGCAAGGTCCTAGCGGAGGTGGTTTGCCATTGCCTTCCTCCGACCGTAATGGGGATGAATGATGATGATGAAGACGACACAACACCCAGTCATCTCGAGGCAGGGAAAATCCCTGACCCCGCCGGGAATCGAAGCCGGGACCCCGTGCGCGGGAAGCGAGAACGCTACTGCAAGACCACGAGCTGCGGACTGGTAGGGGAAAACCCTCTAGCAAATGTGGGATGTTTTGAATTTCCTGCCAATATTCAAATATTCAATATTCAGATATAGGGAAACTGGGCTATATCACGGGGATGAGCAGAGGGTAAAGAGGGGGGGGGGGGGGGCAACCAGACATTGTCAATGATGTCATCAGAAATCTGGCAGCAGTACAGACTGCACCGAAACTGTCCCAGTCACTCTACTTGTATTGCCACAGCATCCCAGTAATTGTCTTGGCGGCCCATGCTGGAATACTGAACTGGCCACTCAATCCAGTAAACACACTGGCGTTGAAGAAATACGTCAACAAGAGGAGCACCATGAAGTTGAAATTTGAAGTTTCGTAAAGTAAAACAATGATGTAATGTAATTCAAAAAGGACCTTCATGAAACAAAAACATTAATCTTTGCAGAGAATAGCTCCAGAGAGATGGAAAGATGCATTTTACCAGATAATAACACACTCAGCGCTCTTAATGGCCACCAACGTACACGAGAGACAGACTGTTGTGATCCTTGGGGCAGACAGGAAGAGGATGCAATGGGTATTCCTAGCTGGTATCCCAGACTGAAGGTTGTGACTAAGCCATGTCTCCGCAATATCCTTTCTCCCAGGAGTGCTAGTTCTGCAAGGTTCGTAGGAGAGCTTCTGGGAAGTTTGGTAGGCAGGAGACGAGATACTGGTAGAAGTAAAGCTGTGTGGACGCGGGTTCTGTCGTGCTTGGGTAGCTCAGATGATGAACACTTGCCCGCGAAAGGCAAAGGTCCCGAGTTCGAGTCTCGTTCCGGCGCGTAGTTTTAATCTGCCAGGAAGTTTCATATCAGCGCACACTCCGCTGCAGAGTGAAAATCTCATTCCAGTTCCTATACTCCCTGTTAAAGATACTGAATGCAGCCTTTTTATCCTAAATGTTTTGCTGCTTAATATTTTCCATGTATTAATTTTCAGTATGAGAAATCAGTTCATTGCAACATAAAAATTTTAGACTTTTTTGTGTCCTAGGATGTATGTTATTTTGTATTATTTATTTTATTATTATTATTATTATTATTACACTCCTGGAAATTGAAATAAGAACACCGTGAATTCATTGTCCCAGGAAGGGGAAACTTCATTGACACATTCCTGGGGTCAGATACATCACATGATCACACTGACAGAACCACAGGCACATAGACACAGGCAACAGAGCATGCACAATGTCGGCACTAGTACAGTGTATATCCACCTTTCGCAGCAATGCAGGCTGCTATTCTCCCATGGAGACGATCGTAGAGATGCTGGATGTAGTCCTGTGGAACGGCTTGCCATGCCATTTCCACCTGGCGCCTCAGTTGGACCAGCGTTCGTGCTGGACGTGCAGACCGCGTGAGACGACGCTTCATCCAGTTCCAAACATGCTCAATGGGGGACAGATCCGGAGATCTTGCTGGCCAGGGTAGTTGACTTACACCTTCTAGAGCACGTTGGGTGGCACGGGATACATGCGAACGTGCATTGTCCTGTTGGAACAGCAAGTTCCCTTGCCGGTCTAGGAATGGTAGAACGATGGGTTCGATGACGGTTGTGCACTATTCAGTGTCCCCTCGACGATCACCAGTGGTGTACGGCCAGTGTAGGAGATCGCTCCCCACACCATGATGCCGGGTGTTGGCCCTGTGTGCCTCGGTCGTATGCAGTCCTGATTGTGGCGCTCACCTGCACGGCGCCAAACACGCATACGACCATCATTGGCACCAAGGCAGAAGCGACTCTCATCGCTGAAGACGACACGTCTCCATTCGTCCCTCCATTCACGCCTGTCGCGACACCACTGGAGGCGGGCTGCACGATGTTGGGGCGTGAGCGGAAGACGGCCTAACGGTGTGCGGGACCGTAGCCCAGCTTCATGGAGACGGTTGCGAATGGTCCTCGCCGATACCCCAGGAGCAACAGTGTCCCTAATTTGCTGGGAAGTGGCGGTGCGGTCCCCTACGGCACTGCGTAGGATCCTACGGTCTTGGCGTGCATCCGTGCGTCGCTGCGGTCCGGTCCCAGGTCGACGGGCACGTGCACCTTCCG
The DNA here is from genome assembly GCF_023864275.1 of Schistocerca cancellata. Classification (NCBI taxonomy): domain Eukaryota; kingdom Metazoa; phylum Arthropoda; class Insecta; order Orthoptera; family Acrididae; genus Schistocerca; species Schistocerca cancellata. Next base: position 210,741,434 of record NC_064629.1, on the reverse strand, counting down.
CCGACCACTGGCGACAACATCGATGTACTGTGGAGACCTCACGCCCCACGTGTTGAGCAATTCGGCGGTACGTCCACCCGGCCTCCCGCATGCCCACTATACGCCCTCGCTCAAAGTCCGTCAGCTGCACATACGGTTCACGTCCACGCTGTCGCGGCATGCTACCAGTGTTAAAGACTGCGATGGAGCTCCGTATGGCACGGCAAACTGGCTGACACTGACGGCGGCGGTGCACAAATGCTGCGCAGCTAGCGCCATTCGACGGCCAACACCGCGGTTCCTGGTGTGTCCGCTGTGCCGTGCGTGTGATCATTGCTTGTACAGCCCTCTCGCAGTGTCCGGAGCAAGTATGGTGGGTCTGACACACCGGTGTCGATGTGTTCTTTTTTCCATTTCCCGGAGTGTATAATTACATATTTCTGTAGTTGTATATATACGTTTGGATGTAGCTGTATTGCGTTGATGTACTGGTTATTATTATTATTTTATTATTATTATTATTATTTATTTATTTTATATTATTTTGTTCTTATGCGTAACTTTTGGTCTACCATACAGACAAAATGTTACACTTTTTATATATGAGGATGAATATCATGTTGCCAATGTTATTTTGCTGTAACTTTTGGACTCCCATGTAAATACAGTTTTACACATTCTTATGTATTAGGTTGTTAAGCAGATTAATTTGCATCATTTCTACTTTTAGTAGCTCTACTTGATTAAGATTCACTCGTTATTGATTTAAATGATGAAACACCTCACGGCTACGTGTTTCATGCTTAGCATGAGGCCTTTCGAGGATTTATTCTCATTGTCAAGTGCATTTGCTTACATAAGTATTTTGTGTGATAATTGCATGTGTATTTTTCTACATCTCTTGCACTACTGTGTGCCCAAAAGAGTCACCGCCAGGCCGAGGAACTTTTCCATCATCCCTGGAATAACATAGCTCTTTTCAACAACTACACACACACACACACACACACACACACAAACACGCGCGCGTGCTCGAAGCTTACTTAGTCCCGTACCTCAAGAAAAGATGAAAATTTCCTCCACTGCTCGTCTCAGAGGCAGCCGGTTCAATTCGAATCTCAGTGGTGAAAGAAATTTTCATCGCTTTTATTTGGCCAACAAGGCGAGGAGAGATGTTGGCGTACAGTTTCTGATCACCAGACTTATTGTAAGTGTCGAAAGTAGAGCATTCGTTTTAAAAGGCGTTTTTCTTATAGAGGATGTCACAGGAGGACTGGTCAATATTCAGGGATATGACAGGAATGCTCACTATAAGCAAAAAGCTTCATATGAACGTATGCAATATTCCGAATGGTTTATGAGACAGAACATATTTAATGTACATTTCTTTATGGCTACTGGCGCGTATGTATGTGTCTTACTCACTCAACCTCTTGGACGTTTTATTCTAAGCCAACCGAGCTCATTGCTTTCAGTCTCTTTGCTCGGGATATCTTTGTTTCATTAATCTAGCCCGCTGAAGATGCAGTTGTCCATGGTTTATTGTTAGTAACGTAGTGCGAGGGATTTAGAGTGTATCAGACAGAAGCATTGGTTAACTGTGTTCAAATTAAAATGCCACACATCTATACTAATAAATAATATGCAGGTAGGGTGTATGTTTACAGCTTCTGCAACGGTAGTGTTCCTACTGCAATCGATGAATACTGTGATTGTTTTCCAACATGTCGAATTCCTAATCGTAGAGTGTTTACCAGAGTTTTAAGCAAACTGCTTGAAACAGGTATTCCTCTGAGTTCCCATTTTTTTTCTGAACGTGTAGATCTACAAATTGTGCAGGAACAGCAATACAATGGTGAAATGGCGCAACGATAGTCCTACTAACGCACAAGGCGACTTACAGCACGTATTAGTGTCCCACGAACACATGTATGGCGAACAGTACATGCGTAAGACATGTACCCATTTCACATGGAGCGTGTCCACAATCTTCATACGGGCGGCAATGCCACACGACTTGAATTTTGTCACTGGTGAAATGATAATCGTCATTTGCTTCCATTAACACTATTCGCCACGTTTACAAGGAATGGAGTCAACAACACGCGTAGTAATCACAGATAGTCGCATGAAAATCCACACGATACTATGGAAAGCAGCGCGGGATTAGCCGAACGGTCCAAGGCACTGCAGTCATGGACTGTCCGGCTGGACCCGGCGGAGGTTCGAGTCCTCCCTCGGGCATGGGTGTGTGTGTTTGTCCTTAGGATAATTTAGGTTAAGTAGTGTGTAAGCTGAGGGACTGATGACCTTAGCAGTTAAGTCCCATAAGATTTCACACACATTTTTTGATAGTATGGAAACAAATTTCTAAGTTCGTTTTCGATCAATATTTGGTGCGGCATGCTCGGTAAAATGTTGATAGATCGAGTCATTTTAGAAGAGCGAATGACGGGACAGAATTACGTGTACTTTTTGGGAAAATCGTTTGTTGGACAGCTTGAGGACGTTTTTTGGTCATGCGAACTGAAATGTACTTCCAGCATGACGGAGTCCCTCCACATTTTTCCAGACATCTGAAGAAATATCAGTACCAAGCTTACCATAATCGCTGGATTGGTGGTGGTAGTACAATTTGGCCACCAAGATCACCAGACATTACGCCGTTAGATTTCGGCTTACAGGGTATGATGTAGTCTGAGGTGTACAAATGAAAGGTGAATACGTGGGGTGAACTGCTTAGTCGCATCGTGGAGACTGTTGCCGTCGTTAGGGAACATGCAGAGGCGCTCAGCCGAGCAACAAAAAAAGTTCTACCAAGAGTGCACAGAAGCGATGAAGTTGACATAGGGGTATTCGAACATTTATTGTGAATTCTATAACAGCTATAATTCTACGCATTCGATGAAGCTTAGAGCTGAATGTATGAAAAATACATATGTTTCAATTGATATTGTGTAAAACGCATGCTGTGATGTTTACCAGCTGTTGTAGATGTGTACACTCGTAAACCTGACAATGTATTGAATAATACAGAAAATGAATAACAATATACACTCCTGGAAATGGAAAAAAGAACACATCGACACCGGTGTGTCAGACCCACCATACTTGCTCCGGACACTGCGAGAGGGCTGTACAAGCAATGATCACACGCACGGCACAGCGGACACACCAGGAACAGCGGTGTTGGCCGTCGAATGGCGCTAGCTGCGCAGCATTTGTGCACCGCCGCCGTCAGTGTCAGCCAGTTTGCCGTGGCATACGGAGCTCCATCGCAGTCTTTAACACTGGTAGCATGCCGCGACAGCGTGGACGTGAACCGTATGTGCAGTTGACGGACTTTGAGCGAGGGCGTATAGTGGGCATGCGGGAGGCCGGGTGGACGTACCGCCGAATTGCTCAACACGTGGGGCGTGAAGTCTCCACAGTACATCGATGTTGTCGCCAGTGGTCGGCGGAAGGTGCACGTGCCCGTCGACCTGGGACCGGACCGCAGCGACGCACGGATGCACGCCAAGACCGTAGGATCCTACGCAGTGCCGTAGGGGACCACACCGCCACTTCCCAGCAAATTAGGGACACTGTTGCTCCTGGGGTATCGGCGAGGACCATTCGCAACCGTCTCCATGAAGCTGGGCTACGGTCCCGCACACCGTTAGGCCGTCTTCCGCTCACGCCCCAACATCGTGCAGCCCGCCTCCAGTGGTGTCGCGACAGGCGTGAATGGAGGGACGAATGGAGACGTGTCGTCTTCAGCGATGAGAGTCGCTTCTGCCTTGGTGCCAATGATGGTCGTATGCGTGTTTGGCGCCGTGCAGGTGAGCGCCACAATCAGGACTGCATACGACCGAGGCACACAGGGCCAACACCCGGCATCATGGTGTGGGGAGCGATCTCCTACACTGGCCGTACACCACTGGTGATCGTCGAGGGGACACTGAATAGTGCACAACCGTCATCGAACCCATCGTTCTACCATTCCTAGACCGGCAAGGGAACTTGCTGTTCCAACAGGACAATGCACGTCCGCATGTATCCCGTGCCACCCAACGTGCTCTAGAAGGTGTAAGTCAACTACCCTGGCCAGCAAGATCTCCGGATCTGTCCCCCATTGAGCATGTTTGGGACTGGATGAAGCTTCGTCTCACGCGGTCTGCACGTCCAGCACGAACGCTGGTCCAACTGAGGCGTCAGGTGGAAATGGCATGGCAAGCCGTTCCACAGGACTACATCCAGCATCTCTACGATTGTCTCCATGGGAGAATAGCAGCCTGCATTGCTGCGAAAGGTGGATATACACTGTACTAGTGCCGACATTGTGCATGCTCTGTTGCCTGTGTCTATGTGCCTGTGGTTCTGTCAGTGTGATCATGTGATGTATCTGACCCCAGGAATGTGTCAATAAAGTTTCCCCTTCCTGGGACAATGAATTCACGGTGTTCTTATTTCAATTTCCAGGAGTGTATTTTGAATAGGGGATATATCCATTCGAAGATTTCCGCTTCAAGCGACAGTCCCTGTCTTATCTCCGAATACTGACTATTTCTCGTGGAACTTCCTGTATATGCAAGCGTATCTTTAATGCATAGTAGGTACCAGCCTACGCCAGGTCAATTTAGAGCATGAGTATCCAATAATCATGGAACGTCATGAAACTCTCAACTTCAGCAAGGCGTTGTCCCGTGCGAAGAACTATTCCACATCGCACAGATATTGTAGAATTAAAAGAAGAACAGCAAAGGCAATGCGTAAAAGATGCCAGGAATGTAATGAAGAATAACGAGCTCAAAAATGGGCTCGCATTGTCATTGACATACAGGGTCCTCAGGAAGTGTACAAAGAAGGTAGCTTACAAAATCCTCGTTCGACCAATACCGGAATATTGCTCGCCAGTCTCTGATCCTTACCAAACAGGACTCATAGAGGAAACGGAGAAAAGTCAAAGAAAAGTAACACGTTTCGTTACAGATTCATTTAGTAATAGCGAAATCGTCACTGTCATGCTCAGAAAAATCCCGTTGTAGGCACTGCAAGACAGGAGTTGTGCATCACGATGTCGTTTGCTGTTAAAATTCCGAGAGCGTACGTTCCTAGAAGAGTCTACCAATGTATTACTTCACTCCACGTATATATCGAGAAAACATCACAGAGAGGTGTACCAACAGTCGGTGTTACCTCGAGACATTTGCGAAAGGGAACAATGACCGTGTAAACGAAGTACCCAACACCATATAGTATAAGGTCGCTTGTGGATTACTGATATACATGTAGATGTACATGTAGCTTTATGTGAACACATGTCGGTGGTTTCATTCACCTCAAGCTGACTGCCTAGATTGTGAATATTATGCTCTATTTCAAGTGTTGGCAATGTGCGCACATAGCCGTCGCATCCAAAGGACAGAATACTTGTGGCGCGCTAAGCAAATGTTTAAACGAATCGGGCTATTATCCAATGTGAGATCGAATTCTGTTTAATTAAAGAGAGGAAGGAAGAAGAGAGAAACGTTACGAAGCGAATTCAGTATTCTGAAGCCAATAAAATTTACCTGGCTGAGAAAACAACTACGTTCGATGCATTTTTCGCTTTCGTGATGAAAACCACCTAAGTTTAAACATTACCAGTCACAAACAGTATTAATAAAAACTCATACTAAGAAATGTATCTAAAAATGTTTCAGTGGAGGTGGATCACAGCTAAAATCTACAGACAGAAAGTAGACTAGCACACTGCTGCAACTTCATCTCTAAAGAAAGAAAAACTGTGGTCAATTACGGAACACAAGCACGCTAGTATTTACTCAATAAGGAGATGATAAGCTGGCTGATGACATGGAATTTGATATCTTTTCGAGGGTACCAGATTTTCACTCTACCACCTTTCGGTAGTCAAGTAGCCCAGACTACGGGACGGTAAGACAATAGAAGTAGGAATGACAAAAACACCACGAGTATAATGATTCCCATCCTGCAGTGGTATATAAATTGGTTCAAAATACACGTTGATGAGTTGAAACTGTTGGCACAAGAGACACATCTGAAAAATTTTGACATTTCGCTGTTGAGGGTTTACAGCCTTCACAGAAAAAAAACGGTATCAGTGGTAGTAAGGCTAGAGGAGGAGTGAGCATCTTTTTGGATGATGTATACTACTTCTCTTCTCTCTCTTTAACTACCTGCCTACAAGCAGGTGATATAACAGTGCATGTGCACCACACACTCACTATGTATTACCTGCCTCAGACCACGGAGGAGTATTCCACTCGAATCGCCACCCTCGCCAGCCAGGATCCGGTTTCCTACATGAGTACAGTGCAGTTCACAATTAAGTGTTTGGTAGGTAGTTCATAGAACCACTTCCATACTGTTTCTTGACCATTCCTCTCTCTAACAGCTCGTGCGAAAAATGAGCACCTAAATTTTTCCTTGAGAGCTCTGATTTATTTTATTGCAATGGTCATTTTTCCCTATGCAGGAAGGAGTCAACCAAACACAATTCCTGACAAAGAGGTGAAGCACCCATAAGACACGGTCAGATATCAATGCAATATCGTACATGTACACACCATCAGCTAGTATGTACATGATAACTGTTGCAATTCTATGTGACACGTAGAACGGTTGCCAGACTACTTGCTCTTGTTTAGTGTTGTTACCAGGCCCAGTAGGATATATAAGGGGCGTGAACACCGTCAGTTCTTGTGTAATCACTGTGAAAGGCACGATGATAGCGCGTATTTGTGTGAGACAACGTTATCAGCACCTGACAGCAGTTGAAAGCGACCTCATAGTGAGCCACCATTTGGCGGGCTGGTCGAATAGTGTAATATGAAGATTTGTGGGGAATTTGGATGTAACAGCGACAGTGACAACGTTGGGCAGCGTGGGAATGTGAGGGCAGGTATACTCGTCATCAAGGTTCCAGCCGACCACGTCTGACCACCACATGGGAAAATAGCCTTATTACCCATCCGAGAATAAGTAATGGATTTCCTGCAGTATTTTGCATCATCTGGCATCATTGGTTGGAGACTAGGAGGAGCTAAAACAGAGAATTACCGTCCCAAGCGTAGGCTGCCGTTGACACCACAACACAAAGCCGCTGCGTTTGAAATGATGCCATTACCGGGAAGCATGGACTACTGATGAATATTATCGCATTGTGCTTAGCGATGAATCGCGGTTCTGCTCTATTCCCGATGACCATCGTCAGTTGCTATAGCGGTGACCTTGGGAGAGGTCATATTCTTCCAATGTTTTGGTGTGGTACAGTGGTATTACCCTGACATCATGGTAAGGACAACCATCGGGTGTGATGCAACGAATAAATTAACTTTCTTAAAAGTATTACAACCAAGTAATCGGAAAATCATATCTAATTTCACCACAAGTCCGTTATGGATGGGGATGGAAGTGTAACACAAAAATCGTAATCTCTTAAATATTCGATCTAAATGATTTATTAATCAAAAAGTTATATACGGACCAAGCATAGACAATGTTCCCCAATCATACAGTAATCATTTGCGGATACTTTAATTATCCAACAATTAAACGGGAAGGTTGCTGTTTTGTTTGTGGTGGGCGTGATAACACAAAAACAAATGGTTCAAATGGCTCTGAGCACTATGGGGCTTAACTTCTGAGGTCATCAGTGCCCTAGAACTTAGAACTACTTAAACCTAACTAACCTAAGGACATCACACACATCCATACCCGAGGCAGGATTCGAACCTGCGACCGTAGCGGTCGCGCGGTTCCAGACTGTAGCGCCTAGAACCGCTCGGCCATTCCGGCCGGCTGTGATAAGACATTCTGCGAAACGTTACTATATGCCTTCTCTGAAAACTGCCTAGAACAGATAGTTAGGATCCCCACTCACGGTCTAAATATATTGGGTCTAATAGCAACAAATAGACCTGACCTCTTTGAGGATGTCCACACCGAAACTGGTATGAGTGACCATAATGCGGTTGTGGCAACAGTGATAACCAAAGCACAAAGGACAACTAAAACAAGCAGAAAGATATAATGTTGAGCACACTAGATAAAAGATCAGTAGTATCATATCACAATGAGAAACTTGAAACTTTCAGCACAGGGCAGGAGCTTGTAGAGGAACTATGTCTCAGCTTTAAAAGAATTCTTGATCAAGCACTGGGTAGGTATGTACTCAGTAGAACACTCCATAATGGGAGGGAACCTCCATGGTATACAGTCACTGTACAGAAACTTGTAAAGAAACAGAGATTACTGTTATTCAGTAAGTGTAAAACAAAGGTAGCGGTATAGATAGAGAGACTCTGGATGAAAGGCGTTTGGCTATCAAGAAACAATGCATGACGCCTTCAATGACTACCGTAGTAGAATATTGTCAAATGATCTTTCACAGAACCCGAAGAAATTCTGGTCGTATGTAAATGGTACCAAAGTAAGTGTCCAGTCCCTGGAGAATGAGGCAGGAACTGATAAAGAGGGTAGCAAAGCAAAAGCTGAAATGCTTAACTTTTCCTGTACGAAGGAAAACCGAAGAGAATTGTCCTTAATTAATCCTAGTATCACTGAAAAGATGAATGAAAGAAATACACTCCTGGAAATTGAAACAAGAACACCGTGAATTCATTGTCCCAGGAAGGGGAAACTTTATTGACACATTCCTGGGGTCAGATACATCACATGATCACACTGACAGAACCACAGGCACATAGACACAGGCAACAGAGCATGCACAATGTCGGCACTAGTACAGTGTATATCCACCTTTCGCAGCAATGCAGGCTGCTATTCTCCCATGGAGACGATCGTAGAGATGCTGGATGTAGTCCTGTGGAACGGCTTGCCATGCCATTTCCACCTGGCGCCCCAGCTGGACCAGCGTTCGTGCTGGACGTGCAGACCGCGTGAGACGACGCTTCATCCAGTCCCAAACATGCTCAATGGGGGACAGATCCGGAGATCTTGCTGGCCAGGGTAGTTGACTTACACCTTCTAGAGCACGTTGGGTGACACGGGATACATGCGGACGTGCATTGTCCTGTTGGAACAGACCTTGCCGGTCTAGGAATGGTAGAACGATGGGTTCGATGACGGTTTGGATGTACCGTGCACTATTCAGTGTCCCCTCGACGATCACCAGTGGTGTACGGCCAGTGTAGGAGATCGCTCCCCACACCATGATGCCGGGTGTTGGCCCTGTGTGCCTCGGTCGTATGCAGTCCTGATTGTGGCGCTCACCTGCACGGCGCCAAACACGCATACGACCATCATTGACACCAAGGCAGAAGCGACTCTCATCGCTGAAGACGACACGTCTCCATTCGTCCCTCCATTCACGCCTGTCGCGACACCACTGGAGGCGGGCTGCACGATGTTGGGGCGTGAGCGGAAGACGGCCTAACGGTGTGCGGGACCGTAGCCCAGCTTCATGGAGACGGTTGCGAATGGTCCTCGCCGATACCCCAGGAGCAACAGTGTCCCTAATTTGCTGGGAAGTGGCGGTGCGGTCCCCTACGGCACTGCGTAGGATCCTACGGTCTTGGCGTGCATCCGTGCGTCGCTGCGGTCCGGTCCCAGGTCGACGGGCACGTGCACCTTCCGCCGACCACTGGCGACAACATCGATGTACTGTGGAGACCTCACGCCCCACGTGTTGAGCAATTCGGCGGTACGTCCACCCGGCCTCCCGCATGCCCACTATACGCCCTCGCTCAAAGTCCGTCAACTGCACATACGGTTCACGTCCACGCTGTCGCGGCATGCTACCAGTGTTAAAGACTGCGATGGAGCTCCGTATGCCACGGCAAACTGGCTGACACTGACGGCGGCGGTGCACAAATGCTGCGCAGCTAGCGCCATTCGACGGCCAACACCGCGGTTCCTGGTGTGTCCGCTGTGCCGTGCGTGTGATCATTGCTTGTACAGCCCTCTCGCAGTGTCCGGAGCAAGTATGGTGGGTCTGACACACCGGTGTCAATGTGTTCTTTTTTCCATTTCCAGGAGTGTATTAGTGTCAGTGAGGTTGGGAAACAGCTGAAATCGTTAAAATTGAACAACGCACCAGGGCCCAGTGGAATCCCTGTCAGATTCTATACTAAATTTGCGGCTGAGTTGGTGTCTCTTATAACTATAATCTGAGTTAGTCTCTCTTCTAACTATAATCGACCGTAGATCCCTCGATCAAGAAACTGGGGCCAATTCTCGGAAAAAAGCACAGATCACACCCATCTACAAGAAGGGTAACAGAAGTGATCTACAAAACTATCGTCTAATATTCTTGACATTGATTGGTTGTAGAATCTTAGAACATATTCTGATCTACATAATGAGGTATCTCGAACACAATGATCTTCTCAGCGTCAACCAGTACGGATTGCGAAAACATCTATCATGTGAAACACAACTCACACTTTTCTCGCATGACATACTGAGTGCTTTGGAGCAGGACAGTCAGGTAGATGCAGTATTTTTGATTTGCCAAAACAATTTGACTCAATACTACAACTACGCTTATTGACAAAAGTATGGTCATATGGGATATCAAGTAAAAGTTGTGATTGGATTGAGGACGTTTTGTTAGTGAGTACGCAGCATGTTACCTTGGATGGAGAGTCATCGTCAGATGTAGAAAGAACTTCAGGTGTACCCAGGGAAGTGTGTTTGGACCCTTTCTGTTCATGTTATATATTAGTGACGTTGCAGACAATAGTAATAGTAACATCAGGCTTTTTGCTGATGATGCAGTTATCTATAATGAAGTACTATCTGAAAGAAGCTACACAAATATTAAGTCAGAACTTGATAAGATTTCAAAGTGGTGCAAAGTTTAACAACTTGCTTTAAATTTTCAGGAATATAAAATTGTACACTTCACAAAACGAAAAAACGTAGTATCTTTGACCATAATATTACTGAGTCACTGTTGGAATCGGCCAAGACGTACAAATATCTGGGTGTAACACCTCGTGGGGCTGTGAAATTGAATGATTACATAGGGTAAAACAGCTGGCAGGCTTCGGTTTATTGGTGGAACACTGGGAAAGTGCAATGGGTCTACAAAGGAGATTGTTTACCAGTCCCTCGTGCGACCCATCCTAAAATATTGCCCAAGTGTGTGGGACCCATACCAAATAGGACTAACGGGGAATATTGAACGTATACAGAGAATGGCAGCATGAATCGTCACAGGTTTGTTTAATCTGTGGGAGAGTGTCACAGAGATACTGAAAGAACTGAACTGGAAGACTCTTGAAGATAGATGTAAACTATGCCGAGAAAGTCTAATAACAAAGTTTCAAGAACTGGCTTTAAATGATGACTCTAGAAATATACTACACTCCCCTACATATCGCTCACATAGGGATCGTGAGGTTAAGATTAGAAAAATTAGAGGCATTCAAATGATCATTCTTCCCGAGCTCCATGCGTGAATGGAATGGAAAGAAACCCAAATAACTGGTAGAATGGGATGTACCCTCTGACACGCATGTTACGGTGGTTTTCAGAATATAGATGTAGATGTAGAATGAAAGTGCACTTATCAAGGTATTACATTGGTATGATCCCTACATCATAGAAGAGTTAAATTAAATATAACAGTGCATTAAATTGAGTAGTGATAAGGGTGGACAGGATAATGGAGGGATGGCAATTTACACTCGTTTATACATCAAGAAATAAAAATAAGCATCGCCTTTCACCACCGATCCCACTATTGAGACTACTGCTAACTCAGCAGAGGGAATTTCATCTCAACTCTGAGAACATCACAAATATGAAAAATCCAATAAATTCCATAAAATAAACGAAAAGAAAAATAATTCCCATGGATAGGTACTCCTTATGTTCCGCGAATTTAGATCAGTCGAAAATAAAAAATAAAAAAAAATAAATAAAAGGACTGAATTTCAACGTACACTGAACGACACGTGGTCGAACTTGCCACTATACATGCAAAGAAATCTTGTCTCTTCCTAGACAACATTCAACTGAAATTCAGTACTGTCCACAAATACCCCATGAATGCTGAAGCCAAAACTAATAAAAAAAAGAACTCAGTTTGGTCAAATTCCCAAACCACGAATATCTGTTAAATTACACCATTCCAAAACAATGAAAAATAATGTACGTATATAAGCATTCCTTCCGCTCTGCAAATCGAGAACTGTTGTTGTTGTGGTCTTCAGTCCTGAGACTGGTTTGATGCTACTCTCCATGCTACTCTCTCCTGTGCAAGCTTCTTCATTTCCCAGTACGCACTGCAGCCTACATGCTTCTGAATCTGCTTAGTGTACTCATCTCTTGGTCTCCCTCTACGATTTTTATCCTCCACGCTGCCCTCCAATACTAAATTGGTGATCCCTTGATGCCTCAGCACATGTCCTACCAACCGATCCCTTCTTCTAGTCAAGTTGTGCCCCAAACTCCTCTTCTCTCCAATCCTATTCAATACCTCTTCATTAGTTATGTGATCTACCCATCTAATCTTCAGCATTTTTCCGTAACACCACATTTCGAAAGCCTCTATTCTCTTCTTGTCTAAACTATTTATCATCCCAAGTTTCACTTCCTGACACTTAAATCTATACACGATGTTAACAAATTTCTCTTCTTCAGAAACGCTTTCCTCGCCATTGCCAGTCAACATTTTATATCGTATCTACTTCGACAATCATCAGTTATTTTGCTCCCCAAATAGCAAAACTCCTTTACTACTTTAAGTGTCTCATTTCCTAATCTAATTCCCTCAACATCACCCGACGTAATTCGACTGCATTCCATTATCCTCGTTTTGCTTTTGTTGATGTTCATCTTATATCCTCCTTTCAAGACACTATCCATTCCGTTCAACTGCTCTTCCAAGTCCTTTGCTGTCTCTGACAGAATTACAATGTCATCGGCGAACCTTCAAGTTTTTATTTCCTCTCCATGGATTTTAATACCTACTCCAAATTTTTCTTTTGTCTCCTTTACTGCTTGCTCAATATACCGATTGAATAACATCGGGGATAGGCTACAACCCTGTCTCACTCCCTTCCCAACCACTGCTTCTCTTTCATGCCCCTCGACTCTTATAACTGCCATCTGGTTTCTGTACAAATTGTAAATAGCCTTTCGCTCCCTGTATTTTACCCCTGCCACCTTCAGAATTTGAAAGAGAGTATTCCAGTCAACATTGTCAAAAGCTTTCTCTAAGTCTACAAAAGCTAGAGACGTAGGTTTGCCTTTTCTTAATATAGCTTCTAAGATAAGTCGTAGGGTCAGTATTGCCTCACGTGTTCCCATATTTCTACGGAATCCAAACTGATCTTCCCCGAGGTCGGCTTGTACCAGTTTCTCCATTCGTCTGTAAAGAATTCGCGTTAGTATTTTGCAACCGTGACCTATTAAACTGATAGTTCGGTAATTCTCACATCTGTCAACAACTGCTTTCTTTGGGCTTGGAATTATTATATTCTTCTTGAAGTCTGAGGGTATTTCGCCTATCTCATACATTTTTCTCACCAGATGGTAGAGTTTTGTCAGGACTGTCTCTCCCAAGGCTGTCAGTAGTTCTAATGGAATGTTGTCTACTCCCGGGGCCTTGTTTCGACTTAGGTCTTTCAGTGCTCTGTCAAACTCGTCACGCAGTATCATGTCTCCCATTTCATCTTCATCTACATCCTCTTCCATTTCCATAATATTGCACTCAAGTACATCACCCTTGTATAGACCCTCTATATACTCCATCCACCTTTCTGCTTTCCCTTCTTTGCTTAGAACTGGATTTCCATCTGAGCTCTTGATATTCATACCAGTGGTTCTCTTTTCTCCAAAGGTCTCTTTAATTTTCCTGTAGGCAGTATGTATCTTACCCCTAGTGAGATAAGCCTCTACATCCTTACATTTGTCCTCTAGCCATCCCTGCTTAGCCATTTTGCACTTCCTGTCGATCTCATTTTTGAGACGTTTGTATTCCTTCTTGCCTGATTCATTTGCTGCGTTTTTACATTTTCTCCTTTCATCAATTAAATTCAATATCTCTTCAGTTACCCAAGGATTTCTGTTAGCCCTCGTATTTTTACCTACTTGATCCTCTGCTACCTTCACTATTTCATCTCTCAAAGCTACCCATTCATCTTCTACTGTATTTCTTTCCCCCATTCCTGTCAATCGTTCCCTAATGTTCTCCCTGAAGCTCTCTACAACCTCTGGTTCTGTCAGTTTATCCAGATCCCATGTCCTTAAATTCCCACCTTTTTGCGGTTTGTTCAGTTTTAGTCTACAGTTCATAACCAATAGATTGTATCCGATCTATCCAATGATTAATAAGGAATAATAATACATTGCACTCTGAGAAATATGTGATCGAACACACCACGATTCACACAAAGAAGGTTCATCTCTTTCCAAAAGAAGTGGTCAGATTTGGAAACTTCAGTAGACGCCACTCACACACTGAAGGTGAAAATGTTTACTGAAAATTAAATATGGAACAGACTTAAATCCTACCATTGCGCACATGGTATGCTACTTGAACAATCCCACATGCTTCCAAGTCCCAAAAACTCATGCAAAATATAGAATTCAGGCCCATGATTCTCCCAATCACATTCCACGAATTTACTTTACACACTGAAAGCAATTTCACCATGGTAACCATATTGGAGAAAGAGGTTTCTTTGCACTACATCACACGTGGTGGACAGATTATGCACTCACGAAGTATTACCTTCCGAAAGTGCAAGGAATAGTAAGTCCACCTCCGAAGTGTCTGCTACCATAACTAATGTAATTTTCCCCAAAAGTCCAAAAAGACTAAGTACATTCCAATACCTACATGTATAGACTGCATGAAGGACACCCTTTCTTACCTACACCCAGAGGCCGAGTGAAGTGCCAGACGAAGAGAGAGGGCCTTCCTCTACCTGCTTTCTTCTTTCTCCCTCTCTTCTTTCAACGTTTCTTACTTTATTTTATATATCGATACGGTTACGTCCTGGCAGGTCGTTTTATGCAAGAAACGGCCGCTCTGAAGATGGTGTATTAAGTGTACCCTATTTTTAATATTCATGAATGGTACAACATCCGTGTCAGAAATGGAAGACATTACTGGGTCTGTACGTTTTTATGCGCAGCTTACCTGTCCTCTATAGATGAGAGGTCTCTAAAAGCACATAGTATTTTAAACTTGTCACTCCACTTTTATCGTACCTTTGTGCGATAGCGTCTTGACAGTGGATCTATGGTATATGTGCCTACAACGTCGTTATATTTAAAATTGTTAGATACAGACCACTATGGGTTTTCTTAGGGCCAGTCCTATCAGTTCTGATAGTCTGATTCGACTGACTGCCATACTATTTCGTACATTTAGGGCTATTCTTTACGACTGTCAGCTGCCAACAAAACCATTTTAAATCCGAGCACACGGATTTATTTCAGAGCTGAGTGTAGAAAATATTGTTTTCCACGACAAGACTGAGGTAATAACCCGTGTTGGTTTTAGAGACCCAGAATTATTTTAGAGTTTACTGTTTAAGAAAAGATCCAAAACGTAATTTGTAGCCATTGTTGTAATATTTTAGGTAAGTGCCACACGCCTAGTATACTCTATAAGATTAACTCACAACAGGACAGACTCAGTTTCTTGGTAGCCATCTCTGACTACTTCTTCAAGTCTCGATTTAAAAAAAAATGTACTGTATTTTCTGGGGAGCTCTATGATATTCTGAGTCAATGGGACAGATAAGATGTCGCTGAAAAACAAATTTCTTTACTGCTCTGATTCCCTCAGTGCTTGGACAGACAGGAATTAGGGGGAATAAACAAGCGGTTGTATTAGGGTAGGAGAGCTACAGGGATCACAGTGAGTCACAATGTGCTATTCCACTGCACGCCTTTATATCGTTGTTGAATCAAAGACCCATGCAGTTCTGAGACGTGAAGCTGCAGGTGGTGTGGGACAAGAAGCTATTGTCCCTGAAGTCATCTGTCTGTGGTGCATTTCATACTGGTCACTTTGACGGGACGTAGTCTGCCCGGCGCTTCTCTTAATAGGGCACTGCCCATTGACACATGACTTCATGCTGAGGAATGAAGAACCGCCAGTATGTGGGTCTAATGGCATATAGATTAATGTACACCACATATCAGCAGAGTACGATCTATACAGGGTGAGTCACCTAACATTACCGCTGGATATATTTCGTAAACCACATCAAATACTGACGAATCGATTCCACAGACCGAACGTGAGGAGAGGGGCTAGTGTAATTGGTTAATACAAACCATAAAAAAATGCACGGAAGTATGTTTTTTAACACAAACCTACGTTTTTTTTAAATGGAACCCCGTTAGTTTTGTTAGCACATCTGAACATATAAACAAATACGTAATCAGTGCCGTTTGTTGCATTGTAAAATGTTAATTACATCCGGAGATATTGTAACCTAAAGTTGACGTTTGAGTACCATTCCTCCGCTGTTCGATCGTGTGTATCGGAGAGCACCGAATTACGTAGGGATCCAAAGGGAACGGTGATGGACCTTAGGTACAGAAGAGACTGGAATAGCACATTACGTCCACATGCTAACACCTTTTTATTGGTCTTTTTCACTGACGCACATGTACATTTCCATGAGGGGTGAGGTACACGTACACACGTGGTTTCCGTTTTCAATTACGGAGTGGAATAGAGTGTGTCCCGACATGTCAGGTCAATAGATGTTCAATGTGGTGGCCATCATTTGCTGCACACAACTGCAATCTCTGGCGTAATGAATGTCGTACACGCCGCAGTACATCTGGTGTAATGTCGCCGCAGGCTGCCACAATACGTTGTTTCATATCCTCTCGGGTTGTAGGCACATCACGGTACACATTCTCCTTTATCGTACCCCACAGAAAGAAGTCCAGAGGTGTAAGATCAGGAGAACGGGCTGGCCAATTTATGGGTCCTTCACGTCCTATGAAACGCCCGTGGCCCGTGTTTGTTACAACATGCAACTGAAC
This sequence comes from Schistocerca cancellata, assembly GCF_023864275.1. Lineage (NCBI taxonomy): Eukaryota > Metazoa > Arthropoda > Insecta > Orthoptera > Acrididae > Schistocerca > Schistocerca cancellata. The sequence goes on along the minus strand of NC_064629.1, from coordinate 210,724,463 downwards.
GTCGGAGGGTTCAAGCGTCAACTTTAGGTTACAATATCTCCAGATGTAATTAACATTTTACAATGCAACAAACGGCACTGATTACGTATTTGTTTATATGTTTAGATGTGCTAACAAAACTAACGTGGTTCCATTAAAAAAACGTAGGTTTGTGTTAAAAAACATACTTCCGTGCATTTTTGTATGGTTTGTATTAAACAATTACACTAGCCCCTCTCCTCACGTTCGGTCTGTGGAATCGGTTCGTCAGTATTTGATGTGGTTTACGAAATATATCCAGCGGTAACGTTAGGTGACTCACCCTGTATTTTGACAGAGAGGGGAGAAACAGAACTAGCCTTCTACTTTATCTGAAGATGGGATGAGTGAGCTTTTACACACTCTAGGCATATTATTTGTGCAGGGGCATTCAGTATATTGTAGAGTGGCTGATTCACCCGTTCCTAGTCAAGTGGTCAGCCCATACAGTTGTCATGCTGTACAACAGGGCCCGCCATGGCGTGCCAAACTTTACACATGCAGGGTGTGTGGGCCGTGTGCAGGCCAAGGCTGGGCTTGGTGTTGGCTTTGCTTGTTCCTTCTCGGAAGAACCTGCAACAATGCAACATTTCATTGAGTACTGCGGGTGGTATGGTATTTTTCGGTCGGCACAGCACTCTTCAGGTCGACAGAACCGTGCTGTCAGCGATGTTTACCATTCGCTATTTGTTTGTGGTGTGTAGTACGTTCGCAGGTCCAGTGATGATGATATTTGGTTTTTGGGGAGCCTAACCGCGCGGTCATCAGTGCCCGTAGAAAGTCCGAATTTTTACACAGTCGAATCTAACCACTGTCACGAATTATGATGATGAAATGATGAGAGCAACACAGTCAGTCTCCGGGCAGAGAAAATTCCCAGTCCGACCGGGAATCGAATCTGGGACCCCGTGATCCCAGAGGCAGCAACGCTAGCCACTAGACCACGAGCTGCGGACCACAGGTCCAGTGGCTGTTTGCACAACAAGACATAGTCTAGCGATCTACCGTTACAAGCTTTTAAAAATGAATGGGGATGACAGGAGACAAGGATGAGAATTCTAAATATATGTTATCCAGTCGCAGAAGTGATGGGTACCGCAAATTTGCTATGAAACGATATTGCAGTACCATGCAAAAGAATTTAAAGATTTAGTTGACAATGCTCGTGACAATGATCGTGAAATGATCGGCAGATAGGATTCATTGTTCTGTACATCAAGGAGCACTCTGTGCTAAATTTGCAGGCATGCAGCACGTGAATATATTGGTGGTATGAAGAGTAAAATTTCTGATATCTCCCACATTATTCCACTGTCAGTTTCAATTGTTTCCTATGGAATTGAACTAAGAGTATGGAGACTTTATATATTGTTGCAAGTACGTTGGTTAAATCAAGGGGCAAGCCCGGAATGATCTTTTGATTTAAAACCTACTGTTGTCGAAGTTATGAAAGAAAAAGGAGTGCAGGAACGAAAATTAACATCCGAAATGGATTTCAGACCTCGTATTTTAAGTGGACCTGACTGCACTTTGCACGTGGTAAGACATTGCAAAGTGAGAAGCAGCTTTCTGATTTCATGGGGATGCATTTAAAAAGAAAATCGCGTTGTAGGAATAACATATTTTGAGAAAGCTCACTGGCATTAAAGAAAACGAGAGGTTTGAAGAATTCATTGTGGGGTTGAAAGTATTACAAGAATAATTTCCAAGACGCTTAGAGGAGACTGCCAATCTTAAATCTGTTCAGGAGCTGTTTTCGAGACTATTCGTCGTTTCAGTTGCAAGCGTCCCTACGTACGTGCAGATGTAACTGACTGAACTGCAAGGTAATCCCCATTTTAAAGACAAATTCCTTTGACCTCAAAACTATCCAAGACGTGTACATTGCTTTCGTCAGGTAGATGGTGGTGGTGGTGGTGGTGGTGGTTAGTGTTTCACGTCCCGTCGACAACGAGGCCATTAGAGACGGAGCGCAAGCTCGGGTTAGGTAAGGATTGGGATGGAAATCGGCCGTGCCCTTTCAGAGAATCCATCCCGGCATTTGCCTGAAACGATTTAGGGAAATCACGGAAAACCTGAAACAGGATGGCTGGAGACGGGATTGAACCGTCGTCCTCCCGAATGCGAGTCCAGTGTGCTAACCACTGCGCCACCTCGCTCGGTCGTCAGGTAGAGTTTGGCTCTGAGCACTATGGGACTCAACATCTTAGGTCATAAGTCCCCTAGAACTTAGAACTACTTAAACCTAACTAACCTAAGGACATCACACACATCCATGCCCGAGGCAGGATTCGAACCTGCGACCGTAGCAGTCCCGCGGTTCCGGACTGCAGCGCCAGAACCGCTAGACAACCGCGGCCGGCAGGTAGAGTTTCCACGTCAGAATAGTGAGGTTGTATAAGTGCTACAATATTTCGACCAACATATGTGTATAAAAGACATTTTTTTGTTATGAAACTAAATAAATCACGATTATGTCGCAACCTGAGCGCGAAAACTTACGAAATTGAGCCTCGTATGCAGACAGTTTGTACCAGATAAAAATTATATTATGTCTTCAGCGTGTAATATCTCTTTATATTCGATGAATTATTCTGATACAATTGAATGACGTTTACAAATTTTCTATCTTCATACTCGCAGAATCCATGCGCAAAATAGTTTCATACAATAGCTATGCCATGTGCGCATAAGTATTCTTTGTAGTACTCTCTCTGGTGGTTGTTAGAAAAAAAAGAGAGGGGGCTTCCGGGATTGTCTTCGGGCCGATTAGCCTGAGCTTGGTTTGGAAGAACTGTAATCTGATTATTGAGATTTATCACAGAAGATAACTGATACGAACTGTACGATTAAAAGGGAAATATATACAGGGTTATTACAAATGATTGAAGCGATTTGACAGCTCTACAATAACTTTATTATTTGAGATATTTTCAAAAGGCTTTGCACACACATACAAAAACTCAAAAAGTTTTTTTAGGCATTCACAAATGTTCGATATGTGCCCCTTTAGTGATTAGGCAGACATAAAGCCGATAATCAAGTTCCTCCCACACTCGGCACAGCATGTCCCCATCAATGAGTTCGAAAGCATCGTTGATGCGAGCTCGCAGCTCTGGCACGTTTCTTGGTAGAAGAAGTTTAAACACTGAATCTTTCACATAACCCCACAGAAAGAAATCGCATGGGGTTAAGTCGGGAGAGTGTGGAGGCCATGACATGAATTGCTGATCATGATCTCCACCACGACAGATCCATCGGTTTTCCAATCTCCTGTTTAAGAAATGCCGAACATCACGATGGAAGTGCGGTGGAGCACCATCCTGTTGGAAGATGAAGTCGGCGCTGTCTGTCTCCAGTTGTGGCATGAGCCAATTTTCCGCGGGCTACGCGTGAAACTTGCCCGCACGCGTTCAACCGTTTCTTCGCTCGCTGCAGGCCGACCCGTTGATTTCCCCTTACAGAGGCATCCAGAAGCTTTAAACTGCGCATACCATCGCCGAATGGAGTTAGCAGTTGGTAGATCTTTGTTGAACTTCGTCCTGAAGTGTCGTTGCACTGATATGACTGACTGATGTGAGTGCATTTCAAGCACGAAATACGCTTTCTCGGCTCCTGTCGCCATTTTGTCTCACTGCGCTCTCGAGCGCTCTGACGGCAGAAACCTGAAGTGCGGCTTCAGCCGAACAGAACTTTATGAGTTTTTCTACGTATCTGTAGTGTGTCGTGACCATATGTCAATGAATGGAGCTACAGTGAATTTATGAAATCGCTTCAATCATTTGTAATAGCCCTGTATATATTGCTCCTTCAAAAAAAAAGGTGTGTATTTGAAATTTGAGAATTAATGATATTTCTCGATTTACTGCGTAGTTGTTAATCAGAAGGGACTTCCGAAAGACTGGATACGAACCTGCATTTAATAATCCAAGAGCTCCATTACTTCCTCGGAAGGTTAAACTTCATCAAAGCCAAATATCCGCTTGATCTGAGGTTTCCCGACTGATTATACAACGCTCCCAAAATTACGAGGCATTTTATTTGTACAGATTAGCAGACTGCCGCAAAGCACGAGCCTGCAGAGAAGAAGAATCATCGCCTGATTTCATTCTAACAAGTAAAATTTCGGAATCATTTTGAGTGACCGAGCTAGGACTGTGTTTCCTATCATGAATGATTGATTGCTCGAACGAATTGAGAGCTACAGAATTACGTAGATAGGAGGAAAAATTACAGTGGCGACAGTGTGACAGGACTCTCTTGGATTGTTATATAATATATGTATTTTTTGTTTCATGAAAACCAACGAGAACGAGAGGTAACTAATCTGAAGAGACATTCGGTGCCCATAGTAAAAGATTGCTGACACCAAGAAACGATTTCAACTATTGGACAACACCGAGACTACAGAACAAGGCCAGAGAAATCTAATTTTTTTTATCCTGTAGTTAAAATAGTTTGAAATCGATTTAGAAAGAACTTTTTTCCAGATAGTAGTTAGACTGTAGAACTGTATATTGTGTGATTTTCGTATCTGGACATTGAACTTTATACCATCTGTGAAGTAATTTGAAAGTTAAGTGTGTCTACGACAGTAAATTTGAAATTGTATTTAGTGACTAGAACCTGATATTGACAGTTATTTAATGGTATTGACTAGAGCGGAATTTAAAATGTCATTGAATCAGCAACGAGACGTGCAACAGCCTTCAGCTGTTTGCGCAGAAGCAGAGGCAACGGATAGCAATTCTGAGACTGTTGTGGCTAGCGGCAGCAATATAAATAATCCCGCTGGTTCAGAAAACATTCATACAACAGCTGATCAGACTGTTGTTGACACATTAGTTGTCATTATGCAACAGTTGTCTCTATTAGCCGAAGGCCAAGCGGAGGTAAAACGAGACTTATCCGTTATACAAAATGAACTCCAAAATCAATTAGCCGTAAACCAAACAGAATTACAAAATCAGTTAAGAGCAACCTTTACCGAATTAGATCAGAGATTAAATACCCAGACACAGGAAATAAAAGAACAGGCAGAAAAGACCGAACAGAATCTGATTGCTCAAATTGAGCAGGTCCGCCAACAATGCCAAGAAAACAATAGTAAATTAAAAGCGGAACTAACCGAATACGTATCCGTCAAAATTGACACAATACAAAAACAAGTAGAACTGTTTCCTCAAGTAATACAAGCTCAAGAGGACATACAGTGTTCCGTAGCTATGATACCAGAAATTATACACTCCTGGAAATGGAAAAAAGAACACATTGACACCGGTGTGTCAGACCCACCATACTTGCTCCGGACACTGCGAGAGGGCTGTACAAGCAATGATCACACGCACGGCACAGCGGACACACCAGGAACCGCGGTGTTGGCCGTCGAATGGCGCTAGCTGCGCAGCATTTGTGCACCGCCGCCGTCAGTGTCAGCCAGTTTGCCGTGGCATACGGAGCTCCATCGCAGTCTTTAACACTGGTAGCATGCCGCGACAGCGTGGACGTGAACCGTATGTGCAGTTGACGGACTTTGAGCGAGGGCGTATAGTGGGCATGCGGGAGGCCGGGTGGACGTACCGCCGAATTGCTCAACACGTGGGGCGTGAGGTCTCCACAGTACATAGATGTTGTCGCCAGTGGTCGGCGGAAGGTGCACGTGCCCGTCGACCTGGGACCGGACCGCAGCGACGCACGGATGCATGCCAAGACCGTAGGATCCTACGCAGTGCCGTAGGGGACCGCACCGCCACTTCCCAGCAAATTAGGGACACTGTTGCTCCTGGGGTATCGGTGAGGACCATTCGCAACCGTCTCCATGAAGCTGGGCTACGGTCCCGCACACCGTTAGGCCGTCTTCCGCTCACGCCCCAACATCGTGCAGCCCGCCTCCAGTGGTGTCGCGACAGGCGTGAATGGAGGGACGAATGGAGACGTGTCGTCTTCAGCGATGAGAGTCGCTTCTGCCTTGGTGCCAATGATGGTCGTATGCGTGTTTGGCGCCGTGCAGGTGAGCGCCACAATCAGGACTGCATACGACCGAGGCACACAGGGCCAACACCCGGCATCATGGTGTGGGGAGCGATCTCCTACACTGGCCGTACACCACTGGTGATCGTCGAGGGGATACTGAATAGTGCACGGTACATCCAAACCGTCATCGAACCCATCGTTCTACCATTCCTAGACCGGCAAGGGAACTTGCTGTTCCAACAGGACAATGCACGTCCGCATGTATCCCGTGCCACCCAACGTGCTCTAGAAGGTGTAAGTCAACTACCCTGGCCAGCAAGATCTCCGGATCTGTCCCCCATTGAGCATGTTTGGGACTGGATGAAGCGTCGTCTCACGCGGTCTGCACGTCCAGCACGAACGCTGGTCCAACTGAGGCGCCAGGTGGAAATGGCATGGCAAGTCGTTCCACAGGACTACATCCAGCATCTCTACGATCATCTCCATGGGAGAATAGCAGCCTGCATTGCTGCGAAAGGTGGATATACACTGTACTAGTGCCGACATTGTGCATGCTCTGTTGCCTGTGTCTATGTGCCTGTGGTTCTGTCAGTGTGATCATGTGATGTATCTGACCCCAGGAATGTGTCAATAAAGTTTCCCCTTCCTGGGACAATGGATTCACGGTGTTCTTATTTCAATTTCCAGGAGTGTAGAATCCCAAGATAATCTAAAGAAGCAATTTGACGAAGTGAAGGAAAAACAGGAGACAGTGGAACATAAAATGAATGTACTTGCGGGAAAGTTTTCAGAAATGACATTAGAGCGGCAAAATTTTCCTTCGCAAACGATAGAAGAAACTGTGAAAGTAGCTTTACAGTCAATTTCAAAGAGTTCCGAGGAGAATTTTTTCAAGAAAGGGTTAAAAGAAGCTCGAGAACAACTTGGCGAAGAATTCTCGCGTTGGAAAGAAAATATCGAAAGATCACTAAATCTCTCGCAGGAGGATTTAGAAACACCGAGAAGTAGGAAACAAAACTCTCAATCTGTGCGTGACATTCCGTCCACGTCAAGATCCGATGTAGACAGAACTGGAACGTCACAAGTTAGATTTGATATAACGGAGAGCCACAGGGAAAAGGACGAACAGGATGATTTTTGGAATCGTAGTACCGTTGAGGAAAAGATGATTAAACAGAGACAATTTCAAATCTTTAACCCTGACAAAAAGAATGTTCATCCTGTAGTCTTTATTCGAAGTTTCAGAGGTCTATTTCCACGATCTTGGACAGAATGGCGAAAGATTAGTTTTGTATCTGGATATATACAAGGATCAGGAGCACTGTGGGTATCCGAACAAACATCTTCTTGTAAATGTTACAAAGAATTTGAGCAGGGTTTTCTAGCAAAATATTGGTCTGCTGGAATACAAGAAAGACTTAGGCAGGAAGTATTATATCCTGAGCCTTTCTCATTTTCTAGAGGATCTCTAAAGAGATATTTTGAGAAATACATTAATAAATCTTTGTATTGGGATGTACCGATTCCTTTGCCAGATATACTTAGGATACTCAAGTCCAGACTACCCACCAGTATAAGGAATCAACTGTTATATATATAAATGATAAGGATATAGACTCATTTATGACTACGCTTGATCATATTAATATAATTGAGGAGGACAATAAAAGGGCAAGAGAAATGTCATATCAAAGAAGAGCAATAGAAGCGAATCCGAGCTGCAACTCGAATGGGAATGGCAGTAATGGTAGCAGTAACAATAATCATAACCAACTACACTCTCCGAGGAGACTTAGAAATGGACAAAATGCAAACAATAATTATTACCATAATAGAAACTTTAGTGATGGCGCAGCGAGGGGCTATTTTAGGAACAATAGGAATTTTAATCGATATAATCCAATGTATGGCAACACAGGACAGTTCTACCAACACCAGCAGAACAACAACAATAATTACACGAATCAAGCAAGACAATATAGACCGAATTCACCACAACAACCGATAATCACTGAAGTAGCTGAAGAGACAAATACCAATCGGACCAACAGTCAGTCAAACTAAACATGACCGCATCGTGCCCCGGAGGAGCGGTCAGGGGATCTGTTAGGGGCGAAACAGTAAAATTACAATTGTTAAGATATAATGATGGTTAGCTGTTGACTGAAGAGTTAACAAAGGATTTAATAACGTGTCATAATGACAGATCGAGTGTTCCGGTATCGGAAGTATTTGTTGAAACAGAGGAAGTTCCAACGAATGTGATATTAGACACCGCCGCTTCCGCCAATGTCATCTCAGGCGCTCTTTTTAGGAGAATTATTAGGAAGAAGAAGGTACCAATTTTGCCGGTACAGAACTGCAAAATCATCGGAGCTGTTGGAGCACGCTCTCCCAATGCCAAAATACAAACACAATTAGAGATGAAAATGGGAAATGTAGCAATAAAATGCACGTCCCTTGTAGTGGAGAAGTTATTAGTGGACTGTATTCTTGGTATTGGGAGTATGCAGGAGTACGATTGTCAGATTGATGTTTTGGAAGGAATAGTTAAATTTAGATTAAATGGAGAAGAGATAGCACTGGATTTAAATAGAAAGGAAACGTTGCATGAGAAATATTGTCGCGGTGCCATAATTCAATTAATTGACACTACAAACGGTTGTTGGAAGGAGCTTTCAAAGGATTTGATACAACAGGAGGACTTTAACCAAACAACAATGATAAAAGCTAGTGAATCAAATCAGCTTACCGGAGAACAAAGGCAGCAGCTTCATTATTTGGTAGAAGCATACGAAGAGATTTTTGATGTGAAACCAGGAATTATTAAAGGGTATATTTGTCACCTACAAGTGAAGCCACATCAGACTTACTGTTACACGCACTATCCGATCCCCTGGCGTTTAAAACAATCTGTTCAAAGGGAGATAAATAGAATGTTAGAATGGAACTTGATTGAGCCATCAACGAGTCCATATTGTTCTCCGCTCTTAGTCGTTCCAAAACTTGGAGGCAATGGAAGAAAAGTATGAAGACCAGAATTTAAAATGGGAGGAAAAGATTCGACTCGCACTTTATCAATTTAACTAAAAAGGCAATACAACGGAAATTGACATATGATAAACGGATTCACCGGATTCATACGTTTCATCTTGGAGAAAAGGTTTTATTGAGGCGACACATCCATTCCTCGAAACTGATGAAGAACGTAAAGAAATGGAATCTTATTTATACCGGACCATATGTTATTGTAAATATACCAAATCCTGGATCATACTTGTTGGCATATCCTGAATCGAAAAGAATAAAGGGATTATTCCCGCATAATGATATTAAGAAATTTTTTGAAGGATCGTAGATCTGTGATACCAAATATGGAGAAGAATTTAGAGTGGAATTTGACTATGAGTCGAATGTGTATATAAATATCAAGAAGTTTATGTTGTCTAGAAGTTGAGAGACAGTGAGATTGCTCCTGTGATAGGTTAAGAGACAGTGAGATTGCTCCTGTGATAGGTTAAGAGACAGTGAGATTACTCCTGTGATAGGTTAAGAGACAGTGAGATTGCTCCTGTGATAGGTTAAGAGACAGTGAGATTACTCTTGTGATAGGTTAAGAGACAGTGAGATTGCTCCTGTGATAGGTTAAGAGACAGTGAGATTGCTCCTGTGATAGGTTAAGAGACAGTGAGATTGCTCCTGTGATAGGTTAAGAGACAGTGAGATTACTCCTGTGATAGTTTAGCACAAAAATTTTAAGATAGGTAGAAGAATTTGTTAATTACTAGTGTTTGTAAGTGTGGACTATGAGCAGAAGCCACAGTGATATACAATGAAAGTGCATCTACATTTCCTCAAGACACGGCACTTATGTGAGAATTGCGTGTGAAACTTGAACAGTGTGGGATATGTAGGTAAATACGCTGTGTGTATGATGTGCGCTGTTCGCGCAAGATAACAAATGAACTGTGAAATGAAGCAACAGTCGATAATGTCACTGTTGCAAACAATTGAAGAAACTTTCTGGTTGCGCGAGAGAAAATTATTATAATTTTTAGATTTTTTTATTATGCCTTCTCTACCAGGAGAATTAATTTAAGAATATTAATTAACATTTTAAGAATAGCAGTTTGTGTGTTTCATATTATGGACATAATTGTTGAAATATATTTCCATAAATGTTCATGAGAGGATGAAGAAGATTCTGCGAGTGGATGATTTGTTAAATGAACATACGTCATCATTAATGTTATTTATTTGCAAGTGGATCTATAAATCAATTAATTATAACAATAATGAAAATTTTTCAAATTATTCCTTTTGTGGAGTCAGTGTCATATGCCTATGTTTAAAATTTTTCATCAGGTGTAAACTTAAATTTTATCCATAATTTCGTAATTGAAAGCAAACCTCGGACAGATTCAATGCTCTACTTCCACCTGCACTATAACAAAACGAAGATTAGATTAAAAATTTTTTAGAGAGGAATACATTCGATATGAGCTACAACAAAATTTAAATGCCCACAGTCTATTTGGCAATGTTTTGGACAATCAGCAGTTGTAATGCAGAACAACTTTGGTATTGAGGACTACAAAAAAATTTGCGATTGTCAGGACTGATGGATGTTCCAGTCTAGTACAGATGGAAGAATATAAGAATCCACTCCGATTTTGAGTTCAACGATGAAATATGGACTTCGTTGCCTTAATCCACTCTCTTCCAGGGGTTTATTCAGTCAGAACCTTTTCTTATTCCACTTTAAACCTGTTTTATGTTCCTGAGATCATCTTCCTGTTTCTACGGCACATTACCAGCTTCTATCCTGTACCATAAGCCATCGCCTGTCCTCCGTGCCGCCTCCACCAAACGCTGTACGTCGCCTACCCGGTGTTCGTACCCAGTGTTCCTGTTCCATCGAATTCACAACGAGATCGCCGGCTACATCGTCGAAAGAAGAATTTTGAAAAATTTTTTTGAGGAATAATGTAAAATTTTTTTTGGCTATGAGGCACTTTTCCATCGATCTAATCTATGGATCTTCTATATATTTCAAAATTACTGGATTTAGGCTTTCCTATCTTCTTTAATACCTGAGCTGGGGTCTATTCTTCCGGGTTTTCCAGGGTTTCCCTGTGAAGGCCAGTTCCCAAATGGGTAGACCTTTTTCGTAATTACACCAATCTACATCTTCCCTGGTTATGTACTCGGGATGCGGGTATACCCCGGTATATGTAAAAGCTACAGCTTAGGTATTCTCGTAACTTACTCTCTTAACATGATACCCCTACTCTCTGTAGTAAAATTCTATTAATTCAAAATATTCCTCTTTTGAATAAACAACCCAACAAATTTTTTCTGTTAGCTCGCAAAGTGTATTATCATTAACTTTGCTCGCTGCGAGGGGCAATTGTAATATCTCTTTATATTCGATGAATTATTCTGATACAATTCTACCCTTGAATGACGTTTACAAATTTTCTATCTTCATACTCGCAGAATCCATGCGCAAAATAGTTTCATACAATAGCTATGCCATGAGCGCATAAGTATTCTTTGTAGTACTCTCTCTGGTGATTGTTAGAAAAAAAAGAGAGGGGGCTTCCGGGATTGTCTTCGGGCCGATTAGCCTGAGCTTGGTTTGGAAGAACTGTAATCTGATTATTGAGATTTATCACAAAAGATAACTGATACGAACTGTACGATTAAAAGGGAAATATATACAGGGTTATTACAAATGATTGAAGCGATTTGACAGCTCTACAATAACTTTATTATTTGAGATGCCGAACATCACGATGGAAGTGCGGTGGAGCACCATCCTGTTGGAAGATGAAGTCGGCGCTGTCTGTCTCCAGTTGTGGCATGAGCCAATTTTCCGCGGGCTACGCGTGAAACTTGCCCGCACGCGTTCAACCGTTTCTTCGCTCGCTGCAGGCCGACCCGTTGATTTCCCCTTACAGAGGCATCCAGAAGCTTTAAACTGCGCATACCATCGCCGAATGGAGTTAGCAGTTGGTAGATCTTTGTTGAACTTCGTCCTGAAGTGTCGTTGCATTGATATGACTGACTGATGTGAGTGCATTTCAAGCACGAAATACGCTTTCTCGGCTCCTGTCGCCATTTTGTCTCACTGCGCTCTCGAGCGCTCTGACGGCAGAAACCTGAAGTGCGGCTTCAGCCGAACAGAACTTTATGAGTTTTTCTACGTATCTGTAGTGTGTCGTGACCATATGTCAATGAATGGAGCTACAGTGAATTTATGAAATCGCTTCAATCATTTGTAATAGCCCTGTATATATTGCTCCTTCAAAAAAAAAGGTGTGTATTTGAAATTTGAGAATTAATGATATTTATCGATTTATTGCGTAGTTGTTAATCAGAAGGGACTTCCGAAAGACTGGATACGAACCTGCATTTAATAATCCAAGAGCTCCATTACTTCCTCGGAAGGTTAAACTTCATCAAAGCCAAATATCCGCTTGATCTGAGGTTTCCCGACTGATTATACAACGCTCCCAAAATTACGAGGCATTTTATTTGTACAGATTAGCAGACTGCCGCAAAGCACGAGCCTGCAGAGAAGAAGAATCATCGCCTGATTTCATTCTAACAAGTAAAATTTCAGAATCATTTTGAGTGACTGAGCTATGACTGTGTTTCCTATCATGAATGATTGATTGCTCGAACGAATTGAGAGCTACAGAATTACGTAGATAAGATAGGAGGAAAAATTACAAGCGCACCAACGATAATTAAATAATACTGAAAATTTGTTTTGTTCTTTATCTGTGTTGTTGATAAATGTTAAATATAAAACCAAGTCATATGCAGTGGGACTTCATTGCCATTTACATGCGGAGCGTTCGCAATTCGCTCTCCTCACGTCCCGACAACGTGGTGTGGTGGTGGGAGAAACGTGCCACCCAGGCCAAGCGCTGTAACACTCGTGCCAAGGGACGGCTCGTGGGCCAGATTCTTGGCTATCCCTGCTGTAGGATTTTAGATCTTTTGCTAATGAATGTCTCCTTTCCATCAAGTGTCATATCTCATGATTTTAGCATGTGCATGCCTAAGGTTTGCGCACGCGCCTGTTTCTGTGTGTGTGTGTGTGTGTGTTTTGGAGAGAGAGAGTGAGAGAGACAGAGAGAGAGCGACAGGGACAAAAAGAGAAAGCAGAGACTCTGAGTGCGTGTGGCTTAGGAAAATACGATATTTCTATTCTACAAGAGATTGTACTTTTTCTCCTTTCTAACCACACTCGTTGCATATGATTATAGAACTGATGGTAAAGACCCCGACATTTTCCACCCATGTAAAACTGTCATCATCAACTGTTTACAGCTGTATGTGTACTCTGGAAGTTATTGTGCAGTGCATGGCCAAACGTAATTCATATTAATACCAACAATTTTACGTCCTATTCGATTCATGGATTGGATAAGGAAGAACACTGTCTGGCTGGCTCTAAGCACTATGGGACTTAACATCTATGGTCATCAGTCCCACAGAACTTAGAGCTACTTAAACCTAACTAACCTAAGGACATCACGCAACACCCAGTCATCAGGAGGCAGAGAAAATCCCTGACCCCGCCGGGAATCGAACCCGAGAACCCGGGCGCGGGAAGCGAGAACGCTACCGCACGACCACGAGCTGCGGACAGAACACTGTCTATATTCCTCTACACGTTCTCTAATCTCTTTTACATTATTCTCATAATTTCTACTCGAGACAGATGATGGAGATAGATTTGTGTCTTATTCGGCCTGGGACATCCGTTTTCTAAATTTACCGAAGCGAGTTACGCGAGAAGAACATTGCCTTTCTTCCAGAAAGTTTCAATTAAGTTTTCTGAGCGTCTGTAATAAATGCTTGAGGGGCTATACCAACTTGTAACTATTCTAGCAGCCTGTCCGCCTGCTTAGCTGAGTGGTAACATGTTCGGCCACCATAAAGCGGAACCGGGTTCGATTCCCGGCCATGTTGGAGAGTTTCTCTGCCCGTGGACTGTTGTCGTATTGTCCTCATCATCACCGACACACAAGTTGCCCGATGTTGCGTCACTTGAAATACGACTTGTAACTCAGCGGCAGAACTTCCCCGGATAGGGACTCCCAGCCATCAATATCACACGATCATTTCATTTCTAGCAGCCCGCCTCTGATTTCGTTCTATGTCTGGAATCGTGCCTACGTGATGAAGATTCCACGTTGGAGCAGTTCCTTAGAACTAATCCCATTAGCGTCTTGTGTGTGCTCTTCTTTACAGTTGCACTGCACCTGCCAACAAATCTAACTCTTCAATATGCCATCCCTAAAATCGATTCCTCGCATTCATCTCATTTCATATCGCTTCTTAGTAGAACCACTAAACATTAAAACCATTTAAACGAGTGAGGGGCTCCAGAAGATTACCTCAAAATTTGTACTTGTATACTACCATGTTATTTCTCTTTTTACTATCATCATGTATTTATCCACACTTATTACACCAAGTGGATAGTCTATGCTCAATGTTCTGCATTTTCTTACAATACTTAAATGATGAAACTTTCCTGTAAACAACACAGCCCTCAACGAGTAACCTGAGAGCACTGCTGATCCTATCTGATAAATCATTTATGTGCATTAGTGGACCTATTAAACTTTTTCTTTCGCTTGTACCGTTTTCCCGCAGGGACGCAGGGTCGGCAAGGTTAATCGGATTTGGCAATGTTAGATGAAGGGGTGGCTGGATGCCCTTCCTGCCACCACCCTGTACCTCCCGGGATGGAATTAGTATACTCAACTGTCTGCGACTAGTGTAATCCATGGAATAATGCGAAAATGTTCAGGTGTCTGCTAGCCGTGGAACTGAGACGGGACTTGGGGACCAGCCCGGTATTCACCTAGGGGAATGTGGTAAACCACCTAAAAACCACATCCAGGCTGGCCGGCACACCGACCGCCGTCCTTAATCCGCCGGGCGGATTCGATCCGCCGGCCGCGGTGGTCTCGCGGTTCTAGGCGCGCAGTCCGGAACCGCGCGACTGCTACCGTCGCAGGTTCGAATCCTGCCTCGGGCATGGATGTGTGTGATGTCCTTAGGTTAGTTAGGTTTAAGTAGTTCTACGTTCTAGGGGACTGATGACCACAGCTGTTAAGTCCCATAGTGCTCAGAGCCATTTGAGCCATTTGGATTCGATCCGGGGCCGGCGCGCCTACCCGAGTCCACGAAGCAGCGCATTAGCGCTCTCGGCTAATGTGGCAGGTAGTGGACCTACTAAACTTCTTCACAACAAATTTGTTACTTTCGTTTCCGTTAAGCATTTGGCGTCCAGTGTAGCCTACTGGGTGCTATTAGTCATAAAGATTACGAGACAGTCACATATCTGTGATAATGATGATGATGATCTTAGGTTTGTGGGGCGCTCAACTGCGCTGTCATCAGCGCCCGTACAAAGTCCCAGTTTTGTCCATTTTCTTTTCACAATCTAATCTAGTCACTCTCACAAATGATAATGGTGATGATGAAACGATGGGGACAACGCAAACACCCAGTCCCCGGGCAGAGAAAATCCCCAACCCGTCCAGGAATCGAACTCGGGACTCCGTGATCCAGAGGAAGCAACGCTAGCCGCCTTTGCTTTCATTTTGTTCCTTATTATTCGACGTATTTGATCGTAGCGAACGTCATATGACATCCGTTGAAGTTCGTTGCTGATGCCTTCACTCAGTTTTTTTATTACAGAGACCAGCCAGCTCTCTAACCCAACACGCTTAGCTACCGTGCCGGCAAGTGCACAGAACATCTGGTAAATTACCTCCTAAAGTAGTATACCTACCTGTCAATTTGAATCGACTATTTGAAAGATATCGTGTGAGAAAATATCGAGTTATGTTTCACACTAGCGCAGGTATGTGTCCGAGGATGGAAGGGCAGAATGGAAGGGGGGAGTCATGTGGTTCGTTAACCCACTCTCAAAGAACACTTTAATAAATATATATATATACAGATCGATAACAATTTTCAAACTTTTGAGACAACTATCGGAGAATAAAGTAGATTGAAATGAAGGGCCTCGAAAATGGCAAGACATTATAGCAAATTACAAGCTACACTACCTAATCAAAAGTATCTGGACACTTCTATGTAATGCAGAATTTACCACTAGACGCCACTATAGATGGGCACACCAGTATAACAAGAGGCCGAAAGTATTGAGTTATCAGGTGAGAAGCAGTAACAGCAGAATGGATCGCTCAGGGGAGCTCAGTAACTTCACACGGGGGCTACTGATTGTATGTCACCTGAGCAACAAATCCATCAGGGTCATGTCAATCCTTCTACAGCTGCCAAAGTCGACTGCCGATGTAGAATGATTGCATTTCCCGAGTATTCTACCAATAGACCCAAATTTGCCACCTGCTTTACATACTACTGAGCCTATGTGATCATTCCATTAGTTGTCCCTACAAAGTGTGACACACAGGTATTTGTATGAGCTGGTGTTATAGTCATAGGGTACTACATTATTTAGTTTTGTGAAATGTATGATTTTGCATTTCAGGATATTTAAAGTAAACCGACATTCTTTGCACCATTTTGAAATGTTTTCAAGATCTGACAGAATATTTATACAGCTTCTTTCAGACAGTACCTCATTACAGGCAACTGCGTCATTTGCGAGAGGTCGGAGGTTACTCTTAACGTTGTCCGCAAGATCATTTATATACAGCACGCACAGCGGGGGTCCAACACATTTCCCTGAGGCACACCAAAAGTTACTCTATGTGATCAAAAGTATCCGTACATCGTGCTGAAAATGACTTACAAGTTCGTGGCGCCCTCCGTCGGTAATGCTGGAATTCAATATGGTATTGATCCACTCTTAGCCTTAATGACAGCTTCCACTGTCACAGGCATACGTTCAACAGTGGGAAGCAAGAAGGTGCTTAAAACATCAATGTAGGCCTGTGCTGTGATAGTGCCACGCAAAACAACAAGGGATGCAAGCCCTCTCCATGAAAAACACGACCACATCATAAGACCACCGCCTCTGAATTTTGCTGTTGGCTCCACACACGCTGAGAGATGACGTTCACCGGGCATTCGCCTTACCCACACCCTGCCATCGAATCGCCACATTGTGTTCCGTGATTCGTCACTCCACACAACGTTCTTCCATTGTTCAATCGTCCAATGTTTACGCTCTTTACACCAAACGAGGCGTCGTTTGGCATTTACCGGCGCGATGTGTGTCTTATGAGCTGCCCGACCATGAAATCCAAGTTTTCTCACCTCCCGCCTAACCGTCATAGTACCTGCAGTGGATACTGATGCAGTTTGGAGTTCCTGTGTGATGGTCTGGATAGATGTCTGCCTATTACATATTACGACCCTCTTTAACTATCAGCGGTCTCTGTCAGTCAACAGACGAGGTCGACCTGTACGCTTCTGTGCTGTACGTGTCCTTTCACGTTTCCACTTCACTATCACATCGGAAACAGTGGACCTAGGAATGTTTAGGAGTGTGAAAATCTCGCGCACAGACGTGTGACACAAGTGACATCCAATCACCTGACCACGTTCGAAGGCCGTGAATTCCGTGGACCGCCGCCTTCCGCTCTATCACGATGTCTAATGACTACTGAGGTCGCTGATATGGAGTACGTGGCAGTAGGTGGCAGCATAATGCACCTAATATCAAAAAGTATGGTTTTGGGGGTGTCGGGATACTTTTGATCGCATAGTGTATGTCTACATCTGCTAATAAGTTCCCTCCTAGATAACTTTCTCCATTCTCCTTACCAAAACTCCTCAATCCAGTTACAAATTTCGCTTGATACCCTGTATGATCGTAGTTTTGATAATAGGCATAGTTGTGGTATGAGTCGAATGTATTTCGGTAATCCAGGGATACTACAGCTTCCTGACTGCATTGATCCAAAGCTTTCAGTACATCATGTGTGGGAAGTACGAGTTGAGCTTTACAAGAACCACGATATAGATCCTTCTGTTAGAGATACCTCATCATGTGTGTAGTCAGAATATGTCCTAAAATTCTACAACAAGTCGATATCAAGGATATTAGACGGTATTTATATTTGTACAGGGTGGTCAGAAGCTGTCTGAAGGGCTTGTAAGGATAAGAATATTTCTCTCCGTTTCAGAGTTGAATAGCACTGAAATTATCCAGTCAGGCCGTTGCGAACGCAGATTCAAGCAGACCACCAGAGACGGGGTCGCCAAACGTCTGTTTTGTTTTTTCCTAAAACCGAAGAAAAGGGCGATACAAAAATTGGACATGGGACGGTAGTAAGGATCGAACCAGAGCCAAACGCTGACCAGTCTTGTGCGCTATCATCTACGTTATGAGAACAACTGATACTGCATCTGGCGGACCACTTGAATTTGCTCGTGCAACGATCTGATTGGCTAACTTCAGTGCTAACTAACTGGGGAACGGTGCAACTTATCGAATTTTTGTCTTCACAACTGTTCCTCCGCACAACTAACCCTCCAGTTTTCCATACTGCTTCTGACTGCCCTGATGATGAACTACAGTTTCAAATATTGAAATTTATTCCTGAAATTCAACTTAATTGTAATAGGTACAGACGTACTGCTAAAACGACATATGAAAATTTGTGCCAGGCAGGAACTCGGATTTCCCGCTCATCGCAAGCGGTTGCCTTACCACTTGCGCTATCACTGCAAACTCCGCGGACCGACCCAAACTTGCTTATGTCACACACCTATCTATTTCTTATAGATTATTAATTCATTTACCCATCTCGTGATATCCGCTCAAGTTTTTAGAATAAAGTCAACAAGAAGTCATAGACTAACATCGTCATTTTCGTTACAGGCACGTCTGCGCCTTATATACTCTAATCGCCTCAAATATAAGTGTATGTAAGGCGAAATTTGTCCTGTGACGAAAATGACAACGATAGTCTATGACTTCTCCCTGTCTCGATTCCAAAAACCTGCACGGGGATCACGAGATGTGCGAGGGTGGGTAAATTAATTAACCGTCTATGACAAGAAATATATAGGTGTGCAACATAAGGATGTTTGGGTCGGTTCGACGAGCGTTCTCAGATAGCCTAAGTGGTCAGGCGACAGCTCGCGATAAGCGTAAAATCCGGGTTCAGATCCCGGCTGGCACAAATTTTCATGTGTCGCTTTAGGTAGTACATCTAAACCTATCACAGTTAAGTTGAATTTTAGAAATACATTTCGATATTATACCTTAGTTTTGGGAATCATTTCTGCTACTCTTTTTGTGGACGGGTGTAGCCTATGCTGTCTTCGAACTACTGGGCATGACTTTTGTTTGAGGAAACCACGATAGATTATAGTTAAAAGGGGATCTAACTCAGCTGCAAATTCATTATAGAATCTGAAAGTGATTTCATCGGGGCCTCGACCATTGTCCAGTTCTGACGATTTCAGTTTCTTCTCAACGTCATTGACACTAATACTTCCTATACTTCCTTTACCCATCTTTCCAGTGGTACGAGGATTGGGGCAATTCTCCTGGGTCTCCCTTCGTAAAGAGACACTTGAAAGTAAGTTAAACAGTTTTGCTTTTGCTGTGCTACGCTCAATTTCAGATCGTATTTCATCCATGAATGACTGGACGCAGACGTTGGTGCCAATAACAGCCTCTACATACGACCTATTATCCAGTAGTCTCGGTTTCTTCAGAAGTTCCTTTACAGTGGCTGTAAACCATGAACCCATCATGAACTGTTCTGCTGGGTTCATACGTATCCAGTGCGTGGTAAACTATTTTTTTTTAAACTTGAGCCATAGTTCCTTCACGAGATCCTGATCTGCTCTAAGAGTTTCAAGTTCCTCACCGAGATATTACACTATTGCTCTTTTTTCTAGTTTACATAGAATATAAATCTTTCCACATGTTTTAGTTGCTGGTCGTACTTGGGTAATCATTGTAGCTACAACTTCCTCATGGTCACTGATACCTGTTATAATGTCAACGCCTCAAGGAGGTCACGTCTATTTATTGTCATTAGATCTAATACATTTCCATCGTGAGTGGATTACCGAGCTGTCTGTTCTAAGTAGTTTTCAGAGCAAGCATTTAGTCATGTTTCACAGGGTGTCTTATTCGTGAGTTCCAAAGTGCTACCACCGTTCCAATTAGCACACGGTCTATGCCTGGGGAATTAGAAGGAATAGGGTACAATGGTCGAGCAGGCCCTTATAAGCGAGACATTTCTAAGTGACGCTTGAGGTGGTGTAAAGAGCAAAGCCACTGAACAGTAGATGACCAGAAACAAGTGATTTGGAGCAACTCGGAGACGATGATCGTATCTTCACGACAATGCACCATGTCATAAAGTAGCATCCGTGAAGCAATTGTTTGTGGACAATAACATTCCTGAAATGGACTGGCCTGCCCAGAGTCCTGAGCAGAATCCAGTGTAAAACCTTTGAGATGAGTGATAACCTTGGCTTTGCTCCAGAGCCTAGCGTCCAACATCATTACCGTCACTGGTTTCGCCTCTTAAGGTTAAATGGATTGCCAATCGTCCATAGGCATTCGGACACCTCACTGTTTCCGATAGAATTAAAGCCGCCATGAAGGCGATGGGTGGACACGTCCCGTATTGATGTCCACTAATAAATGTCCGAATACTTTTAATCAGATGTTTACCATTGGATACTTGCAGCTGCTTGCCTGAGGTCTAGCCTAATTGGATGGTTTTGTGGCCTGATCGCCGCAAAAAATTTCCCATCTGGGCTAGTAGCCTTTTTTTCTTAAAAAAAAAAACTTATCTCCGCAAGCAAACTCATGGTGCGCTGCAGAGGACACATTGTGCAGCACTGTCTATTCCCGTCTTTCTGTGCCAGTCGTGAATGGCGCTCGGCTGTCGGTAAGCCTCCGTATAACTCAAAATCTGTCTAATTTGATCTTCATTGTCTTTTCGCGGGATATGTGTAAGAGTTGTGGTCCAGGGGGTAGAACACTACACTCCGGCCCTGTGGGTTCCGGGTTAAATCACTGACAAGGGTAGGATTATTTTTCGTTCCAGTCCCTCCAGGATGGCCCCAGGTCCCCTCAACCTGCTATCAAATGAGTACTGAGGACCTTTCCCGGGGTAAAAGACGGCGAGGGCAAAGGACTCGCCATCCTCCCCCTACCAATGTCGGGGTGAAAGGCAATGCTCTAGCTACAGTCAGGCCAATAGCCCAGTCACGGGCTTGTGCAATAGACTTTAATTTTTGTATGTAAGAGATGGTTGACTCATCTACACTAATGAACCAAAACATGACCACGAGACTGAATGCCAAATCAAATGGTTCAAATGGCTCTGAGCACTATAGGACTTAACTTCTGAGATCATCAGTCTCCTAGGACTTAGAACTACTTAAACCTAACTAACCTAAGGACATCACACATATTCATCACACACAGGATTCGAACCTGCGACCGCAGCGGTCGCGCGGTTCCAAATTGAAGCGCCTAGAACCGCTCGGCCACGTCGGCTGGCACTGAATGCCACCTGGTAGTGTTGTAGCCATGGTAAGGGAAGTATATAAGCGGAACAGAGATGAATGGGGAATCAGTCCAGCGCAGATACGGCCGAAAATGTGGAAATTTTCTGACATGAGCGACGCTGACGAAGAATAGATTGTTATGGTCCAGCACCTGGGTATGATCATCTCGTTAACGGCGAAACTGGTATATAGTGTTAGCATGACAGTGTCGCAAGCATCTATGGAAAGGGGTTGAAGGACGGTGAAATCACGAGTAGGTGACAAATTGTTGGATGTTCATGTCACATAACAGAACCTGGATGTCGCAGGCCTTTTGCGATGGGTAGTGCAGGACTGGCGGCGATCTGTGGCAGATCTGTCGCTAGACTACATGCTAGTGCAGGCACGAGTGTTTCTGAGCTCATTGTTCAGCGCTCAATGTCGAACGTGGGGCTCCGCAGCAGACGACCCTTAAGTTTTCCCATTTCGACACAAAATCATCGTAAACTAGATAGAATATTGGCACGGGAACACTGAGATAGGACCGTGAATCAGTCGCATTGTGTCGCTTAGTCGGATGAATCATGCTTGTTGTTACACCAGGTCGATGGTCGTGTCCAGATAATCCGTCATCCGTGTTATGCTACTGAGGGAGTTGCGGGAGGGTGGGTTCATTCACCTGGGATTCCGTGGGATCTGTGGTAGTAATTGAAGGCATAGTGTCAGCTGTGAAGTACATGAACATTATTGTGGACCACCTACATACCTTCATGCTTGATATCTTCCCCATCGACGATGGCATCCTTTGGCAGAATCACTGTCCATGGCACAAGGCCATAATCGTGTTACAGGAATTTGAGGACTATGAGAGTGAACTCATTTTGATGTCTTGGCGATTGCCAGCCGGTGTGACCTAGTGGTTCTAGGCCCTTCAGTCTACAACCGCGCTACCGCTACGGTCGCAGGTTCGAATCCTTCCTCGGGCATGGATGTGTGTGCTGTCCTTAGGTTAGTTAGGTTTAAGTAGTTCTAAGTTCTAGGGGATTGATGACCTCAGATGTTAAGTCCCATATTACTCAGAGCCATTTGATCCATTTGTCAGTTTCAGCTGATCTGAACTCTTATGGAACACATCAGTGACGCGATCGGACCCCAGCTCCGCACCCACAAACCACAGACCCGTAATTTATGGGAACTGCGTGGCCTGCGCTAGAGGATTAGGTGCTACATATCTCCGAAAACCTACCAAGGACTTATTAAATCCATGCCGCGCAGAATTGCTGCAGTACTGCTTTCCAAATGTTGACTTATACGCTATTCACCAGGTGGTCATTTATTGGCGCATCATTATATGATCGTGTGGTCTCGCAATTTTAACATAAACTATTCTGTAACAAACAACGCCTCTCTTGTAACGTCTGACAACGTAGTTGGATGAGTATTTCCTTGACGCTTTCGGGCTTACTAAACAGATCCATGACGAATCGTAATGAACATCTCTCGATCTTCACTATTTCGTCTATCAATCCTATGCGGTAAGAGTCCCAAACTAAGGAGAAATACTGAACTATCGGTCGAACGAGGATTGTGTAAGTTACCTGCTTCGTGGATCCTATAAACTTCCTGAGAGTTACATGAATGTATTCGCAGTTGCGAACGATGACAAGGAAAATTTGCAATGGCCCGGGATTCGGATCTGATTTCCCGCTTATCGCGAGCGGTCGCCTTACATTTTGGCCATCCGAGCACGACTCACGTCCAGACCCGAACTTCCATGTGTCGTCAGCGATCATACCGCCTACATGGGGCTCCCGAAACCAGATTTAGTAAACCGATTTCCCAATGCCGCTTCTGGGTGGTCATGTTAACACTTCAAAATCGATTCTGGAAATCCACTTCTAGGTGTCGGTTTTCCAACCCCGTAATCGAATTTCGCTCCCGTGTAAACGCAACCGGTTTTGAAACGTGCTTGGACTGTCAGGTTTCGTCTAGTTTTTAAAAATTTTCTGCTGATGTGGAGGGAGTGACTTTTTGTACAGTGAAGGATAAGTTGAAATATTAGACTGAAGCTGTTTACACCTCGTCTAATAGAAAAGAAATAGCTATTGTGCTAACTCAGAAAATGTAACAACTTTTCCTCAGGCGACATATTTAAATGGGCTAGCAAATCCGCTTGAGACCTTAACACGCAAATATGACAGCGAAAAACCGTTTCCCAAATTCGGTTTTCGTCTTTCGGAAGATGTGTCGCATGTAAATAAAGGTAGTTCAGGTGTCTACAACCTGTGCTCGTACAATCATTACGTATATTCCCGTACAGGGGAGAAATTTTACTTGAAAGTCGCTTGCTCAGTGTCCCGGATAAATACGATGTTGCGGTGCCTGTGTCATTTCGAATTACGATGCAACGTACCTTCGGACATGCATACATGTCCAAAGGAACAGCCACTGTGGTGACTACAACCTTCTTGAAATACATGAAATGTACACGTATTCGCAGTTGCGAATATGGACAACCTTCGGTTGTGTAATGGAATGACGACAACCAAAATTTGTGCTCTACCAGGACTTGAACCCTGCTTTCCTACTTTACGCTTTGGCTATCCGTGCGCGACTAACGGCGAGACCCAAACTTCCATTTGCCGTCGCTCATGTGTCACAACCTGCACTCGTACGTATTATGTAACTTCCGTACGGCCGAACGGATGGGTGGATGGGTGGGTGGGTGGAGGAGGCGGGTGGTGGGGGGGGGGGGGTGTGAAGGGGTGGAGGAAGACACTGTAATTGAAAGTCGCTTCCCGTTATCGGCGAATAAATACGATAGTGTAGCGCCTGCGTTACATGCATGCATGTTCGAAGGAGCATTGCATTGCATTTCTTAACAACACGGCCACTGCAGTATCGTCTTCCTGAGATATCTTTCAAAGCACCTCAGTCCGTCGTATGTCTTTCCTAACGTTGGTTTTATATGATCGTTCCACTTTAAATCTCTCTGTCCACATACACCCAGATACTTTATGAATTTGACAGTGTCTGTTAATCAATCAGTGATCGTGTAATGGTGCAATAACGGGTCTTTTATGCACAACACTTCGCATTTGCTGACGTTGAGTCATCGACAAATATAGAGGCTATACATAAAGTCCGGGAACAATTTCAATTATTTATTGCACAAGAACCAAACATTGTACTGGTATCATACATATGTCAGTTTGAAGAGAAACGCTGAAAGTTTTTTTTTTTCATGTATACCGGCACAGCGTAGTTTGGTAATGTGCCAGTAGTCAGTGGTAGTCGCGATCATGGCGAGTTCAGGCGCGGAGCGAGCTTTCTGTATGTTGGGATTGTTGATAGTTTAATTTTTAGCGACGAAGCCACTTTTCACACTAATGGAAAAGTGAAAAGGCATAATTGTCGAAACTGGAGTATAAAGTATCAACACGACTGCATTGAATTTGAGCGTGATTCCCCAAAGGTAAATGTTTTTGTGCCTTGTCATGTCGAAAACTGTATGGGCCATTCTGCTTCGCCGAGAGCACTGTCACTCGATATTCCATATACCTGCTTGTACATGTTGCAACAATGGCTGATACTTCAAATGTAATCGGACTCTCCGTTCATCTGTCAGCAGTATGGGGCTCCACCAGCCGGCCGCTGTGGCCGAGCGGTTCTAGGAGCTTCAGTACGGAACCGCGCTGCTGCTACGGTCGCAGGTTCGAATCCTGCCTCGGGCATGGATGTGTGTAGTGTCCTTAGGTTAGGTTTAAGTACTTCTAAGTCTAGGGGACTGATGACCTCAGATGTTAAGTCCCATAGTGCTTAGAGCCATTTGAACCATTTGGGGATCCACCCCATTCTTATCGTGAAGTTCGTGGGTACCTGGACACGGAACTGCCGCATCGATGGGTCGGCCGTGCTACAGAAGCGGACAGCCGTTTCATGATCACCAGATCTCACTCCGTGTCACTTTCTTCTGTGGGGACACGTTAAAGATCTGGTGTATGTACCGCCTCTACCACGTGATGTAGCAGAGCTCTGGGAGAGAATACGGGAAGCGACTGCCACAGTCGACGATGCCATGCTGGGACGGGTATGGCAAGAGTTCGATTAGCATATTGATGTCTGTCGGGTCACTCATGGTTCGCATATCGAATGTTTGTAAAAAAACTTTAAGGGTTTCTCTTCAATATGTATGACATCTGTACAATGTTTAGTTCTTGTGCAATAAATAATTGAAAGTGTTCCCGGACTTATGTACAACCTGCAGAAGTAAATTCAGGCGTGCACTACAAAAGCGTATTGGGACCCTTGCTGTTCATGTTATATTTTAATGTCGTGGGGAACAATATCAGAAGTAACCTTAAACGTTTCGTAGATGGTGCAGTTATCAATAAAAAATACTATCTAAAAAAGGCTGCAAAAATATTCAGACAGACCTTGGTAAGATTTTAAAGTGGTGCAAATACTGGTAAATTGCTTTAAATGTTCAGGAATGTAAGATTATGCACTTCAGAAAAGGAAAAAAAGAATGTAACAATCTATGACTACACTATCAATAGCCACAACTGCAATCAGTCAACCCACGCAAATACGTGGGTGTAAAAACTTGAAGGCATATGGAATGGAAAAATCACACAGACCCAGTCATAGGTAATGCAGGAGTCACATTTCGGTTCATTTATGCGATACTTGGAAAATGCTATCAGCCTACTATACAAAGGATATTGCTTACAAAATACTCGTCCGACTCATCCTAGAATATTGCTCACCTGCGTGGGACTCATAACAAGTAGGACTAACAGGAGGAATTGGAAGCATACAAAGAAGGGCTGAATGAATGGTTACAGGTATTTCCTACCAATTGGAAAGCGTCACGGAGATGCTGGAAAACCTGAACTGACAGACGACTGAAGATATACGCAAACTATGCCGTAAAGGGCTACTTGCTAAGTTTCAGGAACCTAGGAATATACTGCAAGTCTCTAAGTATTACTCCCGTAAGACCGTGAAGACAAGATGGAACTAATTACAGCGCACACAGAGGCATGTAAACAATCTTTCTTCTCACGCTCCATATGGGATTAGAACGAGAAGACGCCCAAATAACTGACAGTACGAAGTATCATGTACCATTGACTTCACAGTGGTTAGCAGGGTGTGTATGTAGATGTACAGGGTTATTCATATGTACTTCCGGGGTTGTAGAAAAAGACTGTGCGAAAATTGTTAGACATACAGAAAAATGACAAATATCAGTGGGTAGAGCACCTCACGAAGGTTAGATTCGCAATAGTCGCCATGACAGTCACAGAGCGAACCAATACAGGACAAGCGTTCAGAACATATCATATAATGAAGAAATGCGGGCGTTTTGTGCCCTTGAATTCGCTATATGTGAATTAATTATGACGGTTCACCCACAATTTAGCACCAGATATCAGGTAAAACCGCCAACGAACAAAAGAATTCATGGATGGTACTATACATTCCGCGAGACTGGCTACTTCTGTGGTGCGAAGAAAACAGACTGCCTGGGACCGTCAGCAGAGAAAGTTGAGCGTGTGTGGGATCATTCGTCAGGAGCCCAAGGAAACTAACGTGACATGTGAGAAAAATATACCGCAGTCAACTTTCCGGCGCATTCTGCGCGAAAGTCTCGGTGTAAATCCATACCGAATGCAATTGTCACAAATGCTGAATACTCAGGACCATGAGGTTTGTTCTATTACAATGTCTTGCAGAGGCTACTGGAGGAGTACGGTTTATCGCAGAAGTTGGTTATCAGTGAAAAAGCCGTGTTTAATGTGTCTGGAAAGGTGCATCGTCATAAGATGGTATTTTGGGCTCAGAACGTCCAAGCTAGACTGTGGTGCACATTCGTGATTCACCTAAGGTTAACATCTTTTGTACCATGTTCTCTTCAAAATTTCACTGGCTGTTCTTCTTTGCGGAGAAAACTGTGACAGGTTTCATGTTCCTGGACGCGTTGTAGCATTGGTTCAAGCCTCAATTACAGCAAAACTTTGAAATCTTTATTTTGCAACAAGACGGTGCTCTACCACACATTATTTCAGACGTTCTTGATTTTCTCAGTGATGAACTGACTCAGCACTTGATAGGACGAGCTACCCACTAGGACTCTCCTCTTCAACGGCCCTCACGGTCACCTCACTTAACTCCGAGTGGTTTCTTCTTGTGGGGTTATGTCAAAGATCGTGTGTTCCTACCTACGCTGCAACTTCATTTCGAAGAGTTGCTATAAAGGATAACTAATACGGTCTCTGGCATCGACCACACCATGTTAGGATGTGTATGGCAAGAGTCTGACCACCGTACTGACGCGCCTCACAAACGGTGCCCATACTGAGCACCTGTAATGTGAGTGAAAAACTTGGATAGATTCTCTATCCACTATTATGTGTATATTTTCTGTATGTCTTGTAGTTTTCTTGCAGTCTTCTTCTGGAACCTTGCAGGTACTTATCAAGAACCCTGTAGACAGAATTTGGCGTTGTTGTCTTCAGTCCGAAGACTGGTTTGACGCCGCTCTCGATGCTAGTCTATCGCGTGCAAGCCTCTTCATCTCTGCATAGCTAGCGCCACCTGCATTAGTTTGAACCTGCTTAAGCCTTCGTCTGCCTCTACAGTTTATACACCCGACACTTTTTGCCATTACCAGACTGGCAGTTCCTTGACATCTCAAGATGCGTCCTATCAACCGATCCCTTCATTTAGTTACTTTGTACCATAAATTTCTTTTTTTTTCAATTCTATTCAGTGCCTCCTAGTTTGTTAGTGGGTCAGCATTTTTGTGTAGCCCTACATTTCAAAAGCTTCTATTCTCGTCCTGTCTAAACTGCTTATCGTCCACGTTTCACTTGTGTGAAAGGCTACAATCCAGTCGAATGCCTTCAGAATTTCTTACCATTGCCAGTCGTTATTTTATATACGCCTACTTTGGCCATCATCTGTTATTTTACTGTCCAAATAGCAAAACTTATTTACTACTTTTAGTTTTTCATTTCATAATCGAATGCCCTCAGTATCGCCTGATTTAATTGGACTACACTCAATTATCCTTGTTTTGAGTCTGTTGATGTTCAGTTTATAGCCTCTTTTCAAGAGATTGTCCAATCATCAACTGTATTTCCAGATCCTTTGCCGTCTCTGACAGAATCACAATGTCGTCGGAAAATTTAAAGTTTTTGTAACTTCTCCGTGAACTTTAATTCCCTTTCCAAATTTCTACTTGGTTTCCTTACCTACTTTCTCAGTGTGCAGATTGAATAACGTCGGGAAAGCATACAACCCTGTCCCGCTCCCTTCTCTATTATGGCTTCATTTTCACGACATTGGACTCTTACAACAGCAGTCTGGTTTCTGTAAAAGCTGTAAACGATCTTTCGTTCCCTGTTTTTTATCCTTGGTACTTTCATAATTTCAAACAGTTTAGTCCACTCAACATTGTCAGAAGCTTTCTATAAATCTAAAAAAAGTTATAAACTTAAATTTGCCTTTCTTCAACCTATCTGCTATAAAGGGCGTTCAAAAAGTTTCCGTTCGAAGGCCGTGCAGTCCAGAACTGGTATGCCGATCAGGACAAATCGCCGTGTGCATCGAGGCAATCATCTCACTGACGCACCAGGTTGAAGATAAACCCCACCCGAACAGACCATGAAGGCCCAACGGTACCGACCGACCGCCGTGTCATCCCCACCCGAAGGCATCACTGGATGCGGGTTTGCAGGGGCATGTGGTCCGCACACCGCTCTCCCGGCCGTATGTCAGTTTACGAGACCGGAGACACTACTTCTTAAGGGCTGAGTGCACCCCGAGGTTGAAGATACCTGTTTGATAAAACACCGTGTCCTGCTGCATGAAGAAGTCCGTAACTGCCTGCCGCACATCCTCGTCTGGCAGTAACCGTCGACCCTTCAAAGCCATTTTGAAGGAAGCGAAGGCGTGATAATTGCTTGGGTACACATCAAAACTATAGGGCGAGAGCTCGAGTGTCTCCCACTTGAGCTGGCGCAACTTCTGCGTTACGACATTTGCGATATGGGGACGTGCGTTACCATGAATCAGCACCACATGTCGCAATTTTCTCGGACGTTTCGCCTTAACTGTCACTATAATTCACCCAGCGTTGCGCTGTATCGTTCTCCAGCGATGGAGACACCAGGTTCCTTGAAATGGTTGAGGCTGGCCTCCCAGATAGACCGGCACCTCGTGTCAAATCGTGACCAGCGTGGAAGTTGGTGCACCATTCCACATCGATGGTTTTCGACAGCTATGCTGCCCCATAGACATTCTTCACTCTCCGATGGATGTCTACGAATGTTTGGCCCTCGATAGCCAAGAAAAGAATCCGTTTGGATGCATTTGGTAATAACGTAGCCACACTTGTGGTTTTCACCATTTTCTGCATGCACATCAGAGAGACACGAATGTCACACTAATCCCGGTCTACATGTCGGTGTTTGCATTAGGACTATTGATATTTTTAAAAATATCGGGAACCCGATATATTGATATTTAAAAAAAATATCATTCTCGACGACAGATGTGTCGAAAGAAGTATTGATATATTGACGGAAAAAATATCGATGTACTGGCCTGTAAAAATATTGGTTGCACATTGTAAATATACTGCCAGTTTTAGAGCTGTACATGTAAGTACTGGTATATTACTAGATATTCTGTACATCAACAAGCTATCAGCCTGCCCTTTAAAACAAGAATTGATAAGGAAAACGATGCACGTTCACACTTGGCGATAACCACTTTGCTAACAGTGGTAATTGTGGGTAAGTGGCACAATAAAAGGTGTCCGATGGGTCCGTCGTTCGGTTTAGTCACATATTGAATTTGTCTGGAACACTTCATGTAGACTTCCCTGCTTTTTCACTCCTGCAAACTCCAGCTACCTAGCAGTTGTAGTGTCAAACATTGCGTGGTGAAGTTAACCATTGCAATTTCTGATACCAGTACCGAGTGACATTTACGTTAGCATTACCCCTCACACGCCTCTGCCCACCGCAAAGACTAATTTTTTCAATTAGATTTTTGTTCATCATTTTCAGTAACTGTTTTTGAAAATGCCGATATGAAGAAGTAGCACACTAGTGACGTTAAAAATTGTTTTCTAACCCAAGTGGTGCGCTATTTCTTCACATCGCAAATCTTGTTATTCCAATAACACCGCCACCCCCATTGTAATCGGACTTCTTCTTTGTGCCGCCTATTTTGCTTCACACAGTCAAAGAGAAAGACTGGGTGTGATGAAAGCTCAAAAAGTTTGTAACACTCCTTCACACAGTGAAAGTAAAATTATGTTCCACTATAATTTTAAAAGAACAGTTTCAAATATTTACTGAAAAATGCGAAAAAAATATAATATAAAATAAAAATATCGGCACTCGATATGGACTTTTTTATATCGATATAGCGGGGAAGAGGAATCGAGCCGCTATATATCGATATTTATTGGGCAGAATATCGATATATCGAAGTATCGAAATTTTTTCAACAGCTCTAGATTATATACCCATACCGGAGTCGCACTACGTTCCATATACGATGCAGAAATGGCGTCAAAAGAAACTTTTTGATCGCCCATTATAGGATAAGTCGTAGGTTCAGCAGGACTGCCAATTCTTGCACCAGGCATAGATCCTATGCAGGCGGTCTTAAAACGCCCTAAACGACGAACAATCTGCGACTTGACAAGGTGACACTAAATTCTTCATTTGTGTGGCCATAGTGTCTGTAGTTGCTTTATAATTCTTGAGGGTATTTTTGGTCTGTCGTTGCAACTACAAAAATGCGCGATTTATTCACCAGAAGCGTTTCGTTTTATTGAGGTAAAGCATCATCAGTGGTGGTGATTTTTCGGCTGATTTCTCGCTTACATCGGGAAATGCGGTCTGCTAGTGCATAGATGTTTTTCTCTTTTTGGCACTGAAAATTATCTTCTAATTTTTAGATGTCTGCAGAGCTATGCATTTCTCACACCACACATTTATTCAATATAAAAATATAAAAAAAAATAAAATAAAAATATCGGAACTCGATATTGTCTTTCGATATCGATATAGCGGGAAAAGGAATCGCGCCGATATATTTCGATATTTATTGGCGAGAATGTCGATATATCGAAGTGTCGAAAGTTTTTTGTCACCCCTAGATTGTATATCCATACAGGAGTCGCATTACGTTCCATCTACGACGCAGAAATACCGTAGAAAGGAAACTTTTTGATCGCCCATTATAGGATAAGTCTTAGGTTCAGCAGAACTGCCAATTCCTGCAGCAAGTGTTGATACTCTGCAGACCGTCTTAAAACGCCCTAAATGACGAACAATCTGCGACTTGACAAGGTGACATTAAATTCTTCATTTCTGTGGCCATAGTGTCTGCAGTTGCTTTATAATTCTTGAGGGTATTTTTGGTCTGTCGTTGCAACTACAAAAATGCGTGATTTTTTTCACCAGACGCTTTTCGCTTTATTGAGGTAAAGCATCATCAGTGGTGGTGATTTTTAGGCTGATGTTTCGCTTACATCGGAAAATGCCGTCTGCTAGCGCATCGATGTTTTTCTGTTTTTGACACTGATAATTTTCGTCTAATTTTTAGATGTCTGCAGCGCTATGCATTTCTCACACCATACTTTTATGCATTTCTCACACCACACTTTTATGCATAAAAGTGTGGCGTGAGAAATGGTTAGTGCTGCAGAACATCTAAAAATTAGACGAAAATTATCAGTGTCAGAAACAGAGAAACACTGATGTGCTAGCAGACCGTATATCCCGATGTAAGCGAGAAATCAGCCGAAAAATCACCACCACTGGTGGTGCTTTACCTCAATAAAGCGAAACGCGTCTGGTGAAAAAAAACACGCATTTTTGTAGTTGCAACGACAGATCAAAAAGAGCCTCAAGAATCAGTGACCGTCACGGGGTCGAACCCTGGATTCGCGCCTGCACTATTAGATTTTTCTAGAGGGTAGTTCTTCGAGAGGTATTTCTTTTTCATTAGAGACGTCATAAAGTTCACGCTCTCGGTTTCGGCAAAGGACGGTCGTTAACGTTGTCGGTATACAATTGTACACATGTCGTCGGGGGCGCCCACCGTGCGTTCCGTGGACAACAAAAGGCTAGGGAGCAGCGGGCTCAGAGATTGCGCTGGCCGAAAGGCCGCCTACCGGTACTTTCTCGCGGCGGGCGTGTATAAGCGCAGCCGCAAGGTCGCCGCGGCCAGTCCGGCGCCGCGTCGCACAGCAACATGAGACCCGCAGCAGCAGCCGCCGCCATCCTGCTCCTCGCCTTCGTCGGTGAGACTCCCTCTCGTTCCGCAGCACAGCTTCCCGGACTCTGTGAGAACGCTCGATGGTCACAGAACTGCGGGGCTGTGCGCAGGCGAGAGGACCACCTATCGTACCTGTGTATCTGACACCAGACAGCACCGCTAATTTTTAAATGTCACAGTTCACTGCGGTCTGCGAATTTCAGTTCAGAATTTAGATCGCGGTTCATTGTTGCTTTATTATTCGTGAGTTACTAAATTGCTCGACTTTTGGAGAACACGTATGGTACTTCAACGAGTAGCGAAAAAAAAGTTGTTCTAATTCATTTTGCTGAGGTTTCATATTGTGTATTTCAAAGCAGACAGGTATAACGCAGTCAACGAGTTTAGTAGGTGATCTATTGATCCGATGGGATTACATTTCCCTGGAGATATACTGAGTCTCAATTTTAACTTCCACCATGGTAGAACCTGAAGCACTGAATTAAAACTTGTGCCATGATGGGCTGAAGTGTGAATTTGTGTTAGGGAGGGCCCTGGACTAGGGTAGTCTGTACAGCTGTGTCGGCTACAATTCCACGGTGGTATAGTGGACAGCACATCTGCCTAGTGGGCACGAGATCTGGATTCAAGTCCCAGCCTAGTCACAAATTGTAATTCGTTACTTCAGCTTCTATCCTTATCGAAGAGTTTAATAGGCACTAATTTACTGAGCACTACTGAACAGATCTACATAGTCGTTTGCTGAATAATCACATTTCTGTACTTGGAGAGTATTTGCACCGATGCTATGGCAACAATGTTTGCAGACGTTCTCTTGCAAGTGGGCTTTATCCTAGACGATTGTTAAGACATTGCCATTCCTGAACAGCAACTTATTTTCTTTCCTTATATTTTACTTTACTCGTACATTAAAAGGAATTACGGTACTTTCTTTTGATACATAACCATGACACCGGAAAATTAACAGAAAAAATATTTATTTCGTCGCGTAAAGATATTTTGCATGACATTAATGGCTCACTATTGTCCGCGAATTGCAGTTCAGAATTTAAATCAATATTCATTGTTACCTAATGTATTACGTAAATTACTTCAATTTTAGGGAAGATGTATGTCCGCTGATAGACACATCAGCAAGTGACATTCTAGTGCGAACTAAACAAAAACCAATTATTGCACCTTTGGTTGGTCTTTTATACTGCGGTTTCCAAGCAGCTTTTCTTGCGCAGTCAGCGAGTTGACTAGGCACTCGTTTCTTGAGCATCAATTATCATATCTGTATCTATATAGTTGTATACGTAGGAATAATTTGCGCCAGTGCTATTGCAATAATATTTCTGGAATTTCTCTTACAAGCAGGCTTTATCTTAGACGATTATTGAGACCTTGCCATTTCTCAACAGCTGGTTATTCGCTTTCCTTCTGTTTCACTTTCATACATAAAAGTTAAGAGAAATTACGGTGCTTGTGATATGCAACTCCCACACTCGAAAATTAAGATAAAAACAGCCATGTGACGGTGCAAAGCTGTTCCGCATGATTGTAAAAATAGATTTTTGCACTGTGAACAATGTATTTATTGGGAAATATAATGATAAAATAATTTTCTTGTAATATGGGTCCACAGATTCTACTGTATAATTTTTTTAATTACGTCATATTTACTTTTAGCTTTTACTGTTTTTGTTTTACTATTGTAATTTCAGCATTTATGCCATTTTTGAGCATAAGAGCCGGCCGCTGTGACCGAGCGGTTCTAGGCGCTTCAGTTCGGAACTGCGCTGCTGCGACGGTCGCATGTTCGAATCCTGCCTCGGGCATGGGTGTGTGTGATGTCCTGAGGTTAGATAGGTTTAAGTAGTTCTAAGTCTAGGGGACTGATGACCTCAGATGTTAAGTCCCATAGTGCTCAGAGCCATTTGAATTTTGAGCATAAGATTTTTGACTTCCACGTTGACGTTGGACAGAGATAACAGCTGAAAGCAGATATGATGTCATTTAAATAATAATAAAATTCGTATATGCTCTTTTCGATAGCGTTTTTACGTCACCAGAGTACATTTCGAACGGTTTCATCACTAGTATTCAGTTTTCATGGAAGGGCCTTGATTGCGACACGCCAGAGACGCTTATCTGTCAATTTTGCTGTTTTATGTTTTGTATGACGCCCCACTGGAACAAGTCACACATGTTGTTTACATTGTTTTTTAAAAAAATTATACATTTCCAAAGAAGACAGCTGAAGCCCTGATCAAGAAAATGTGCTTCGAAATGCGTATTGGTGAAGTAGAAAAGCTATTCATAGCACAACACACGGATTTTATTAGGAAGTTTTGGCCTTCCACTGTTCTGCCAAGAACAGCCTCTATGGCAACCATGAAAAAAGCTGGAAGTGTTTGTCACTCTGCAGTATAAATGCGAACGCAAAGTCGGTATCAGTTCTCCGCATGCACGGTGTTTGACGAAGTTACATCGTGTACCAGGATCATCTTACCCCCTTCATTTTCCACTCGCTGGTTCTACGCTAGAAGAAGGATTTTCGTTACCCCTATGGTTTAGCACGAATTTCTATTGTTTCATTGTGGCATTCATTATGCGAGAGGTACGTTGGAGGAATTAATATGTTTCTTGGCTCGTACTGGATCTTAGGTCACGTGACACCCGACGCCGCGTGTCCTATTGGAGTTCGCTGAGCGATTCAGTGAAGCAAAGGTCATTCTGTAGCCAGACGACTTGCATAAAGTAGAACACGTCGCGAGACACTGCAGGCGGCGGACAACTTCCCCTAGAAGGACACGCGCTCCGGAGGCCGTGCCAGCGTTTTCCTTCGTTCTTGTTACTTTGCCTTGAAACGGCTTCAATAATGTCAAGTGTGCTGATATATCCAAGGACATTCTAACGTATTAGCTGCTTTTTGAGGGACACTGATCATTACATTGTAATTCGTCTATGCACGCTGGGCGACCTTTTGACTGGAACGGGGTTGAGAGAGTGAAGTAATAACATCTTTTTCCTTTCATTGTAGTTACGTAACCGAGCGGATTCTACAATAGCTGGTATTATGTAAGTTACGATATAAAGAATAGTTATAACTGTTTACTTCCTTAAATATTGATCCTATCCAGAATGGTTCAAATGGCTCTGAGCACTATGGGACTTAACATCAGAGGTCATCAGCCCCCTAAAACTTAGAACTACTTAAACCTACTAACCTAAGGACATCACACACATCCATGCCCGAGGCAGGATTCGAACCTGCGACCGTAGCAGTCACGCTGTTCCGGACTGAAGCGCCTAGAACCGCTCGGCCACCGCGGCCGGCTATCCATAACGAATCAGAGCCATTCAGAAGTGTTTAGAAATTACCATCACAATGCTCTGTGCTTTGCATCGTCTATAGCAACTAAGCAGTCACGTCAGGAAGAAAAGTTCTGTGAAACAGACGGGTGAAAGATTACTTAAGTTACTTGTTCGCGTCTTTGTTGTAACGCTTTGAGACAATAGGGAATTTGTAAGACGTCCAACTGAACACCTTTGCGAAAGACTTTCAGCTCGCCAGCAGAATACGTGCACAACGGGGACAGCGCCTTTATCTTTTTCCATGCGCTCGGTCATATCTCACCTGAATCTTCGAAAGCCTTATTTCCAGATGGTTACGAAATTTTGATGTAGTCTTCTGGTTTCTGTCTTTCATGTGAAGAAACACTGAAATGAAATGAAATGTCGTGTGGCTAGGGCCTCCCGTCGGGTAGACCGTTCGCCTGGTGCAAGTCTCTTGAGTTGACGCCACTTCGGCGACTTGTGTGTCGATGAGGATGAGATGATTATTAGGACAACACAACATCCACTCCTTGAGCTGATGAGGAAATCTCCGGCCCAGCCGGGAATCGAACCCGGCCTCTTTGGTATGACATTCCGTCGTGCTGACAAACACTCAGCTACGGCGGGGACTGAAGGAACATTCATAAGAGTGAACAATGATGAAGGTCACTTTCGCCTGCAGTGTGCTTCCAAATGCAGTTACCTTACCTATACCCAGAGCGGGGAATGTTTCCACTCCGTTGGAAAATTTTTTGTGACAAGTTTCTATGGGCCCAAACTGCCGAGGTCATCGGTCCCTAGGCTTACACGCTACTTAATCTAATTTACGCCAAGGACAACACACACGCCCACGCCTGAGAGAGGACTCGAACCTCCGACTGGGGGAGCCGAGCGAACGCAAGGCGCCTGAGACCGCGCGGTTAGCCCGCGTGGCATTTCTGTTGGAATATACTATATGTCACACATCACTGAAACTCATCCGGGAAGTTTTTCAGGTGTTCTCAAATAGCAATATGAACATGTGGGCAATATGAACGATAAGAAAGAAACTAATCATAGTTGTTTTAATTTCTACCAGTGATTGCATGCATTTCGATGTAATACAACCGAAAGTAATCAGCTACGGAAATATATTTCTATTTTAGGACAAGCGAGACCGTTTCAAGAGGACGAATGAACACCTAAGATGTCGGTTTCACAAGATGGTGGCTGGTTGCTGTTTTTATTTCGTTCACATCGTGTTAAACACACAGTCGTGGATTTCCACTATTGAAGAAGTATAACTAAGACGACGCTCGTTTCACCATAGCACTGAAACGGAACAGTGAGAATACCATTAGAGCTGCTTCACCACAAATGTGTATGTATAAAGGACGATCAAAAGTTTTCCGCTTGAAGACGTTGCTTCAGCGTATATGCAACGCAGCACGGTTCCGATGCGAGCGTACAAGCAACGAGATTTAGACAAGGGGTGAGTGTGGCATTCGTGTCTTTCCTACTTACGTGCAGTAAATGCGGAAAAGTGAACTATGGCGGCGTTATTACGAAATGGGTCCAAACACGACCAACGTGCTGTTATTCTTCACTTGGCTGCCGAAGAACAAACATCGGTAGACATCCATGGAGAATGAAGAATATGTGTGGGGCAGCATGTCTTTCGAAAGCCACCGTTGCGGAATGAAAACTGCGACAATGGGTGCTGCTACTTCGTGATAACGCACGTCTCCATAACGCAAATGTCATAACGCAGAAGTTACCACAACTCAAACAGGAGACACTCCAGCACCCGCCCTACAGCCCTGATTTCTCTTCGGTCCCTTAAAAAAGGCCTTGCAGGGTTGACAATTGCTGTCGGACGAGGATGTGCAGCGGGTAGTTGCACAGTCCTTCACGCGCCTCAATGCTCACGGCTATTCGTCCTGACTGGCATACCGATTCTGGACTGTATGGCCTTCGAACAGAAACTCTTTGATCGTCTCTTAATCAACTGCTGGACACAGGCACAAAATTATACGTGCAGTGAACTCGATACATGTTTCATAGCCGGCCGGTGTGGCCGAGTGGTTCTAGGCGCTTCAGTCTGGAACCACGCGACCGCTACGGTCGCAGGTTCAAATCCTGCCTCGGGCATGGATGTGTGTGATGTCCTAAGGTTGGTTAGGTTTAAGTAGTTCTGAGTTATAGGGGACTGATGACCTCAGATCTTAAGTCCCATAGTGCTCAGAGCCATACATGTTTCATAGGGCACCTATATCAAAACAAGTGAGCACCGAAATGGTTGACTGAACAGAGCCGAGAATGATTTATTTCAAATCTGACTTTATATCTTGCGACTTTATTGTAAACGGGACTTCCAACCCAACAGAAAAACCTGCATAAGGTAGAGTTATTTTTACGACAACGCTGGCTTCACTACTAGCTGTTTGAAAACGCCGCAGCCGGTTCTGAAGTACATCGGCAGATTATTATTTGGAAAACGGTACGACGCTCTCCGGTGTAGATGGCAGAAATGTGCGAGGCGGAGGAAAGCACACGGACAGCAGACGGCGGGCTGGCACGTATTTTGTTTGCGATGCGCGGCGGTCGGCGGTCGCGAGCGCTGCCAGGAGAAAGCGGCCACCGACAGCCGTCTTGTGAAAGACTCGCGCCGCGCCGTTACGGCTTCTCTCTCTGCTAACGTCCTCCGCACGCTTTCGGGACAACCCGTCTATAGCTTGCGATCCGCTTGTGCCCTCTCAGCAGTTCCGTGATTCTCTCGGGTAAACGGACTCTTGTTTGTGAGGCATTGCACCGAGGTGACAAAAGTCGTGGGATACCTCCTACTATCGTGCTGGACCTCCTTTTGCCCGGCATAGTGCAACAACTCGACTTGGCATAGACTCAACAAGTCTTTGGAAGTGCACTGCCTTGCTGCCGTGCATAATTGCGAAAGTGTTGCAGGTGCAGGACACTACGCACTAACTGACCCCATAAATGTTCGATAAAATTCATTTCGGGCGATCTGAATGGGCAAATCATTCTGTCGAATTGTCCAGAATGTTCTTCAAATCTGCCAAGAACAATTGTGGCCTGGTTACATGGCGCATTGTCATCCATGAAACTTCCATCGTTTGGGAATATGAAGTCCATGAATTT
Organism: Schistocerca cancellata; assembly: GCF_023864275.1. Lineage (NCBI taxonomy): Eukaryota > Metazoa > Arthropoda > Insecta > Orthoptera > Acrididae > Schistocerca > Schistocerca cancellata. The sequence continues at coordinate 210,685,211 of NC_064629.1, read as the reverse complement.
GCAAATGGTCTCCAAGTAGGCGAACCTGACCATTTCCAGTCAATGATCGGTTCAGCTGGACCAGAGGATCCAGTCCATTCCATGTGAACGCAGCCAACACCATTATGAAGCTTGCACAGTGCCTTGTTCACAGCTTGGGTCCATGACTTCGTGGCGTCTGCGCCACATTCGAACCCTGTCATCAGCTCTTACCAACTGAAATCGAAATTCATTTGACCAGGCCACGGTTCCAGTTGTCTACGGTCCAACCGCTGCTCTCGGTCGTTAAGTGAAGGTCATAAGCCATTGTGTTGTCCGTAGTAAGAGGTATTTGGTATTCTCGGCACACTCTTAATACTGTGGATCTCGGAGTACTGAATTTCCTAAGATTTCCGAAATGGAATGTCCCATGCGTCTAGCTCTAATTACCATTCCGCGTTCAAAGTCTGTTAACTCCCGTCGTGTGGCCATAACCACGTCGCAAATCTTTTCACATGAATCACCTGAGTACAAATGAGAGCTCCGCCAATGCACTGGCCTTTTGTATATACCTCACGCAAGCAATACTGGCGCCATCTCTATATGTCCATATCACTATCCCACCAACTTCTGTCACGTCACTTTAAAGTCATCCAAATGTGCAAACGCGTTTTCTGTGCCATCCTGCTTATCTGCAACTCGCATACTGTAGAAAAACAGACGCAGTGTTTGCACAGAACCACCGTACCGTAGACGCCTGCACGCAGCAACTTGTGCAGACATACCAGGTTTTATCGTACTGTCGTGCCCTTAATGTCATGAGTTTCGTTTAGTCCCGCCACAATTACGATGCCACAATGTATCCAGAACGCAATGATATTTTTATCTTGCATCTCGAAGATCCCTGAACTTACGAGCATGAGCAAACAAACCGCTCTTGTAAAGCCTTGCGAAACAGTCCCAATTACGTATTTTCCTTTCCACAAATTTTTTGACCTTATTAAATGGGTCTGTCAGAACTTTTTTCCAAGTATTTTTTGATATATGAGCATACTAACTGTTACACTTCTGCAGAAGGTCGTCTCTAGGGTCTATAATAGTATCAAGTCAGAGTCGAATGGCTCAAGATCAGACTGTCAGAGGCAGCCTGAAGAATGTAAACCGTACTGCAGGAAAACACTCGTTGAAAATTTTCGATGAACGTTCTGAGGTGCTGTCATGATGAGAGAACTGATGTAGGACGAATGGTTTTAAGTGCCTCTGGTGCTTGTGGCGGGCATTCCCAGAAAACGTTTACGATTCAGGGTTCTCGAACTGCTACTGGTGTGTCTTCATATTCAAGCACTCACTTCTTTTGAGGTTTAATTTGAACTGTGTAATGATAAATACAGTTTTTTAAACCTGTAATCGCTATATCTAAACAGCAAGATAAACTACTTAGAAATTTTTGTCGCACACTGTTGCATTTGTCTCTCTGATAGGAAATACGGTAACTACTATGGATCAAGTTTCCTGCTGGTCTTCTAGTATGATATGACACTCAAGCACACACAGGCCCAAGGATCCCCTAACTCGTGAGATAATACATGTCGGCCTTCCTTCATAAATGTTAGTGTGACAACAAAGTTCTCATAAACGGCCGAGGAGGCCGAACAGGGAGGCACGTCTCTTCAAGCCTTTTGAACCGTATGGATACTGTAGAGTGAGGTCGAAAGAGTCTGACTGGCATTCGAGACAAAATCTCAAAGCACTGATTCACTGTCAGTTCTAGGAAAAAGTTTTACTGCAGAACAATTCACTACTCTTCTTTCTAATACCCAATACTGTGCAGATTATCGATCAACAGCAACGGCAATATAGATCGGAGGAAGTCAAACTACACTACTGGCCATTAAAATTGCTACACCAAAAAGAAATGCAGATGACAAACGGGTATTCATTGGACAAATATATTATACTAGAACTGACATGTGATTACATTTTCACGCAATTTGGGTGCATTGACCCTGAGAAATCAGTACCCAGAACATCCACCTCTGGCCGTAATAACGGCCTTGATACTCCTGGACATTGAGTAGGTACAGCTGCCCATGCAGCTTCAACACGATACCACAGTTCATCAAGAGTAGTGACTGGCGTATTGTGACGAGCCAGTTGCTCGGCCACCATTGACCAGACGTTTTCAATTGGTGATAGATATGGATAATGTGCTGGCCAGGGCAGCAGTCGAACATTTTCTGTATCCAGAAAGGCCCGTATAGGACCTGAAACATGCGGTCGTGCATTATCCTGCTGAAATGTTGGGTTTCGCATGGATCGAATGAAGGGTAGAGCCACGGGTCGTAACACATCTGAAATGTAGCGTCCACCATTCAAAGTGCCGTCAATGCAAACAAGAGGCGACCGAGACGTGTAACCAATGGCACCCCATACCATCACGCCGAGTGATACGCCAGAATGGCGATGACGAATCCACGCTTCCAATGTGCGTTCACAGCGATGTCGCCAAACACGGATGCGACCATCATGATGCTGTAAACAGAACCTGGATTCATCCGAGAAAATGACGTTTTGTCATTCGTGCACCCAGGTTCGTCGCTGAGTACACAATCGCAGGCGCTCCTGTCTGTGATGCAGCATCAAGGGTAACCGCAGCCATGGTCTCAGAGTTGATAGTCCATGCTGCTGCAAACGTCGTCGAACTGTTCGTGCAGATGGTTGTTGTCTTGCAGACGTCCCCATCTGTTGACCCAGGGATCGAGACGTGGCTGCAGGATCCGTTACAGCCATGCGGATAAGATGCCTGTAATCTCGACTGCTAGTGATACGAGGCCATTGGGATCCAGCACGGCATTCCGTATTACCCTTATAACCCACCGATGCCGCGATACGCTACAATCCGACCTTTATCAAAGTCGGAAACGTGGTGGATCGCATTTCTCCTCCTTACACGAGGCATCACAACGTTTCACCAGGCAACGCCGGTCAACTGCTGTTTGTGTATGAGAAATCGGTTGGAAACTTTCCTCATGTCAGCACGTTGTAGGTGTCGCCAGCGGCGCCAACCATGTGTGAATGCTCTGAAAAGCTAGTCATTTGTATATCACAGCAACTTCTTCCTGTCGGTTGAATTTCGCGTCTGTAGCACGTCGTCTCGTGGTGTAGCAATTTTAATGGCCAGTAGTGTATTAGCTGCAGTACACACGTAGACGGGTGTATATGTACACAGAAAGCGTGCTGTGACTTGTTCGTGTTGAGTGCGATGTTGTAAGACTTCCACTGCACACCCTACAAGAATCGGATCCAATTAACGTCCAGAAAATCGTGTGTATCGAAAAAAATTGAAGCCTCTGCTCCAGAAATTACATTTTACTTTTCATGTGGCACCACGTCAGAGCTTTACCGTGGGTAGGTCTACCTCGTTTCTGGAGGAACTACCACCAACGTAGGCGACTGACGTGGGCAACAACATGGTGATGAGAAGGATGATGTTCCGCTATGACGGAATGTATTATTTGGCAAAGTAACAGAAGACCTAACTTCTGTGGCAACACCGTCGTGTTCAAGCAAGAAAAACGAGGAGGCAGTGGTAATGTACACTCAAATATTCTTATAAATGGAGCACTCTCGCACGCTACGCGCCAATACCACACACAACGCAATAATTAAACACTGACCGACAATTTTGTTTCATAACAGTCCTCGCACACATGACAACATTTATTCACCGTGTAATATACACTGCCTGACAAAAAAAAGTGAAGCACCCAGAAGACGTGATACGATGTCAATGCTACATAGTACATGTACACACAATTTACGGATATGTAAATATCAAATATTTGCAATTCTCTGTGATAGGTACAACGGTCACCAAAGTACAGAAATACTGTCAGTGTTTGGTGTTGTTACCAGGCCAGGTAGGAGAATAAGGGGTGTGAACAGCATGATGTTGAGTGATCACTGCGGAGGACATACAAGTGCTGCGTACTCGTTGGAGACAGAGTTATCAGCATCTGACAGTGTTTGAAAGGGACCTCATTGGCGGTCTCCATTTGACCGGCTGGAAGAATCGAGCAATATCCAGATTTGTGGGACATTCGGATGTGACAGTGGCCCGATGTTGGACTGCATGAGAACGTGAGGTCAGGCATACTTCTCAAGGTTCCAGCCGACCATCTCTGGCCACCTCAATGAAGGACCGCTGTATTCTGCACCAAGCATCTCGTAACTACTTCACATCTGCGCCTGCCATCCAAGAACAAATAACGGGCTCCCTATAACATTCTGTGTCATCCCACACTACTGGTCAGAGAATGTCAGCAGCCAGACGGAGGAATTACTGTCCCACGGGTAGGCTGCCGTTGACACCACAACACAAACGGCTGTGTTTGAAGTGATACCGTGCGCGAGAACCATGTACAAATGGTTCAAATGGCACTAAGCACTATGGGACTTAACATCTGAGGTCATCAGTGCCCTAGACTTAGAACTAACCTAAGGACTTTACACACACCCATGCCCGAGGCAGGATTCGAACCTGCGACCGTAGCAGCACCGTGGTTCCGGACTGAAGCGCCTAGAACCATGGACACCTAATGAATGGTGTCACAGTGTGTTCAGCGACGAATCGCAGTGAGTATAGCGGCGAAGAACAGGGGAGAGGGGTCCAATTCATCCAATACTTGGGAATGCACAACGGTGCTACTCCTGGGGTCATGCAGTGGGAAGCCATCGCTGACGCACAATGGCACGTTACGGACATCCTTCGTCCTCATGTCTTACCTCTAATGTGACAGTATCATGGCGCAATTTTTCAACAGGAGAATGCTCTTCCACACGCGTCACGTGTCTGTATGAATTGCCTACTAGATGTTGAGCTACTCCAGTGGCCAGCAAGGAACCCCCAGGTCCGTCCTCGATAGAATACCAAGTGTTTAAGTACGAAACTCAAATTTCAGACAACAGACGACGCGCCAATGCAGTTTGTGATATAAAGTTTTGACACTGCACCATTTTGTTGCGTCATAATTGAGGGATGAATTGGGAAACTGTGTTCACAGGGTTGTGTTGGTGGGCCCAGTATGTCGAAATTTATACCGGACAAAGAGCATTCGTGGACAGCATTAATTTTTAGTTTTCATTTGAAGAAAACTGCTGCTGAATCATACCGATTACATCGAGAAGCTTCTGGTGAACATGCTCCATCGCGAGATACGTGTGAACGGTGGTTTCCGCATTTCAAAAATGGCGACTTCGATGTTGCAGACAAGGAACTTGGAAAGCCGCCGAAAAAATACGAAGATGTAGAATTGGAAGCATTGTTGAACGAAGATGCTTTCAAACACAAAAACAGCTCGCTGAGTAATTGAGCGTTCGTCAACAAGCTGTTTCCAATCGGCTACGAGAGATGGGAAAGATTCAGAAGACCGGTAAATGGGTACCACACGATTTGAACGACAGCGAAATGGGAAAACACAGAAACACACGTCACATTTTGCTCGCTCGGTACAAAAGGAAGTCATTTTTGCTTCATCTCGACCGCAAGACCAAATTGCTTTGGCAGAAAGACGATGCTCTGTGTTTGGTGGGACCAGAGGGGTGTGGTCTATTACGAGCTGTTAAAACCTGGGGGAACGGTTAATACTAAACGTTATCAACAAAAATTAACCTATTTGAACCTTTCGTTGTTTGAAAAAAGACAATAATACCGAAAGAGACAAAGCAAAGTCATTTTTTTCCACGACAATGCTCCTCCATATACGGCAAAACCGGTTCACGATACGTTGGAAGCATTCGGCTGGGAAGTTCTACCCCATGTGGCTTAGTCACCAGACTTGGTTCCATCCAGTTACCACTTGTTGCGTCGATGGGTCTCACACTTGCTGAGTAGCGCTATGGTTTGTACGAAGATGTGAAAAAATGACTCGATGAATGGTTCGCAGCCAAAGGGTAAAATTTTTACTGGCGTTGTATTCAAAAACTGCACAAAGGATGAGAAAAATGTTAACAAACAATGAAGCATCTTTGGAATAAAGCACTATTTATCATTCTTCTGAATATAACATGTTTTTTAGAGAAAAAATGCGCATTCCATACTTGTACACCTGGTATTTGTTGGACCAGTGCGGACGTCAACTGGTTCGCAGTTCCAGTATTCAGGATATCAAGAAGCAGTTACAATAGTTGTGGGTCAGCTTATCTCAGGAGAGGATACAGTGGTCAAGTTGTTTGTAAATCTGATTCGATTTTACAATCACTGAAATAACGTCACGTGTCGTCTCAATCCACGAAATTTCATTCCGTTTCCTCCTCTCCTGGGTGGTTCATTTTTTGGCCAGACACTGTATGACAATTCACGTTTCTTCTGAATAAGCTGCTGGGCGCTATGATTCTAATACTTATTCTTTTTCGTAAAAATTTAATGAGCCTTCTTTTGAAAGTATGTCGTCTTGTTCGCTCAAAATACGACTCTTTCACCCAGCTTCTTTTAGAAACAAATCTTACAGACAGAAAATTTTTTCTCAGAGTTTGTTTGCAATCCTTAAAGTGCATTTCTTGTGCGACAAAAGCCCCGAAGTTCTCGCAAATTCGGTATTTTTTGTAGTTTTCATGAAATCACTTAAATTTTGCCTAATACGACACCTATCCATATCGGTTATTGGATATGTGTGCACACTTCTTCTTGTTCTTTGGGCTCATAGCGGATGGACAAAACAAAACTGGTTCAGAAATATCTCACTGTACTTAAGATCCGCAACAGGTTGCCTATATTAAGGTACATGAAATACGAGGGCTCTCTCTCTCTCATTTTTATTTTTATTTATTTTTTTTAAAAAAAAAAAGATCCGATCGATCGCTAATTGAAACCACAGTGAAAATCAAATATGTTTCATTTGCAACATTTAGATACACCTTCCAGCTACTTCTCTACAGACTCGCCACTGCAACTTAGACGCCAGTCGTAGTGTGTGGTACCAACTTTCTAATACTCTCGTCATAGAAGGTAGCAGCCTGTGCTTTCCGGCAGTTTTCCGTACCAAAATGCTGTATGAGCAAAGATATGAAAATGAAAGGGAGCCAAGTCCGAGCTGTATTGTGGTTGATCATACACTTTCCATGGAAAACGATGCAGGAGGGTCTACGTTGCAGCTGTACTATGCGGTCGAGAATTGTACTGAAAGTACCAGCACTAATGCCGCACTTTGCTGTTACTCGTGACATTTACATGATGTGAGCTGCATGAAATCAGGCGGACCCCCTCAGCATGAAGAAATTGAATGTTAGCACGCACTTCATTCTTGGCGGGGGAGTCTATTTTTCTCAGGCATATTTACATGCTCACTGTGCGCCCATAACTGAAAAGTGCAACATGACGCCATCGACAGTCATACTAGAAACACCGCGCAACACATCTGAGCAAAGCGTTATCCGATCTTCGCTGTGCTCTTTTGCGTCCGATCGGAGACTGAAAAAAAAATGCCCTCGTACTTCCCGGGCCAGTTTGATTTTGCCCACTCTGCACTTGCACCCCATACCTCTCTGCATCGTCTCTCTCTTGCCGTAATTTGCACACCACTGACTTTCTCAGTTTTAACATTTTGCATGGATATACCATCATTTTGACTGTTAGCACTGTCGCTTCTTTGTCCTTCTCATCATCAATAAATGTAATTACGTTAACGGCATGCCGTTGATGATGTTTGGCCTGTGGGGCGCTCAACTGCACGGTCATCAGCGCCCGTACAAATTCCCATTTTTTACATAGTCCAATTTGTACACAATCCAATCTAGCCACTGTCACGAATGATGATGATGAAATGATGAGGACAACACAAACACCCAGTCCCCGTGTAGAGAATTCCCACCCGGCCGGAAATCGAACCCGGAATCCCGTGATCCAGACGCAGCAACACTAGCCGCTAGAACACGAGCTCCGGACTTTGAATGGGAACGTTGCTGCACCTAGACATCTGACCAAGGCAGTTCCTGGTTTGGTAGTGGCTACGTTTTGCGTTGGTTAGTAATGACAGAGGACAGGCGAGCCGCGACGCAGCAAATAAGTCGTCAATTTAGCGATGGACAACAATAACCGGTAAGCTGTCACACCATAAAACAGTGGCTCCCAACTTTTTTTAAACTACTACTCCAAGTGCAATTGGATATTTTGCAGTACCCGCACCCTTCAATCACCCTCCTCCCAGTCATAAACTTTCGCGCCTTTAGAATGAAAAACAAAACGTTGGACAATTTTATTTATTAAGATATGAAAGATGAATGATATTTAGTATTTTGGGTGTTTTATCAAGCTATGTACTAGTGAGTCAATGAGGCAATTGGTACTGTTTATGTCTCACAACCGTTTTTGTACTTCAGTTGTTATCAGTCAGTGCACGTAATAAATCACGCTCCAGAACTATTCAATTCCTTGTTTTTATTTTCATTGCTGTCATAGTAAAAAATCTAATTTCACATGTATAAATCTTGAGTGGCACATTTATTTTCCATCTGTTGTGTTCTGGCAGTTGGTGCGTGGTGTGTGTGTGTGTGTGTGTGTGTGTGTGTGTGTATGTGTGTTTTGGAATGAATGCTGAAGCAGTTCCCACTGTATCGCGAATGTTATCTACAACTTCTTCTCACGTAAGAAAGCTGACTATCCACAATAAGCGTGGGCACTTGTTAAAAAACATTTCCCTCCTGCATACTCCTCTCCCTAGCGCTAACTGCTTCCCCTGCACTGTGCACTTCAATTTAAAATTAACCAATTTAAAGTGTGTGCTCTGTACTTACTGTTTGTAAATCACTTGACTGTATTACTTACTTCTGCACTGTCAGAAATTGGTACACTTCAAACTGTTAATGGTTTATGTCTGACCAATAAAATAATAATAATAACACTGTGTAGAGTACTATAGTAACCTTATGTAGTTACTGTTGTTTGGTGCCGTCAATTAATTCATTTATCTCTTTCGAAGTGAGAAATGACTCAATTTATGGTCTACTGCAGGAACTTTCTACACTCTGGAGAACACGTTTCAATCAAATATTTAGTGTTTGTCACGTGTATGTCTAACTTTTCCCGTCATGTGTGTATGGTAGAAAGTACAAAGTACGTATGTAATGAGTGGACTATATGAGTAAGAGTATCCTTTCATCTCCACCACATAGTGTCATAATGCTAGTAATTGAGGAAAAGCAATTATTGAGAAAAAGTAACTAATGTTGTCATTTAACAAAAATTTAATTTCGTGATAAACCACAAACAAAACCTTTTTGTTTTCACCACTGGTCTAGAACAACCTCGACGTGATAGGGTAGAGAAGCCAACGACTCACACGTGTGCCACCCGCTCGCCGCACTTTAGTGGACGCAGAGATTAGCAGGAACGCCTTAACACCGTCATTGGACGCCCTAAGCATGATAAAGGTCGTCTGGAACGGTATGCTATGTTACTCGCTGATGGCAGGGCACGAACACACCCACAACCAAATTAGATGATCACTGCGATTGAACACAGGGCAGCGTTCACGAACGTACTCTTCTCTAAAGTACCTTTATCGGTGATAAAAGGAAAACTCTGATAGTCTGACATCTTCTCCTTCTTTTGCATCATCAGTCATCTGACTGGTTAGATGCGGCCAGCTACGAATTCCTTTTCTATGCCAAATTCTTCCTCTTAGAGTAACACTTGCACTCGTTGTCTTCAATTATTCGTTGGATATATTCCAGTCTCTGACTTTCTCTTCAGTTTTTACTCTCTACAACTCCCCCTAGTACCATGGAAGCTATTCTAACGTGAATTAACGTGTTTCCTATCATCCTGTACTATCTTCTTGTGAATGTTTTCTTCGCCGATTCTGCGTAGGACCTGCTCATTTCGTTCAGCTCGTGGTCGTGCGGTAGCGTTCTCGCTTCCCGCACCCGGGTTCCCGGCGGGGCCAGGGATCTTCTCTGCCTCGTGATGACTGAGCATTGTGTGATGTCGTTAGGTTTAAGTAGTTCTAAGTTCTAGGGGACTGATGACCATAGATGTTAAGTGACATAGTGCTCAGAGCCATTTGGACCTGCTCATTTCTTATTTTATCAGCCCGCCTAAAGTTTAGCATCTTTCCGTAGTACCACATCTCAGACACATCGATCCTCTTCTTCTCCGGTTCCCATGCAGTCCACGATCATTTCCATAGAATGCTTTGCTCCACAAGTGCGTTCTCAGAAATTTCTTACTCAAATTAAGGCGAATGTTTGGTACTAGTAGATCTTTTTTGCCAGGAATGTCTTCTTTACCTGTGCTAGTCTGACTTTTGTACCTTCCTTGTTTTCAAGGTAGCGGAATTCCTTCACTTAATTTACTTTGTGATCCCAATTTTGATGTTAACTTTATTGCTAAGCTTATTTCTGCTGTTTCTCATTGCTTTCGTCTTTCTTCAGTAGGCTGTTCATCCGGTTCAGTGTGTCCTGTAATTCTTCCTCTTTTTAACTTTCTTTCGCCCTGAATTTATTGCCACTCTTGAACCTAATTTTCATTTCCGTCATTCCTTCTTCGATGTGCAGTTTGAACAGTATGGAAGAACTGCTGCATCCCTGTCTTATTGACTTTTTAACCCGTCCCTTTGCTTCCATTCTTATTGTTTCTTATTGGATCTTACATATAGTCTATTACCTGTATTTCCCTACAGGCTACATCTGTTTATATCAAAATTTCTAATATCTTGCCGAGGCTTTTTATAAGTCGACAAATTCTATGAAAATGTCTCAATTTTTGATAAGTCTTGCTCCATTTTCAAGCACAACCCAGAACTGCTTCTCTGGTGCCTTTGCCTTTCCTAAAGCAAAACTGATCTTCACCTAAGGGACTATTAACTATCTTTTCCATTTCAATATATTATTCTTTTCAGCACCTTGGATGCATGACTGTTAAGTTGATTGTGAGATAATCCTCGTACTTGTCTGCCCTTGCTGTCTTCGGAATTGTGCGTGTGATATTTTCAGAATCTCTGATGATATGTCTACAGTCCCATAGGCTCGACACACCAACTTGAATAACCGTTTTGTTGCAATATCTCCCAGTGATTTTAGAAATACCGAAGGAAGGTTATCTATGCCTATACCCTTATTTGACCGTAACTCTTCCAAAACTCTGCCGAACTCTGTAACACTGGATCCCCTACGTCTTCCAAATCAACTTCAATTTCTTCTTCGACCATGCCAACAAACAGTTCACCCTCTCGTAGGGGCTTTCAGTGTATTATTTCCATCTGACCATTTCCTGTTCCACGTTTAACAGCGTAACTTCTCCTGCACTCTTAATGTTGACTTCCACGGAGGTTGTTTTGATATTTCTATATGCTTAATGTGCCCTTCCGACGACAATTTTTTCCCAATTTCTTCTCACTTTTCCTCCATCCGTTTCACCTTAGTTTCTCTGTACATCTCATTTTTTCACTGCTGTGTGACTTATATTGCTGTATTCCTGCCTTATTGTGTCGATCAAGTCAAGTATTTCTTCTGTTACTCACTGATTCGTCTCAGTTACCTTTCTTGTAACTTTATTTGTCTGTCCAGCTTCTGAGATTGCCCTTTGTAGAGATGTCTCTAAAGATACAGAAACCTACAGTACGATCGTGTACATCCGTATGTTCGCCTACAACACTCCACAGGCGACCTATATCTACAGCAAGACAGTATACCACACTATTGCTCCAGAATGGTGTGAAAGTTTTCCGAGGAACAGGAAACGGTTATGAGGCTACCTGTATTGCATACAGCTCACCTGACGTCAGTTCCGTTGAGTACTTTTGGCATATCTGACATTCCATCGAGAGAGGTGTGCGCGTCTTGGACTCAACTCTGGCTAATCTAGATACAAGTTCTTTTGGAATGGATCGAAATAACAGAATCGCTTAAAGAAATTATCTTTTAACAGTTTTTCGGAAGATATATATAGTTGATTTTTTAATACTCATCATAATTCGACATGTTCGATCCATTGAATTCACTCATTCATTTCAGTTATTTTGACGGTTTGAATGCCTGCCTTTAAAGATTCCTCTATAGTGCTTTCATTGATTTGCTTTAGTGCGATCATTTATTTTTTCGTGACTATTCCACAGATTTTAATGACTTTAAGTCTGAGATTAGTGTAACCAGTCCACGTATGTAGTGAAATGACATTTTGTACAATGTGTTCAGAATACTGATTCAACTCAGTATCACAAGAAACACCGACATAATAAACGTAAGGCTGTTAGAGGGAAGAGAAGTAGTATAGGAACAGAAGGGGATATTGTCGCAAGGGTCAGCGGACACGAGAGCTGAGTCAGAGACGCGGAGCGAAACCGTTAAGCGGCTGCGCAGATAGGTCGCGCTGGCATTTGCTGGTAGCTGCGCTTTCCTCCAGCCGTTTCTCCTTGCGTGCCGTAATGTTCACAGCGATCAATTGAGAGCTCACTTGCTCTCATCTGAATCTGATAAAAGACCAAGCAGCCTCGGCAAGATTCATTTTCTCCGTGGGAGACCGGTGCTGTGATATGGTTTTTCCGCTTTCTTCCTCTTTTTGAGATTAGTGGATCTGTACTGGATTCGGTTTCTACCTATGACTTGGAAGAGAGGAAAGCCTGATATGACGTAATAAGTGGAAGAGATGATGTTGCGTGGCGTTCCATTTTTGCCTAGGTAAGTATCGGAGACAGTATCAACATTACTTATCTTACTCCGCAAAACGTATTGAGCAAATTCTCGTTGAACAAAATTGAGATATATCACCATCAGATGACGTCCACTCAGAAATTTTAGAAATACGTCCACGGCTTCATCAGTATTCTTAAAATCACTGTGTACTCTAGCACTGACAGTACATTCGCCTTGCCCCGTTAATGATATACACTACTGGCCATTAAAATTGCTACACCACGAAGATGACGTGCTAAAGACGCGAAATAACCGACAGGAAGAAGATGCTGGGATATGCAAATGATTAGCTTTTCAGAGCATTCACACAAGGCTAGTGCCGGTGGCGACACCTACAACGAGCTGACACGAGGAAAGTTTCCAACCGATTTCTCATACACAAACAGCAGTTGACCGGCGTTGCCTGGTGAAACGAGGTTGTGATGCCTCGTGTAAGGAGGAGAAATGCGAACCACCACGTTTCCGACTTTGATAAAGGTCGGATTGTAGCGTATCGCGATTGCGGTTTATCGTATCGCGACATTGCTGCTCGCGTTGGTCGAGATCCAATGACTGTTAGCAGAATATGGAATCGGTGGCTTCAGGGGGGTAATACGGAACGCCGTCCTGGATCCCAACGGCCTTGTATCACTAGCAGTCGAGATGACAGTCATCTTATCCGCATGGCTGTAACGGATCGTGCAGCCACGTCTAGATCCCTGAGTCAACAGATGGGGACGTTTGCAAGACAACAACCGTCTGCACGAACAGTTCGACGACGTTTGCAGCGGAATGGACTATCAACTCGGAGACCATGGCTGCGGTTACACTTGACGCTGCATCGCCGGCCGAAGTGGCCGTGCGGTTCTAGGCACTGCAGTCTGGAACCGCGAGACCGCTACGGTCGCAGGTTCGAATCCTGCCTCGGGCATGGATGTGTGTGATGTCCTTAGGTTAGTTAGGTTTAACTAGTTCTAAGTTATAGGGGACTAATGACCTCAGAAGTTGAGTCCCATAGTGCTCAGAGCCATTTGAACCATTTTTGACACTGCATCACAGACAGGAGCGCCAGCGATTGTGTACTCGACGATGAACCTGGGTGCACGAATGGTAAAACGTCATTTTTTCGGATGAATCCAGGTTCTGTTTACAGCATCATGATGGTCGCATCCGTGTTTGGCGACATCGCGGTGAACGCACATTGGAAGCGTGTATTCGTCATCGCCATACTGGAGTATCACCCCGCGTGATGGTATGGGGTGCCATTGGTTACACGTCTCTGTCACCTCTTGTTCGCATTGACGGCACTTTGAACAGTGGACGTTACATTTCAGATGTGTTACAACCCGTGGCTCTACCCTTCATTCGATCCCTGCGAAACCCTACATTTCAGCAGGATAATGCACGACCGCATGTTGCAGGTCCTGTACAGGCGTTTCTGGATACAGAAAATGTTCGACTTCTGCCCTGGCCAGCACATTCTCCAGATCTCTCACCAATTGAAAACGTCTGGTCAATGGTGGCCGAGCAACTGGCTCGTCATAATACGCCAGTCACTACTCTTGATGAACTGTGGTATCGTGTTTAAGCTGCATGGACAGATGTACCTGTACATGCCATCCAAGCTCTGTTTGACTCAATGCCCAGGCGTATCAAGCTCATTATTACGGCCAGAGTTGGTTGTTCTGGGTACTGATTTCTCAGAATCTATGTACCCAAATTGAGTGAAAATATAATCACATGTCAGTTCTAGTATAATATATTTGTCCAATGAATACCCGTTTATCATCTGCATTTCTTCTTGGTGTAGCAGTTTTAATGGTCACTAGTGTAGGTTAAAATTAGCGGTCTGTCTTTGACGGGTTCTCATATTGATCAGTTGCTAGAGCGTTGGATACGAAAGACGAAGATCTTGGATCGAATCTGGGACCGGTACGTAGGTTTAACTTTTGAGGGAAGATCACTATGACTTATCTTGCTTGTCCGCTACGTGATGCAACGGTGGCAGAATACTTTTTAATGTGCTCTTTAAGTACACTAATTGTCTAATCCATTTTCGCAGTTTCTACATGAGCGAAAAGTACTGCCTGCATCCTTCCTTAAATTACCGATTGAGGTGGCGAAGTATTTACGACACTGGGCTCGTCTAATGTAGGAGCAGGGTTCAAATCCATGTCGAAGCATTCAGAATTAAGTTTACTGTTATTCTCGTACCTCACAACAGGTGAATGTCTGGATGATTGGTTTACAGTAAATAGACCGAGGCCTGTTTATTTCTCTTTCTCATTCAACTAAACTAGTCCTCCCTCTCTAATGCTCTCGAATCGACATAACATTTTTTAATTCTTCCTACCTTAAATCTTTCGAAATTGGTGTAGAAATATGGGATGCATTCCACAGTTTACTCGTATGCTCCGCTCAAATTGCGGTCTAACCATCCTGGAACAGACTTCCTGTAGTTTGTATAAACTGCAGTAGGTAACTGGCCATATGATTCCTTCACAAAGGTCGCAGCTGATTTCCTGCATCCTTCCTTGTATAACAGAAAATTTTGTATAATACTAGATTTAACAATATAATAAATATAATACAAGTGTCGGTGAACATTGAGGTAACAAATGGGATATGCGATATGCGATATGCACATATACAAATGACGTTAGTACGGCGTACACAAGGTATAAAAGCAGAGTGCAGTGGCGAAGCTCTCACTTGTACTCAGGTCATTCATTTGAAGAAGTTTCCTTTGTGATTTTGGCCACACGACGGGAATTAATAGACTTTGAACGCAGATTAGTAGTTGGAACTAGGCGCATGGGACATTCCAATTCGGAAATCGTTAGGAAATTTAATATTTCGAGATCCGCAGTGTCAGGAGTGTGCTGAGAGTACCAAATTTCAGGCATTACCTTTCACCACTGACAACATCGGGGCCGACGGAATTTACCTAACGATCGAGAGCAGCGGCGTTTGCATAGAGTTGTCAGTGCTAACAGACAAGCAACACTGCATGAAATAGCAGCAGAAATCAATGTGGGATTTATGGCGAACGTATCCGTCAGGACAGCACGGCAAAATATGGCGTTAATGGGCTATTGCAGCATACTATCGATGCGAATGCCTTTGCTAATACGAGGTGAATTCAAGTTCTAAGGCCTCTGATGTTTTTTTCTCCGGACTGGAAAGAGATAGAAACATGCGCATTGTTTTAAAATGAGGCCGCGTTCATTGTCAATACGTCCCAGAGATGGCAGCACCGTACGGCAGATGGAATTTTACTGCCAGCGGCGAGAATGAGAACTGTTTTAAATACTTAAAATGCCGACGTTTGCCTTACTTGAACAGCGTGCAATCATTCGTTTTCTGAATTTGTGTGGTGTGAAACCAATTGAAATTCATCGACAGTTGAAGGAGACATGTGGTGATGGAGTTATGGATGTGTCGAAAGTGCGTTCGTGGGTGCGACAGTTTAATGAATGCAGAACATCGTGTGACAACAAACCGAAACAACCTCGGGCTCGCACAAGCCGGTCTGACGACATGATCGAGAAAGTGGAGAGAATTGTTTTGGTGGATCGCCGAATGACTGTTGAACAGATCGCCTCCAGAGTTGGCATTTCTGTGGGTTCTGTGCACACAATCCTGCATGACGACCTGAAAATGCGAAAAGTGTCATCCAGGTGGGTGCCACGAATGCTGACGGACGACCACACGGCTGTCCGTGTGGCATGTTGCCAAGAAATGTTGACACGCAACGACAGCATGAATGGGACTTTCTTTTCGTCGGTTGTGACAATGGATGAGACGTGGATGCCATTTTTCAATCCAGAAACAAAGCGCCAGTCAGCTCAATCGAAGCACACAGATTCACCGCCACCATGTCGATTGGACGTTAGACGACTGGAAAACCGTAGCCTGGTTAAATTAATCCAGATTTCAGTTGGTAAGAACTGATAGCAGGGTTCGAGTGTTTTGCAGACCGCACGAAGCTATGGACCCAAGTTGTCGACAAGGCACTACGCAAGCTGGTGGCGACTTCATAATGGTGTGGACTGTGTTTTCGTGGAATAGGATGCGTCCTCTGATCAAGCTCAACCGGTCACTGACTGGAAATGGTTTTGTTCATCTACTTGGAGACCATTTGCAGCCATTCATGGACTTCATGTTCCCAAACAACGATGGCATTTTTATGGATGGCAATGCGCCATGTTATCGGACAATTGTTGGCAACTGGTGTGAAGAACATTCCGGACCATTCGAGCGAATAGTTTGGCCACCCAGGTTGCAGATCGCCCGAGATGAAACCCGTGAAATATGTGTGGCACATAATCGAGAGGTCAGTTAGTGCAAGAAGTCCTGTACCGGCAACACTTTAGCAATTACGGACTGCTACAGATGTAGCATGGCTCAGTATTTCCGCAGGGGACTTCCAATGACTTGTTGTGTCCACACCACGTCCAGCTGCTACATTAAGCCGGGTAAAAGGAGGCCCGACACGATATTAGGAGGTACCCTATGGCTTTTGTCACCTCTGTGTATGTTTTGATGATCCGGAAGTTTATGTTAATAAATTTTCCATGATAATAAACTCAGGAGCAATCTTATTGCAGTACGAATTGTTTTGACCATATTAGTAACAAATAACCTCCTGTGTTCTTTACTTGGAATGACCCTCGATCGTGGTAATCTGATACTAATACTCGGAACTATAGATTCCATAAGTTACTCTACTGATCTTATTTGTTTAAAATTTGCGAACTTAAATCAGGTGCACAATATCTATGGTGAAGGCAGGAGTCCGACAGAATTTTATTTTAAATCACTCTATTTAAAATCCATCGTGTAGAGTAATAAAAGGAAAGTGTAAAGATCGTATAAATACAGTATAAGGAAAAGACACACTTATACACTCTCCCCCTCCTCTCCCGCTACCGCCACACACGTACAATATAGTAAATAAAGAGGGCCAAACAAGCTCATCCACCCACAGAAATAAATTAGAAGCTCTTTATTTACTTTTAAGATATTGTCTTAGGAACAGTCTGACAGACATTAATTGGTAATCAACTTAAGCTCTCTTATTAGAAATGTCTTAAGAAAGGTCTGAAATGAGACCATACACCAACACTAAATAGTCACAGCGTAAAAAGCCTCATTGCGTGCACGCACCTTACCTCTTGTAAAGCCAAATTATTGGTTGGGTTTGAATGACATGCGTTTAAACCAGATTTTGGCTGCTTGATATTTTATATTTAAATATTCTCCACTACACAACAGTTGGGACTTTCAGAAAAAGTATCTTTATTTAAATAAACAGACTTAAGTCGAGACTGGACGCGTAAATCGCAATTATTCTGATGAATGTGAAACACTTTTTTTAATTTATGTTTTCAAAATAAATTCACCCTATTGATTTAAATTCCGCGTTCTGCAAAACACAAAATGCTTTTCTCTGTTTTTTTAGTAGCATGAATTCACTCTTTGAATACATTACACAAAAGAATTAAAGGGTCACATTCTCTGAAACCACATCATTTCACCCACTGCGACGCAGAAGCTTGAAATTTGGCTCAAAGATGCCTAAAACCTTCCTCTGTAATTCTGAAAAAGTAGGGCGCCCAGCGACATCACTCTCGGTCTCAGCAACGCTTCAGATATCAAGATGTCGACTCGTGCGAGAAGAATCCAGAGTTCAGAAGTTCATGTGAGGTGTAAGGGGAGTAAATGAAGTCAAATTGCTACAGAATTTCACCACAATTCTGACCAAGTCCACGGTGAACGTGTCACATAATGGAAAGGACGTCACACTCCCCCTTACCCACGTCTCACATCTCCTCTTCAACTCTATGCGATGGAGGCAACACCTAGCGTTGAAATTACGCGGTATTCTTGTGAGTGTCCGATAATAACATTCCAGACACATCGCCGAGGAGTCAGGAGAACGCTTTAAATGACGTTAATGAAACCGCTCCTTCCCTTGGGGCATTTAGTTACACACATTTCGCGATCGAAAACATAAGTCTGCATTCCGATATGCAGCAGGACGACCTTATTGAGGAACTTTGACGCTGCTGATGCCCTCCGCCCTTCCCAGACGATTCGACCATTCTGCAAGGACACCGTGGGGTTGTAAACCCGTGGAACATGATCTGACCCATTTGGAGTGTAGGGACCGTTCAAAACCATTTGACGAAATTTGAACATGATCCGAAGCAGCTAAGAGTCTTTATCCTTTATTATCCCTCCTGTTTCACACCCTCCTGTGGTGTGTTCATGGGGGCGTGTAGCATTGACACGTGCACGAATAAAATTGCTAAAGGTGCCTCTAAGACAAGTCAGTTCAACAGCACCCTCGGTGTCTAAAGCACACCTTTATTGAACAGTTTAGAAACGTGCCTGTGCAGACACAAACATTGACCGATTACAGGGGGTCTTAAGGCAGACAGCCCCTTCGACACTCCTCATATTCTGCATACTTGCAAGCTGGCACTTGAGCAGCAGTGTAGAGCCACTCAGCACTAGTATGTTGGATGGGTTACTTGCCCACAGGCGCCTAGAAACCGGTCAATGGTTGTCTCTGTACGAGTACATTTTTAAACTGCTCAACAAAAGTGCGCAGTGTTGCCGAATTGGGGGATCTTGCCATTTTATTCATAAATGTGTCGGCGTCGCACTGCACTGTGATCAGTCCATAGGTGGGAGTGAAACAGGAAGGCTGGAAAAGCATAAACACCCTTTTCTGCTTGGGATCACGTTCAAATTTCGTCGAATGTTTTTGAACAGCCCCTACGGGTTCCACACTGTATACCAGAGCAAAAAGTGACAGCTACACTCCAAAGGGGTCAGATTACGTTCAACGTGGTTGCAGCCCCACGATGTCCTTAGAGAAGGTCAGAATCATGTGAGGGTGTCAGCAGTATTGAAGGTTGTCAAGACCGTCAACGCTTATGGCACTGTGAACTGTCGTTTTCGATCGCGCAATGTGTAGGAATCATCGCTCCAAGGGAATGGGTGGTTTCATTGCCACCCATTATTCCATCTTCTGAGTCCTTTTCGTGTCGATACTGAGTGGCAGTGTGCCTGAAATGTTTTCCACAGCCGCCCATAAAAAAACTGTGTGGTTTCAACTCTGGGTTTCGCAGTTCTGGCCCCCATCACAGAGGCGTCAAGAGAAGGGTTGAAATTTGATTAAGGGGAGAGTACGACGACCTTACCGTAAGAATGTCAAATCAAACACCTTTCACCCGTCTAAATATCCGAATTGTTATTTTATTGGGTTGCCATTTCATGTCCCCTTTTCTTCGTGTAGAAGATTACCACCTCTAGATCTGTCAAAATAAGGGCCAGCATTCAGAGACGTATTCGTAGGACCAGTGGTGGGAATTTTCCTACATGTATGTCAGGGACCTGAAGATGGCATAATATATCGCCAAAAATGGTAGCCCAATAAAATAACAATTTGGAAATTTAGACGGCTGAAAGGTGTTTGACTTGACGCTCTGTAATGAACAGCCGAGATCCCGCAACCATTTGTGAACAGATGGACATACAGAGACCTTCCCATCGTGTGACACGTCCACGCAGGAGTTCGGTAGTATTGTGGTGAAATCTGGTGCCAATGTAAGCTCATTAACCTACCTCTCACCTCACATGAACTTCTAAGAGCTGGTCATATTTTCGCATGTGTCGACACATTCCTATTCGATGCGGCACCGATCCCGAGAGTGACGTCGCAGGCCACCACGCTTTTGCACCATTACCGAGGATGGTTTCAGGCAGCATTGAGCTAAATGTCACACGTCTAGGCGCTTCAGTCCGGAACCCCGTTGCTGCTACGGTCGCAGGTTCCAATCCTGCCTTGGGCATGGATGTGTGTGATGTCCTTAGGTTAGGTTTAAGTAGTTCTAAGTCTATGGGACTGATGACCTCAGATGTTAAGTCCCATAGTGCTTGGAGCCATTTGAATTTGTCACACTTCTGCGTGGCAATGAGGGTTTATCTTTAAAATGGTTCAAATGGCGCCCAGAACCTCTCGGCCACAACGGCCGGCGGCAATGAGGGAAAATTAAGTAGTTTCAAAACAGTGACCCTTTAATTCATTTGCGCAGCGTTATTGCCTAATGCCCTCTTGATTTCTGCTGTTAGTATATACTGACAAGACAAGGAAACAGTGAAACGGTTAAGGAGTTGGGAAACACATTGTTGAAAAGTTCGTCATACGCATCATACTAAAGAAGCATAACATAGCAGATGGTGACAGGTGATAAAGTATAGTAAAATGCCATCCTGTTCGATGTAAGACATAAATGGTGCACATTTATAAATAAATCGATACGCGAAGAAGTTACACATACTGTTAGGTGACAAGAAGTCTCGGTACCAAAAAGGAGAGGAAAAGAACTTTGTATTCTACTGTTGTCGATCATTCTGACCACAATGGACCTGTTAATCAGATTAAAATTGGAGGTGAAGGTTGAACGTATGCACGATTCTGGGCTCTGCGCCTTGGCGGCCGAATGCTGTTCCGGGCGACGGCGGCCACACCCATCAACCTTGCAGGGCGGGGCGGCCTTCTGGCCACGTCCCAGACGCAACGCGTTCCGTGTCCTCTGGTCGCACGCTCCAAGCCAATGAGACACGGTTCCGTGTTGCGTTTTTTGGTAGTTCAGAACGCACGGAAATACCGGATGATCAAAAAGTTGGTATAAATTTGAAAACTGAATAAATCACGGAATAATGTAGATAGAGAGGTACAAATTGATACTCATGCTTGGAATGACGTGGGGTTTTATTAGAACAAAAAAAAAATACAAAAGTTCAAAAAATGTCCGACAGATGGCGCTTCACCTGATCAGAATAGCAATAATTAGCATAACAAAGTAAGACAACGCAAAGATGATGTCCTTTACAGGAAATGCTCAATATGTCCACCATCATTCCTCAGCAATAGCTGTAGTCGAGGAATAATGTTGTGAACAGCACTATAAAGCATGTCCAGAGTTATGGTGAGGCATTGGCGTCGGATGTTGTCTTTCAGCATCCCTAGAGATGTCGGTCGATCACGATACACTTGCGACTTCAGGTAACCCCAAAGCCAATAATCGCACGGACTGAGATCTGGGGGCCTGGGAGGCCAAGCATGGCGAAAGTGGCGGCTGAGCACACGATCATCACCAAACGACTCTCGCAAGAGATCTTTCACGCGTCTAGCAATATGTGGTGGAGCGCCATCCTGCATAAACATCGTACATTCCAGCAGGTGTTTATCAGCCAGGCTGGGGAAGATGCGTTTCTGTAACATATCGGCGTACCTCTCACTCGTCACGGTAGCAGTTACAAAATCAGAATCACGAATTTCCTCGAAGAAAAAAGGCCCGATATCGGTAGATGTGGTAAATCCAACCCATACCGTGACTTTCTCGTCGTGCAATGGAGTTTCCACGACAGTTCTAGGATTTTCGGTAGCCCAAATTCTGCAGTTGTGGGCGTTGACAGACCCTCGGAGCGTGAAATGAGCTTCGTCGGTCCACAACACGTTACTCAACCAATCGTCATCTTCCGCCATCTTTTGAAACGCCCTCCGCTTCACTAAATCGCCAGGTAACAGTTCATGATGCCGATGGATTTTGTACGGATAGCATCGGAGGGTACGCCTAAGCGTCAACCAAACAGTAGTGTATGGAATGCCGGTGCGACGTGCGACTGCACGAGCGCTGACTTCCCCGCGCATAGACGAACCCGCTACAGTCTCCATTTCTTCCTGAACTGTCTCAGCAGCATTACGCCTTGTGCTCGGTCGGCCACTACGGGGTCTATCGTCTAAACAACCCGTGGCATCGAACTTCGAAATCATTCTCGCCACAGCTGCATTTGTCAACGTTCCTTTACCCGTTCGAATCCCCTTTCTATGGCGACGGGATCGTAAAGCTGAACTAGCACATTTCCCATTCTGATAATACAGCTTCAGTAAAAGCGCCTTTTCAGGTAACGTCAACATGCTGCGACTGCTGGCGCATCTGATTCTCTCTCTCATTACAGCTCCTTTTATACACGATTGTCATGCGCAGTCACTGACGTTTTGCTGTCCAGCGCCATCTGTCGGACATTTTGTGAACTTGTTTTGGTTCTAATAATACCCCATGTCATTCCAAGCATGTGTGTCAATTTTTACCTCTCTATCTACATTATTCCGTGGTTTATTAAGTTTTAAAATTTATATTGACTTTTTGATCACCCGGTATTTCAGGTCCGGTCTTTCTGATGTGACACGTTAAAGTCGTAGCCTATGTAAACGATGAAACGGTCCTTTCATCCGACGTCGGAACCTCCGCGGCTATGTCCTGAAGTTCCACTCGCGGTCACGGCTGGAATCCATACACTGCCAGCGGTGATCGATGCGCGAGGTCAACTGCGTGACTTATTGCTCCGTAGATTCACCCGGAAAAGTGTATTGGCTTACACGAATTAATTCCCTGTATAGCTACCCTTGTAGAATCAGTCTAAATTAGGGTAACCAGCCTCCCTTTGTCCTGTGAGACAGAGTTAAAAATGTCCCTATCCCAGAGTCAATAACTGAAAACAAGACTCGGAGATTCGACCGGAGGACTGGAATAAGTAAACTGCTGACAGTTCATAATCGCCACGAACTGGCGTCGAGCAACTTCCGCCAACAGTCTCCAGAACAACAAAAAAAGGAATACAGCTCAGTGTCCATAGGGCAAAAGATCCACAAACACACCAGCAAAACAAGCGGAATTTATTCGCTTAAATTAAATCTCGCCAAGTCTGCTTCGTTCATTGAACACCGCCTCCATCTAGCTACTAGGTCCGCGGTCTGATATGAGGCCGCTGTTTACCGCTCACATCTCCGCTCACCATCTAAGCAGAATTCTATGTCCGCACACTGAAGTGACGCAACACGACGAGGCGCGCACTCGACTAATGTCTGAAGTAGTACTGGCTTCAATTTACACCATGAATCCTGCAGGGCTGTCCATAAATCCGTACGAGTATGAGGGGGCGTAGATCTCTTCTGAACAGCACGTTGCAAGGCATTATAGATATTCTCAACAATGTTCATGTCTGGGGTGTTTGGTCGCCAGCGGAAGTGTTTAAACTCAGAAGAGTGTTTCTGGGGCCACTCTGTAGCAATTCTGGACGTGTGGGGTGTTGCATTGTCCTGCAGCGATTGCCCAATACCGTCGGAATACACAATGGACGTGTATGGATACAAGTGATCAGACAGGATGCCTACGTACGAGTCACTTGTCAGAGTTGTATCTAGACGTATCAGGGGTCCCATATCACTCCAACTGCACACGCCCCACATCATTACAGAGCCTCCACCAGCGTGACTAGTCCCCTGCTGACATGCAGGTTCCATGGATTCACGAGACTGTCTCCATACCCGTACACGTCCATCCGCTCGATACAATTTGAGACGAGACTCGTCCGACCAGGTACAAGGTGCATTCAAGTTCTAAGGCCTCCGATTTTTTTTCTAATTAACTACTCACCCGAAATCGATGAAACTGGCGTTACTTCTCGACGTAATCGCCCTGCAGACGTACACATTTTTCACAACGCTGACGCCATGATTCCATGGCAGCGGCGAACGCTTCTTTAGGAGTCTGTTTTGACCACTGGAAAATCGCTGAGGCAATAGCAGCACGGCTGGTGAATGTGCGGCCACGGAGAATGTCTTTCATTGTTGGAAAAAGCTAAAAGTCACTAGGAGCCAGGTCAGGTGAGTAGGGAACATGAGGAATCACTTCAAAGTTGTTATCACGAAGAAACTGTTGCGTAACGTTAGCTCGATGTGCGGTTGCGTTGTCTTGGTGAAACAGCACACGTGCAGCCCTTCCCGGACGTTTTTGTTTCAGTGTTCTTCAAAACATTTTCGTAGGATGCACCTGTTACCGTAGTGCCCTTTGGAACGCAATGGGTAAGGATTACGCCCTCGCTGTCCCAGAACATGGACACCATCATTTTTTCAGCACTGGCGGTTACCCGAAATTTTTTTGGTGGCAGTGAATCTGTGTGCTTCCTTTGAGCTGACTGGCGCTTTGTTTCTGGATTGAAAAATGGCATCCACGTCTCATCCATTGTCACAACCGACGAAAAGAAGGTCCCATTCATGCTGTCGTTGCGCGTCAACATTGCTTGGCAACATGCCATACGGGCAGTCATGTGGTCGTCCGTCAGCATTCGTGGCACCCACCTGGATGACACTTTTCGCATTTTCAGGTCGTCATGCAGGATTGTGTGCACAGAACCCACAGAAATGCCAACTCTGGAGGCGATCTGTTCAACAGTCATTCGGCGATCCCCCAAAACAATTCTCTCCACTTTCTCGATCACGTCGTCAGACCGGCTTGTGCGAGCCCGAGGTTGTTTCGGTTTGTTGTCACACGATGTTCTGCATTCATTAAACTGTCGCACCCACGAACGCACTTTCGACACATCCATAACTCCATCACCACATGTCTCCTTCAACTGTCGATGAATTTCAATTGGTTTCACACCACACAAATTCAGAAAACGAATGATTGCACACTGTTCAAGTAAGGAAAACGTCGCCATTTTAAGTATTTAAAACAGTTCTCATTCTCGCCGCTGGCGGTAAAATTCCATCTGCCGTACGGTGCTGCCATCTCTGGGACGTATTGACAATGAATGCGGCCTCATTTTAAAACAATGCGCATGTTTCTATATCTTTCCAGTCCGGAGAAAAAAAATCGGAGGCCTTAGAACTTGTTAGATCATGTTTCCAGTCATCAACAATCGAGTGTCTGTGTTGACGGGCACAGGCGAGTTGTAAACCCTTGTGTTGTGCAGTCATCAAGGGTACTCGAGTCGACCTTCGGCTCCGAAATCTCATATCGGTGATGTTTCGTTGAATGGTTCACACGCTGACACTTGTTGATGGCCCAGTATTGAATCTGTAGCAATTTGCGGAAGGGTTGCACTTCTGTCACGTTAAACGATTCCCGTTCTTGAAGTACCTTTTACCGACCGCAGCGATGTGCGGGCATTTGATGTTTTACCGGATTCCTAATATTCACTGTACACTCGTGAAATTGTCGTCCGGGAAAATCCCCACTTAATCGCTATCTCGGAGATGGTGTGTCCTATCGCTCGTGCCCGATTGTAACACCACGTTCAAACTCGCTTAAACCTTGATAACGTGCTTTGTAGCAGCAGTAACCGATCTAACAACTGCGCTCGGCACTTGTTGTCTTATATAGGCGTTGCCGACCGCAGCGTCACATTCTGGCTGTTTACTTATCTTATATTTGAATACACATGCCCATACCAGTTTCATTGGCACTTCAGTGTATATTAATCACTGAGGATCACTAACGCCCTACCTCATACAAGCAGTACTCAAAAATGATCTCCACTAGCAACTGTCACACCGCACTGTCTTCCACAGTTCTTCGAACACCAGGGGGTGCAAATGAAAGGAGCTTATCCCAATTCTAAATCTATATACATACTCCGCGAGCCACATTACGGTGCATGGCGAAGGGTTCCACGTACCACTACTTCTCATTTCCGTTCCTCTTCTACTCGCAAATACAGCAAGGGGGAAACGTCTGTCTAAAAGCCTCCGTACGAATCCTAATTTCTCTCATCGTATCTTCGTGACCTTTACACGAAAAGCACATGGCGACAGTAGAATCGGTCTGTAGTCGGCCTCAAATTGCAGGTCACTAAATTTACGCAATATTGCCTTGCGAAAATTGCGTCGTCCTCCCTCCAGGGATTCCCATCTGAGTTCACGAAGCATCTTCGTAATACTTGTGTGCCGATCCAACCTACTGGTGAAAAATCTAGGAGTACGCCTCTGATTTGCTTCGATGCCTTCCTTTAATCTGAAAACCCCAGTTAACGGGCATGTCCGTGATTTGTTTGGATACTGGCAAAAGGTGGGAGGATATCACTTATAAGAAAGAAATAAGGAATAACGAAACTGTTGATATATTCTGCAATTGGAATCAAGTCAAACACAATATGTAGCCGAGAGCAGCCTTCACTGATATTATGCATTGTAAAATGACGCCGGCCGGGGTGGCCGAGCGGTTCTAGGCGCTACAGTCTGGAACCGAGCGACCGCTACGGTCGCAGGTTCGAATCCTTTCTCGGGGATGGATGTGTGTGATGTCCTTAAGTTAGTTAGGTTTAAGTAGTTCTAAGTCCTAGGGGACTGATGGCCTCAGAAGGAAGTCCCATAGTGCCCATTCTTTTTTTTTTTTTTTTTTGTAAAATGACACAGAGCACATATATTGCAACCATATCTAGATACACAGAAATGTGATCAGTCTGTAGAGAGAGTACTGAACCACAGAGAACAGGTGGCAAAGGAGGAGACTCAAGTAAAAAAAAATGGTTCAAATGGCTCTGAGCACTATGGAACTTAATATCTGATGTCGTGAGTCCCCTAGAACTTAGAACTACTTAAACCTAACTGACCGCAGGACATCACACACATCCATGCCCGAGGCAGGATTCGAACCTGCGACCGTAGCGGTCACGCGGTTCCAGACTGTAGCGCCTAGAACCGCTCGGGCACTCCGGACGGCCGACTCAGGTGAATCATACCTCATAGTTGGCGGCGTTGGTTGCGATCATGGCTCGAGATACTCGTGTTTGCGAAGCGAATGCAACGGCGAACGTACGCGTGCTATGTCACTACTTTGTGTTCAAGGTGATGAACAGCAAACTACTACTAACTGCTGTACCTGTAGCAAGTCGTAACCGCGACAGTAACGAAGCTGCGGCCGCTGGTCCCCCGACTCGAAGCTCGAACTGAAGGGTCGAATGTGACGTCAGCTAGCCCTTTTACGGCTTGGTGGCACAACACTTCTGTAGGCTTCCGATGTTAAAAAATAGAGCCTTTTCTAACTAAATAGAAAATCAGGGGTCCAAGCCTCCTTACAGAGACATAGTGGCCAACAATCCCTTTTTGTCGACAGACGTTCTTACCCAGCCTTAGTTCCAGCTGTCGGGAAGGCGGTTTTCACTGTATCAAGGAAGAAAAAATATCGTTTAAAACTTGAATAGTTTTAAGCGGTTGACGCCATTTTGAGTAAATTATCGGTTACTTTCAGAATGACGGCATTCAGAATCTTTTCAGATTTCGGTTCCTCAGTATGTTAGGAAACATTATGATGACGTTCCTTTCTTTCGGAAATTTCGTTGATGATTTAAACTGTGACTGAATTTTCAGGGAACTCGAAGTTTTGGATACACCGGTAGGTTATTCATTAATAAGTGGTCTTGGGTCTCTCATCTGATTTTATGCTTATTAATTCCTACTCGACTCACTCTGTGTCTGCGGCGTTGAGCTACTGCACACGTGAGCGGCTCCTCACGTGACGGTCCTAGGAAGATGTGTTGTGTTAGCCGCTCCACAGGGCCCAGCATGGCTTCTTACACCTTCGACGACTACCGCCGACTCCTCGATTTCACGAACTCCAAATAATTCCACAAAATAATATAATATTTATCCCGTCCCTTCTTTCTCAGCCTGCTCCTACAACAGATTTAAACATTTCCATTGGCCGTTCCCCACTTCCTCTAATACACACACCAACAAAAGTTTTGCGTTGCCTTGGTATGTGGAGCAGGTGAGTTTCTATTACGACTGTTCCTATACCGATCGGAAGGTCACCCCTGACGTTTTTTGTGAACATACACACAGTTACCATGAACGCACTACGGGTAGAACGCCGCACTCGAAGGGATTACAGCATTTCAGTTGAAAGTTAAGCACCAGTAAGGACGAATTGAAGACATATGTCAAGAATTAACATTCTTCATGCCAATAAGGACAGTTGAGACCAGTGATCATGTCCACATCTTCAAGTTAGGCTCAGAAGGATTCTCAACCAGGGAAGTTGCTAGACGAGCGCACCGGAGTCAAAGCGATATGCTGCAGACATGGAATCGGTTCCTATTGAAGTTAGTGTTGAGGACTGACACCACGCAAGCCATCCACGTTCGACAGGTGCACTAGATGAGCAATATCTACGACTTTTGACTCAAAGGAACGGTGGGCTGAGTGCTCCAGGACTGAATTCGGCGTTCGAAGAGGCTAGAGGACGTTCTGTGTCGCATCGAACTGTTAGGAGACGACTGCATGATGCGAATCTCCATTCCCGACGACCACGGCGAGCACCACGACGTATTTCGCAACACCGTGGACCCCATTACAGATTGGCAAGAAATCAGCCAGACTGAACGCCTCAGAATTGATCTCGGGTGTACTTTACTGACGAAAGTCGGGTCTGCTTGTTCAAAATGGTTCAAATGGCTCTAAGCACTACGGGACTTAACATCTGAGGTCATCAGTACCCTGGACTCAGAACTATTTAAACCTAACTAATCTAAGGACATCACACACATCCATGGCCGAGGCAGGATTCGAACCTGCTTCCGTAACAGCCGCGTGGTTCCGGACTGAAGCTACTAGAACCGCTCGACCACAGCGGCCGGCGGTCTGTTTGTAGCCTGATAATTTCTGACAACGTGTTTGGAGACAACCCGGTCATATAGAACGTCTCCAATACTGTGTCCAACATGTGCAACAAGGTGGTGTGGAGTGGTTTTCTGGGGCGGTATTACATGAGGCCATCGTATACCTCTCGTAGTTGTTGAGAACAGTCTGTCTCCTCTCCCGTACGAAGACGAGATTCTACAACTAACAGTGGGACCGTATCGCCAACATTTTGGGACAATTTCATCTTTCTGGATGATAATTCGCGTGGCGTTTTCGAAGGGAAGTGTTTGATCACGCACAGTACAAATGGTTCAAATGGCTCTGAGCACTATGGGACTTAACTTCTAAGGTCATCAGCCCTCTAGAACTTAGAACTACTGAAACCTAACTAACCTAAGGACATCACACACATCCATGCCCGAGGCAGGATTCGAACCTGCGACCGTAGCGGTCGCGCGGTTCCAGACTGCAGCGCCTTTAACCGCTTGGCCACCCCGGCCGGCCGCACAGTACAGACCGTAATTGACTCCCTCTGAGTTCCATCTCTGCTCCCATGAGCCGCTGGCTATGAAGACAAAATTTCGGCCCAGACAACGAGCTGTTCAGAGAACTGGCGGAAAGCATAGGTGGCTGCCTTGTATGACGAGGGTGTTGGAAAGTTTGAACATTGCTACGACAAATGTCTAATTCTGAGCGGCGACTATGTAGACAATTATCTGGAAGCCGTAGCTAACTGTTGAAAATAAAGCATTTTTGATTTTCACAGTGGTTTCCACTCGCGACCGATCGGACCACAGTTTCCGAATAGGTCTCGTACAATGTCCTCAGGTAATGGCGTTGGAGGGCCAAGGTTTCGGCAAACCGCGATGCATTTCTTATGGTTGGCGTTTGTTTCACAGGTGGTAGCCGTGGAACACAACAATTTTTCATCGGCGTCTTTGATGTAGTTTTCCTGTACTGATGCAGTCGTTCTCCAGGTACGTTTCCTGTACCCAAGTGTATGATCTTGGGCTTAAGAGCTTAGCGAGGTATCCAAAGCACAGCCATCTGCTGCAAAGAGCTGATGGTGAGTACAGAGAAAGATATTTTATTGTTCTTGCAGTATGACTCCCTTTCCCACAAACTACCATTGTGCGACAAACTTTGCACAGTGTATGATGTCATATCCCATGCAGACAGAATAACGCACATGTCAAATCACTTCACTTCTAGATGAGGGACAATATGATTACCTTGAAGGTAACAGCTATATAACTTTTGAGAGTACGTCAGAATCAAGACAGTCTTTGATCGTAAATTTCCTTAATTCTGTTCAATAACTGGTTTCGATCGTAATGATCATTATCAGACTGATTTAAAACAGAAGTGGCAGCTTTATGAGTAAGAGCATTATGGTAAGGTGCAAAATTATAATTAGCAGCATTGATTGACATTTTCTGAGATGCATCTAACAAATGACATACCTGCCTCCTTAAACTTAGTAAACGAAGCAAATAAAATTGATAGACATGGTTGACATCTTCACATGTTTCAAAATGCAATAAAGCTGTGATGAACAGTTACGGCCTGTAACGTTGGGCAGTCATTAAAACACTACGATAACGGCTCAATACAAACAGCATAGGGGGTTGGCCGTTACGTGTCACTCGCCGTAAGCAGAATCTACAATGGCGTGCTACGAGCGCAGGGAAGGGATATTTGAAATTTTACGTAAGCTAAAATGCAGTTTGTTAAAAGAGGCAGAGCATGAAAATGGGTGCACAGCAAAATATTAGTTACAATTACAAATGCCAGCTATGCACAGTTTACAGTGGCGTGTTACAAAGCCAATGAAAATACTATACAAGTCAAATTATAATGAGTGAAGAATGCAGTAAGAAAAAAAAAAGAACTAGAGCAGTGAAATGAAACCACAGCAAAATAGTAGTCTCAGATACAAGTGTCACCTCTCAAGCAGGTGTCCACGACGTATATAGCACATAACGAAATTAACTGAAAGTAGCGTAACAGCACACGAAAAAAGTCTTTTCCATATCAAAATAATGATGGTCATTGAAGTCGGAATCAGTTATTGAACTGAATCAAAAGAATTGCAATCAAAAACTTTTGTTTTCGACGTATTCACTTCACTCCTATTTTTGCCAAGACATAAACATATTTCTGCTGCAGGAGAAGGAGGTTATTCTGAACGACTCAGTTGTAGTAAGGCAGCAAGAAGGAACCGTCCAACTCATTATCGAAAGAATCACCATCTCATTGTCTTGAAGCAATTTAGGAAAACTGAGTAAAATATAAATCCGTGTGGCCGGACGGGGAACCGAAACCTACGTCGTCCGAAATCTGCCCGAATATCTTAACCATTGCTCGTGACCTAGTTTCTCGTATTTCAAACTTTGTTTAGCTGCATGTTAATAAAACATTCAGTTCCAAGTGTTGTACGCTCAGTTTCAAAGAAATGATTTCCTGATTAAGGTTTTTGAAACAAACATATTTGTTGATTTCTGGAACTTGTTTGTAGCAAGTGAAGAATTTTCTGGTTTCACTAAAATAACTTTTGGCATTGAGGCCATACGGAAGCTTTGAAACCAAGACAAGTGTTACGCTGGCACTCTTGCTGATATTTCCAGGAATTCGTCCTACAAGACGCAATCAGATTTCTGCAGAAACCGACCTCTGGCCGTTTCCAGTAAATAGACTTTCACATTGTCCAACGCCTACCGATGATTGGAAGCTGAACAGTTCGAGGAGAATTTCTGATACGTCTGAGTTGTAAGACGGACAAATGTTCCCCATTCAGTTAGTATAAAGAAATACTGCCATAAATAAATGAAGTAGGATTTGTGAAAAACGTGTTTTCTCATAAAATTTAGGACCTTTTGACCTACGGAGTTTTTCTCTAGCTTAGAGATGTTTTGAGTGAGCGGAAAGAAAATCATTGATCTGCGAAAAGGATATTCTTTGTCTCACAGAATATCGTATTGCCTACCCGGGTAAGATTCTAATAAATGTTGCCTTCCTGTGCATTTCTGCTATCTGTTATTAACTATCAGGTCTATATCTAAATACTGCGTGTGCTTGTTCAGAAGAGGTTAGTGGTTGTGATGTCATAAATGAAAGAAGGCGGTAGTGAGAAACAGTGAGCCGCCGGCACGTAGCCTAGGGCCTCCCTGAGCTTACGGTTCCCATCCTACCGACGGCTCATTATGAGTACATGTTCTTGCTCTACGGAGGGGAGAGACTGCATCCACAATTTCCCAGGCAATCTCAAAGCCTTCAAAATAAATTCACTGAATGCGAATATCTTGGAATCAACTGTATTAAGAATGTAACAATATTATGAAAAGGACAGTTGCTACTCACCATATAGCTATATATGGTCAGTAGCAAAAAATGTTCAAATGGCTCTGAGCACTATGGGACTTAACTTCTAAGGTCATCAGCCCTAGAACTTAGAAATACTTAAACCTTTCTAACCTAAGGACATCACACACATCCATGCCCGAGCCAGGATTCGAACCTGCGACCTTAGCGGTCGCGCGGTTCCAGACTGTAGCGCCTAGAACCGTTCGGCCACCCCGGCCGGCGTTAGTAGCAACTTTCCTTTTCATTGACTTGAAAATTTATGCTGGACGGGGAGTCGAACCCGGATTTCTCTCTTATCTCGAGCGGTCGTCTTACCCAGTTTGGCTACTCGTGCACGCGTCCTAACCCGATCCAAACTTCCATATATCACACTCTCTACTTCACTAAACCATAGTCCCTTACACAGGCTGTAGATGAATCTCGGTTCCGCACAAATTTTCATGTGTCAGTAGTAGGTGGTACATCTATATCTAACACAGCTGACGCGAAGACATTCGCATTCAGCTAATTTATTTCTTATTAATTTTGGACGGCTGTAAATCGTCATTAATGTCTGTTCATCCGAACATGCAAGTAAATCTCAGCGAAGTTGGCAAATTATGACCTTCCACCAGCCATTCTCCCTCCGCCGGCTGTCAACAAGCCATCAAAATGTCACCAAGAATCAAGATTCGAAAAAAGCTTTCTGAGTGTCGAGCGTCACCGCAGTAGCGAGCCTTAACGATATCGTATGTGTTATATGAATGCATTCATATAATTGATTTGCATGGATGGGCACCTCCAGTGCGAATGCACGGTATCGTTCGACCTCCTGTGGAAATCTAAAAAGAAGTTAGCAAGCACATGGACGGGGCTGGGGGCGGCTAGGTACTGCTAGGTGGGAATGTGGATCGGCTGGGGAACGTGCCGGGATAGTTCGTGCATTTTCGATAAACGCTGGGTCCAGATGGCGTAGTGGTTAAAGCAACTGCCTCGTAAGCTGAAGATCTCGGGTTCGAGTCCCCTCCCCCCCCCCCCCCGTTCCTTAAATTGACGTAATTAACAATCTCGGATGCGACATCATATCTTTTTTTACCGGTTTAGTGTTAAACAAAGAGAGAAATCATGGAGCATTATTGAGTTTTGGATTCCTGACACTGCCATTCGGAGTGATGCCCGGCAATTTTTCCTTCAAGGAAGACGTCCGTTACGGATTTTTGTTTTTTTATACTAGTTCTTCCACAAAGAAATTGTTCAAGAGCAGAACTCATATATTTCGTTGCCACACAAACATTTATTCCTGATGTAGTATATCAGAGAAATAACAGTTTAAGTGAAACATCCTCAGAGGTTAGAGCTTAAGGTGCGACCCATGCCATAAACCAAACCTTTGTTTTTGGGGGGATTTGCGAGTCATCCGCTCCAGATGACGTTTCTGTAGTACAAGGAAGATAAATTAGTAGACTCTGTCAATTTTTAATTGCGGATGTACTCGAGCTTGCTTTGCCATTTCGGGCGACACTTGCTCGTTTGCCTTGATCTTTCCGAATGTCACGTCGTCTGACCTTTCTTAAACCCGTATGCATTAATTAACATCTCGTTCTACGGGATCTTCCTGCAATATACCGTTTGGATTATACTAGAGAGGAAGCAGCTGTGAATCCGCGACATGGGTATCTTCTTAACATGATTTAAGACTGAAACATAAAACACAAAAAAGTTTCATTTCTTCTTGCTGACGCCCACTGTAAGGAGGCGTTTAGAAAGGAAGAAAGGAACATTAGGGTGTACAGTTCCATCGACAACAAGTTCATTGGAGACGAAGTACAAGCTGGGACTGGGGAAGTATGTCGAAGAACATCGGCCGTGTCCTTTACAGAGGAAACATCCCGGCATTTATCTTAAGCGATTTCAGGAAACCACGGAAACCCAAAATCTGGATGGCCGGATGGGGTATTTATTTATTTACTTATTTTATCCGACCAGGGGAGCCCGACAGCGAAGAGGAACATACATATAAAAAAGTTGCAAGAAATTGTTTACCAAACTTCTCAATTTCTTTATGTACTTGTGGTTCAGTTATGTACACATCCGAGAAAATTGTAACTGCCAACGTATCTAATAATAATAGTGACTCTTAATATTAATAATAACATATATTAACAATAACAAAAATATTAATTTTGCACTTAAGTAGCCCTTTTCAAAATCATCCGATACTGGAGATATGATGACATGGAATATGGAAATGCCAGTGACGGAAACTGGTAAGATAGGGTATATTGTTTCAATAGAAGCACTGTGCAAGCTGGCTCCATAATGGGGTGGGCTGTGTGTACGTGGAATGGACTGGGTCCTCTGGTCAATCTGAACCGATCATTGATTGGAAATTGTTGTGATCAGCTACTTGGAGACCATCTACAGCCATTTATGGACTTCACGTTGCCAAACAACGATGGCATTTTTATCGATGACACAATTGTTCGCGACTGGTTTGAAGATCATTCTGGACAACTCGGCCCAATGATTTGGCAACCCATATCGCTCGATATGAATCCCTTCGAACATTTATGGGACATTATCAAATGGTTCAAATGGCTCTGAGCACTATGGGACTTAACTTCGAAGTTCATCAGTCCCCTAGAACTTAGAACTAATTAAACCTTACTAACCTAAGGACATCACGCACATCCATGCCCGAGGCACGATTCGAACCTGCGACCGTAGCGGTCGCGCGGTTCCAGACTGTAGCGCCTAGAACCGCTCGGCCACCCCGGCCGGCGATACATTAGCGAGAGATCACTTAGTGCACAAAATTCTGCATCGACAACACTTCCGCAATTATGGACGGCGACAGAGGCAGCGTGGCTCATTATTTCTGCAGGTGATTTTGAACTTCTTGTTGAGTCCGTGCCACGTCGAGTTGCTGCACTACACCGGAAAAAGGAGTCCGACACTATGTTAGGAGGTATCCAATGACTTTTGTCAGCTCAGTGTAGAGCGGGGAATCTATTAGAATTTACGCTCTTCTTTCGTATTTTTACGGGCATCAGCTCTGGGTCATTTCTCTCTGCGTCTCTCTCTTTCTTCCTCAGCTAATTCACAAAAGAAGAAACAAGAGTGACGAATACGAAGAAATTTTTGTGTTCTAAATGGAGAGGAATGCGGAAAGGGAAAGCACGAACCAACTGGGATAAATAACCCATATCTCTGACAGAAATACTACCTGTATATTAATTTTGTTGCCCACGACGTATGCCACTGCCTGAACTGCATAAATGCGAAATAATTATGCCATATTATAAAGCTTTCAGAAACTTGATCCTAACTGAAACTCTTTTTGAATTCTAGCAGCACCAGCATCAGGGTCAGTGGCAAGACCTTCACCAAATGAAATGCAGTCTACATTTTTAAATACTGGTAGCTGGCACATCTGACTCATAACTCGAGTACAATAGGAAGTGCGACATGAAAGTTAGATCAGTTGTATCATAATACACAAGAAACATAATATACAAATATGAAACCATTATACCACCTAAAACATCTTTGACAACATTTTTAAAGTCGTTATAAAATGTGAGGGAACGCTTCTTTTGGAAACCACCAAAGCACTGATGTCACATATTTTGATTATTCTGTATCTCTGCAAAATGTGTGGCTTCCAGAATATTTTAGGCAGGGGATGAAAGTACCTTGTGAGTGTCTGGTCTGGTGAATACGGTATATGTTCAAGAACAGTTCTGGACGAGTTAGACAAGAAATTAAAAACGTGGCTCACACCGAGCGGCCGGGTGTTGTGAACGACACCGCAGTTTGGTCGAACACACCATATGCGTTTCAGCAACTATTCGGTGTCGATAATTTGGTATCGGGAACTGTTAGAGGATCATCTCACTGCTGTCAAAAATTCGGGCAATATTCTTCTTATGCTGGAGTTCTGGAGTCACCCCTGTTTTGGGACGGGAAGAAGTCAGTGGACTCCTTTGCACTGAATGTCGCATAAAAGCCAGGTCAATTTAATAGCTCCAGGCGTTTTGCAGGAAAGATGGAACTCACGTTCAGTAGAAACTCCAACAGTTCCTTGCCGTAATGTCTTTGTTCGTCAGTCAATTTGTGCTGCACAAATATTGAACAGATTTTCTGCTTGCACAAATTGTTGTGGATGACAGCGTTAATACTGTTCTGGCTGATTTCCAATTTCAGAGACTGTTACCGTTTTTGTGCCAGCATTGTGCCAGTTGAAGTTGTTTGTTTTTCTTGTAGGCGACTGAACCGACATAGAGCATAAACAGTTTCCTCTTTATCCAGAAAGCGTTAGAATCGTTCGTAAACGCATATTTATGTTGCGCGCAATGGCACCAACATCTCTGTAGCCGTTTCTCGTAGTTTGTATAAAAACCGGATATTTCAACGTTGCTGGAACAAGTCCTCTGACTCACTA
Source organism: Schistocerca cancellata (assembly GCF_023864275.1). NCBI lineage: Eukaryota > Metazoa > Arthropoda > Insecta > Orthoptera > Acrididae > Schistocerca > Schistocerca cancellata. The sequence goes on along the minus strand of NC_064629.1, from coordinate 210,648,297 downwards.
CGTTTAAATGCCTCCATGAGACAAAACTCGTTCAGCCTAATGTGTTCCAACCTTCTTCCATATATCAGCGACTTGGACGCATTTGTAAGCTACCAACTAATTTGACCATTTCGAAAGGTCCCTGACTGGATTTTGACGAGCTAACCGGATTTTAAAAGAGTGTGCCATGATCTACATTTTCTACCGTGGGTACGAATTAGAAATATTGAAGCCTAAGCTCGGTTTGAATTTTTCCATGCTTTATTATGCACGGCGCTTTTGAAAGTGGTCTCCTACTTGTCAACCAGATCACTCAGTCATTTATGATGGGACGTAGGGCATCACGTACAATTAAAACAATGGTTCTGTGAACCATATATCGACGTTCATAAAGTACTGGCAGAGGTAAAAGTCACGTAAGGTGCAAGAAGAAAACATTTATATCACCTGGAAATCGAAGACCTTAGCTTAGGGCTCCAGACCTTACACACAAGTAACTGACCTACCGAGACACAATATTTTCATGTAGCTGTAAGTATAGTTATTAAATAACAACATATAGAGTAGACTGGAATTCCGATAGGAGTTTAGAAACAATGAGCTAATTTCTGCAGTGCTGATCTCTGCTGAGATTTGTGCACACAGTGTCGATCTCGATAGATATCGACTAGCATGTATTTCTTCGGAGAATATAAGCTTTTGCCTCTTGTGAAGGTTCCAGCAGACATTAAGCAATCACGAAGTGACATATCGTTGTAGATAGACATAACAATATTAATATTGTGCTGAGTACTTACATGAGAAGCCTGCGTTCATAGCCTGCTAACTTCTGTCATCGATTCCCGAGCGGACAAGACGAAACCAGTGTCACTCTTATACTGTCATTTAGGGAAGATCTGTCGTAAGTAAAATCTGACAGGCCAAGGTATCGAATCCTAATACCTACATTGCGGTTACGTAGGCAGCTGCTTCTGAAATAGCTGGTAGTGCTGACACTTCTATTGACGAGTACTGTATAACCTAGACAAACATTCACCTATTTATTTCACTGTGTACCTCACTTTTCGTGCATCTTTTTGATTTGATTTGTTCTAGGCAAATGATTTTGTAATGTGTAACACATGCCTAAAATTTTACGGTCGTTCTATTTTAAAGATATTGCTCTAACAAAACTTGACCATAAAAGGCAAGAAGAAATTTAATACGGTACATGAAACTTAAATGAGTAAAAGTTATTTTTTTTTTTTTTTTGGTGGGGTCATAGTGTTTCTGGTTGTACTGTATGCTTAGCACTTGCCAACCTTATTGTGTGAGCTTCTTATTTGTTCCGTTAGCCAGTCTAATTAACCTCTCCATATGATCTAAAATAGCAAGTGAGAATATGTTTCCAAAGAGCACTAAAAATTAGATATTAAAAAATAGAATTAGAAGCGATTGCTTAATTAAATTCGGACCTTTATAAATGAACTGTCAGTTCAGAGCAATTTGACGTAGTGGTGTGCACTTACGAGTTGAACACAAGGTACAGACGAAAATAAACCAAACAGAACTTCAGAAACTAATATATGAACACAAAGTCAAATACAGAGGAGAAAACACCTTCAGAAAACCAGATTAATATAATTTATAGCGTAGAAGTCTAACAAAACATTAAGAACATGTATCACCCAAGACATAAAGCCCTGATCATCAATTCACAAATAAAAAAGTCAGGCATTTATCAATTAAGCTGTAATATCTGTGGTGTTAGATAAAATGGTTTAATGACCAGGAACACTGAACATAAAATAGCCTATAAATTGAATAGTAACCTCTCTACATTCTTTGAGCACCATCACGACCGGCCGCGCGGGATTAGCCGAGCGGTCTATGGCGCTGCAGTCATGGACTGTGCGGCTGGTCCCGGCGGAGGTTCGAGTTCTCCCTCGGGCATGGGTGTGTGTGTTTGTCCTTAGGATAATTTAGGTTAAGTAGTGTGTAAGCTTAGGGACTGATGACCTTAGCAGTTAAGTCCCATAAGATTTCACACACATTTGAACATTTGAACCTTCACGACCCTAAGTACACACTAAGAAACTAAAAAACTACTGTGGTCATTCTCAAAATAGAAAACAAACAAAATGTGAATACTCGTCAAGAAAAATTAAGCATGCTCAGAGGGAATGTCGAACAGAAACGTTGAGTTGCTAACCAACTGACAGTGGCAGCACCACAAACTTAAGTCCTAGCAGATGAATGACGCAACGATACAGACACATCAGACTCTCACAATGCTGCCAATAACAAATCAACCCCTTGCAGTTCAGAAAGCAGACTGATGTACATAATTACAATATCAAAAGAAAAAAAAACTCACATTCATTACTCCACATTAAGATTGTCTTTAGCACAGAAAGGGGAGTACAATGATGGCGCCGAGAGAGATGGTGCAGTGGTTAGCACACTGGACTCGCATTCGGAAGGACAACGGTTCAACCCCGCGTCCGGCCATCCTGATTTAGATTTTCCGTGATTTCCCTAAATCACTTCTGGAAAATGCCGGGATGTTTCGTTTCAAAATGACACGGCCGATTTCCTTCCCTTATCCGATGGGACCGATGACCTCGCCGTTTGGTCGCCTCCCTCAAATCAATCAATCAACCAACCAACAATACTGGCAGAAAAATTTTTGATCACTTATCTAATGATATAAAATGTCTGTTTTGGAAACAAATTGAAAAGGTTCTTTTTAACAACTCCTTCTACTCCGTAGAAGAACTTTAAGTTTTGTGATTTGTAAAGGGTCGTGGGTAGGAATTACTACATCACATCCACACTGAAAAAAAAAACCTTGTTAATGGTCATCATGTAGGCCCATTTATACGTAACTGCGTAGTGTGAATGTAAAGTAACTCGTTCCATATCATTACAATTAATCGTACAAATGATTCGTGGAACATGAGACTAACTGGCAAACAACTATAGATCAGAGCAGCAACAAAATACACTGAAGTACGACGAACATCGCATACACGCTCCTCCAACGACACATATTGCCACGTGAATTACAAATGTCAAACACGCGTACAGAACCGATAGAGGAATTAATCATAAACCAAAAAATTAAATCAGAGAATTCGTACGTTGGCTACATTCATGCTGTTACACCACAACAATGAGGATAAATGTTAAAAACGACCATAGACTTGTCGCTATCCATGTAAAAATGAGGACACAACTGAGAGAGTAAAAGAACGACCGGCAGGATGTAAGTCGAGGATAAGCACTGCGCTAAAGATGTGTATGCCCACAAATTGTTCTCATCCTACTTAGTTATGTAAATATTAGTTTGGAAAATTTTGTGGGGTAACAACACTAACGATGCTTCAATACAAGAAGACAATTAGAAATAATTAATCCATTATATGTAGACAGTTTTCCAAATACTTTCACTGAAAGTTTTGTCCAAAAGCAGAATCATCTGAGCATAATTTTAGGCAGCAGCCTTGGCGTTTCTATAGTAAACACTAGTGGTTTTCTTGTGCCGTATAGCACCTTCTTGAACTCTGATCTGTTATTATAGAGGGTAGACAAAATACGAGGGCTATTTGGAAAATAAGGTCCTCTTGGGCTCGAAATGGAAATTACGTTGAAAATCCGATGAAGCTTTGCACAGATGTGTTGGGCAGTCTCTAGTATGCCCGTCGATCGCGTCACATCACTCTTTTCAGTTATGGGGCAAAGTGGGCACGTAAAGATGTCTAGATAAATAGTGTCACCCGCAAAGTATAAGGGCCTGGTGAGAGATTTCGCCTGATGTCATGCAGCCCACATAACACAACTGTTATGCGTGTCCTTCTTCGTGACAATATTCTCGGTCCCATTCTGCAGGGGCAACGAAGAAGCCCGTGCAGCATTATCGATGGCAAATGTTTTGCAGCGTCATCGACGGGAAATGTTTGATCGCCCAAAATAGAGCCCGTAATCGTCTCCCCATGAGTTTCATATCTTCTCACGTGAACCGCTGGTTATAAAGACAACGTTTTGGGACAGACAACGAGCTGTAGACCAGCATAGAGAATTGACTTTTAGCGCAGGCGGCTGCCTTCTGTGACGATTTGTTGGAACAATGTCTAACAAGGGGAAGCCACGACGTTTGGATCGCGGATTTACTTAAAACTTTGTACACCTTTAGTAGGCAATTAAAACAACATAATGTGCAAATAGTAAGGTGTATTACTCTGGCAATTTCGGGAAAATCGCAAGAGAAGTTTTACGCGTCTATTATGTAACTGATGTATCTGTGCGTAGGTGCTGGACGTGGTGAAGTGGTTAGTGTTCGAGCTTCGTAAGACGAAAGAGTACGGATTGACGGTTCGACTCCTGCTCAAATCTTAATTTTTGTAGTACAAGTGTAAATCCTGTGATATTCGAAAAATTTGCACCTACACTATTCGTTCTTGCTACATTAGCAACGTCTCACCGCTAAGCGTGTTAACTTCCAAATGGGGCCTGCCTCCAGCTCGAAGAGTCGAGGTGCAAAGTAGTTTCGAGTACCTCAATAGATTGCATGTATATAGGATTTCGCAAATCACATCTGGAATACATTTTCAGGAAAACTTTAGGCGTTTCTTCATTTCCTTGTCGATAGTTATAAACATGTTTGTTCTAATAATTAAATTTAATTAAAAATAGTTAGTAGTCAAATAACATGAAATTCACTAAAACTCCATGCAAATACACGTGGTTTTTGAAATTATATTACCTCTCAAATGTCATATAAATTAAATAATATGGCCAGTGATGAAAAAAGTATCGGTTAAAAATTGAGTTTGAGTGAGTTCGAAAGTTGACCACCGTGAAATCTAACTTCCGACACCTACGCACATATGCATGAGTTACATAATAGACGAGCATAATTTCTCTAGTCGTTTCCTCGGTACTGCCGGAGTAGTACACCTTACTATTTGCACATTATGTTGTTTTAATGGTTTACTAAAGTTATACAAAGTTTGAAGTAAATCTATGATCCCAACGTGATGGGCTCCCCTTGTAAGTCGGAACAGCGACTATGTAGAGGAATAGCTGGAATATGTAGCAAACTGTTGCAAACAAAACATTTTTGATTTTCACAGTGGTCTTCATTTCGTGACCGATCGGATCTTTCTTCCCGAATAGCCCTCGTAAAACTGGCCGGAAAATATTTCATGCACCTAAGATAGGCAACCCGACTTACATCGTGTGCCCCAGATGTGGATGATGGGAGTGGTGTTGCCGACGCTAAGGAGCGTGAAATATGTTCTGGGAGTCTTACTTTTCCCACGCTGTGTTAAGTGTATGCCTAGCAGTTAGTGTGAGTTTATGTGCATGAGACAAGGCACAGGAAGTACGAGTGTGTGTGTGTTGCAGGTGGGAGCGCGGCGCAGTCGCGCAAGAAGCCGACGACGGCGGCGCCCGCGGCGGAAGGCGAACTGGCGGACGAGTGCCCCGAGCCGAACGGCTACTTCGCAGACGCCTACCAGTGCGACAAGTACTACGACTGCCGCGACGGCGCCATCACCGAGAAGCTCTGCCCCGACGGCATGGTCTTCAACGACTACAGCCCCGATCAGGAGAAGTGCGACCTGCCCTTCAACATCGACTGTTCCAAAAGGCCGGAACTCCGTAAGTTGTGTACAGACTGCTCTTGTGGCATTCCTTTACGTTGTTACGAAACTTCCATCATCATATGCAGCAATCATAGCAATTCTGCACTCAAATTTCAGATGTAGCGATTTACAATTCAAATTCTGAAAAAAAGAATGAACAGAAATCCCTGGAGACTGGAAATACACACTCATACGCTCGCTCCAATCCTTTCGTATCAGGTTTAAGTGACGTGCCGGTAACCTGTTAGATTTAAATAGGATCACAGTCAGCAAATGTGAAGACATACATTTTAAAAAGGTATATAGAGGGGTCCAAAAAAATGTATCCACTGTTTAAAAGTCCATAACTTGCAAACTAATCGACGGAATTGTCTCACTTTTGGTGAAAGTGTAACTTAAAGTCCAACATAACGATATCACTGTAGGTGTTCTAAATGGTCACCATTAACATCCACACACAAACGATCCTGCCGAACTGCAGCACGAACTACCGACTGCAACGTCTTCAGTTGGATATTTGCACATGAATGTACGATGGATTCTCGAAGTTCATCCAATGTGCGTGGCTTTTGTCGATAAACGACGTCCTTTAGTGTTCCCCACAGGTAAAAGTCCAGAGGAGTTAGGTCTGGCGAATGTGGTGGATACACACAGCACCTCTACGGCCTATCCATCTTCCTGGTAGATTTTCGTCGAGATACGCCCTAACACGATTTTGGTAGTGGGCTGGCACACCATTTCGTTGGAAGTAAACTGTTCCGTCTCCATACAAGTCTCGGATGGCAGGTAAAATGGATGTCTGAAGCCTCTGGAGGTACACCTCACCGGTAACTGTGGGATGTAGCACTTCCACTTTGCTGTCTTCAAAATTCGCCGGACACTTGAGCGACTCACTCCAGTTTCACGAGCACACCGTCTCACAGACTTCTGTGGTGAGCGAGTGAATTGTTGTAACACACGAGGGGAGTTAGCTGGACTTGTTACTGCTACAGGTCGTCCAGATCGTTGTTTGTGTACATCTTTAACACAGCCTTCGGCTTCAAATTTGTCTCGAATGCGACGAATCGTTAAACGTGTCGGTGGCTCTGTTTGATACTCATTTCGCCATTGCCGTTGAACCTCATTAATGTTTTCGTACTTAAAATACCACTTCAAAACTGACTTCCTTTCATCGAATGTAAGCCTTGCGCCAGCCATGTTTACTCGAGTAACTAGGTGCAACTAAGAACAAAACGCTGACTATCTGGCGACTGTCATCTGACAAAACAAAACAACGCAATACAACGCTTGTGTGGCGATTGCCGGAACTACAAACTATTACACTACCAAAGATGAGACAACTCCGTCAATTAGTTTGCCACTTATGGACTTTTAAACAGTGAATACATTTTTTGTACCTCTCTGTATAATAAACAAATACTGTTCTGCATTCAAATTTGATACCCTTACTTTAAAAACTCTATACGTACTGTCTATATAAGTTCAGAATCACGTTTTGGTGCTGATCATTTACAGACATTCTCGTAAATGAAAAAAAAAAACACAACTTCTTTTTTTCATTGTCAACCAACTTCATATCATTTTCCCCGTTGCGCCACATGGCACATCGTGCAACGCTTTGATGGACTCTTCTTCTTTACAGCTGCTGGGATATTCATCGGCAAATGAGTCCTTAGTCCATTGCTTGTAAATGGACGAGGATTCTGGGAGTTGCACTATTGTAATACTTATTCTGACATGTTTATACGAAAATCTGAGAACGTTTTCTTCATCTGCCACGTGAGTTTTGATACACAATAAAGGTATATAATATGCGTATCTCCAGAATACGAAAAAATATATCTCATACTTTTCTTAACTTTTTCATCACTAGAATCATGGTCATCCTTGTTTACTACAGAAGAAAAATTTCTCCCAGCGTCTGACGTATCACTCTGTACTGAACTACTATCTAAAACAAAGTTTAAAAGACCTATAATTGCATCTTAGCCACAAAAGCGATAGTAACGAAGGCTCAGACTACTAGACATGCTGTTTCACCATATCTGTTGCAAGATTCTAGTGGTTGTAGAGGGGACTTGGTAAATAAAGCTTTGATAATCAATCACTCTCCAGAAATCTATGGTCTGGATGTAAGAAATGAGGGGCAGCCAAATGAAAATCAAACATCCGCTACAATGAGACCATGGAGTAGTTCTACTCGAAAGTATTCACCACACCCGTTGAGGCATTTATCCCACTGGGAGAGGAGACAATCAATTGCTTTTTCGTAGAAAGCTGCTGGTCGCTGACTCATCCGAAAGCGGACCCACTGTCGCGCTTCCTCGTCCGACTGAAACCGATGTCCACGCATATCTTTCTTCAGGTTGCTAAGGATGTGAAAACCACACGGTGATAGATCCAGACAGTGCGGAGGATGCTGCAGTGTTTCCAAACCAAATCGCTGAAGCGTAGCCTTCGTCCGATTGGCAATGGGAGGGGGGGGGGGGGGGAGAGTTATTGTGCACCAGGATAATTCCGTCCGACAGCATTCCTGGGCTTTTGGACTCTATGGGGCGTCGCAGTTTCTGCAAAGTGCCTTCATAGCGCTGCACTCTGATTGTGGTTCAGATCTCGAGGAACTTTAAGAGCAGAGGGCACCTGCAGTCGAAGAAGAAGGTCATCATGACCTTACTGGAACTTGTGTGAACAGCTCTGAATTCCTTTGGCGGGGTAGATGTGGGATGTTTCGAGTTCTGGCTTTGCCAGTTCTCCTCGCGCTGTCGGACTGAATCATCCTGTTGCACGATAAAGGCCGATCCAAACACTGCCAATCAGACGAAGGCTACGCTTCGGCCATTTGGTCGGGAAACACTGCAACATCCTTAGGGATGGCCCGGATCTTTCACCGTCTGCTTTTTACATCTTTGGCGACCCGAAGAAAGAGATATACGTGGACGTTGGTTTCAGTTGGACGAGGATGTGCAAGAATGGGCGCGGTTGTGGATCCGTTGGCGGCTGACCGCTTCCTACGAAACAAGAATTGGTCGCCTCGTCTCGCAGTGGGGTACATGTCTTAACGCGTGTGATGATTACTTTTGAATGGAACCATTGCATGGTCCCGTTGTAGCCTGTGTCCGGTTTTCATTTCACTGCTTCCTATAAGTTTGAAGATCAGATTGCTTTCAAATCTCCCGCTTTACGATACGTACACAAACTGAGAAGAGGATGCCATCGTCAGTCCCTTCTGAAATAATTAGGACATCGCATTCCATCTGAATACAATAATGTCTGCGAGGAACTGGTACGTTCACAACTACAGGGTTGACTGCGGTGCTTATTCTCGGAGAAGACAACATGGCGACGAGTATTCGAATCATTATCCATACTATGGGGTCTTTTACAGCACACGGCACACGGATCAGAGCTCTTTGTTTTCGCTGTGTGCGTACCGTGACCCAGTCTTCAAAGTTATTTTAAATACAAACTGTACGTTTCTGGACATGTGATCGTTGTCAAAACTTTATCTACTGAGTCCCCTATATAACCCTCAGAAGTGGGTTACAGGAGTTCTGAAATACTCTTTATGTAGAGACAAAACACGAAGGAAAAAAAGCGCAGTCAAAATCCACAGACTTGTAATATGTGTTGAACTACATGCAAGAGTCATCTGTGGTCATATGATCTCGCTACATGGAGCACTATACGCGCTGTGATCGGCAAAAGATGCGAGGGCCTGGAGTGGCGTGGCTAACTGGTCTCATCAAATAGTGCGAATGGAAAAAGAACAGATGAAAACCCAATCAAATGACAGGCGAGGGTTTGTGTTCCTACCCGTTCCTTCTACGAGGGTTGTTCGGAAAGTAAAGAACGATCGGTCGCAGAATGGCACCACAGTGAAAATCAAAACTGTTTTCTTTCCACATTTAGCTATACCTACCAGGTACTTCTCTACATAGTCGCCGCTCCGACTTAGACATTTGTCGGAGCGTTATACCAAATTTCCAACACCATCGTCATAGAAGGCAGCTGCATGTGCTTTCCGATAATTCTCTACGCTGGTCTATAGCGCGTAGCCTGCGCCCAAGTGTTGTCTTCGAATCTAGCGTTTCATGTGAACAGAGATGATACTCAGGACGAGGCAATTAGGGCTGTGTTGTGGGTGATCGAACACTTCCCATCGAAAAGTCTGCAGGAGCACCTTCACTGCCCCTGCAGAGTGCAGCTGAGAATTGCCATGAAGAAGGAAGTGCGTGGCAGTTGTGTTAGGAGGGCTGCATTCATTAAGGCGAAGCCTTTCAGCGGGCACTCCTAGTTGGCGGAGACATCGTTGTTCTAGGCACCTTTACTCGCTCACAGTGCGCTCACAACTGAAAAGGGCGTCTTGATGCGATCGACGGGCATACTAGAGACACTGCCCAAAACGTCTGTGAAATGCCTTGTCCGATTTTCACAGTGGTTTCCATTTCGCGATCGATCGTTACTCACTTTCTGAATAGCCCTCGTAATTAATTTTACAATGTCGTATTAAACAAGGTCAATGAAAGTTGGTTTAGCAGTTAGCTGAATATCAAAGAGGTTGCAGAAATGGGAAGTCGTGTGTGGAAAAACTTTTTTATCTCAAGAGCATTCTAAAAGGAAGACAATCTGAGGAGAAAACAAAGTAATTGTGTTCGTTGTTTTCGGAGTAGCGTATGGCACATCCCGTAATTTTAGAAGATTTTTGAGCAGTCAGAAAGAGAGAATCAATTACAAACCAGAAGTTAATGGAAGCTTACTCCAAAGTCAAATATTAGGGGGAAAATTTCGGTGACCTTCGGGAATCGAATTTAACTACGCAGACTTGTGACGTATCACATCAAGTATTACATCTCAGCCTAGGAAAAGTGGCGAGAATCAAGAAGACCAAATAAATATAGAAGAAACAGAATGTATTTGTCTAGGCGTGACAACATAAGGCCTGAAGAGGAAGTGCGTAGAATTCACAGCTGAGGTGAACTTAAGAGCAAAGTATACAGATAACGTTTAGAAAACTGTTGACGAACTATATAAAACTATAAAATTCGAGATTTCTCATAATATGACAGTGTACATAGAATACTGACATGACAAAGAAAAGTACGAGGGTTGTCCAGAAAGTAAGTTCCGATCGGTCTCTAAATGGAAACCACAGTGAAAATCAGAAACATTTATTTGCAAGAGTTAGCTAAACTTTCCAGATACTTCTCTACTAGTCGCCGTTCCGACTTAGACATTTTTCTGAGCGTTATACCAAATTTCCAACACCACCGTCATAGAAGGCAGCCGCCTGTGCTTTATGATAACTCTCTACGCTGGTCTATAGCGCGTAGCCTGCGCCCAAGTGTTACCTTCGTATCCAGCGTTTCATGTGAACAGAGATGATACTCAGGACAAGCCAATTAGGGCTGTGTTGTGTGTGATCGAACACTTCCCATCGAAAAGGCTGCAGGAGCGTCTTCACTGCCCCTGCAGAGTGCGGCTGAGAATTGCCATGAAGAAGGAAGTGCGCAGCAGTTGTGTTAGGTGGGCTGCATTCATTAAGGCGAAGCCTCTCAGTGGGCCCTCCTACTTGGCGGGAGACATGTTTATTCTAGGCACATTTACTCGCTCTCAGGGCACTCACAGCTGAAAAGAGCGACTTGATGCGATCGACGGTCATACTAGAGACAGTACCCAACACATCTGCGCAAAGCTTCATGGGGTTTTCACTGTGGTTTCCATTTCGCAACTGATCAGAACTTACTTTCTGGACAAGCCTCGTATTTGTAAACGACGTTGGGGAAAGTTTTGAGATTAGAGAAATAGGAATAACTTGTGGAATAGATGGCGTTAAATGGACTGTGGAAAGAATCAAATGTGCTATTAAGTAGGAAGACAGAACCAGATTTGTAACTTGATTTGTAAAACATGAGGTTCCAGTACTGTAACTTTCTGGTGGGTGTTATTCATATTTACTCGTAGACTTCATAAACGTTATTTTAACACTTTTCTGTGCATTTTAAAAGTATTAATTCAAATTGGTACTGATAAAAAATAAAACTCCCATGTGTACTAACCAGCACTTATTACATGTTTTATTAATTTAAACATTATTTCTCTGTTTACGATCTGTTACAAAAATGAAATTGCAGTAAGGTGAACCCTTTGAAAGGTTTTCGTTGATATGTCGCCTTGCTGTTGTCTATAGCAGACTGCCGTTATGAAACAGCCAAGATTCCACGCACTTTGCAGGGTCAAAATGAGTCAGTGGTGGGCCATTCAGCTTCAGAAAAAGTAGTGAAGAAACAGTTTTTGTTAACAGAGAGGCTCTACCGTCAGTAATGATCAGATTGATTCGGGAGAAGGCTCTCTCACGTTAACTAGATGACACTGAAATTTTCTTGATGATAGCTATCAACGGAAGGAAATTTGTGGCATACTTTTTTTCACGATTTCCATCAAAGTTCTCACAATTATCAAAAACATAAGAAATGCTTTAATCGTATCTAGTTTGTTCCACTGCGAATGACTCTACCAATCTTTTCCCAGAAGTATAGTTGTAATGTCTTTGGACCAAGTGCTTTTGGCAACTCTACGGGCTGAATTGGCTAAAACTGCATCTCCACCACCCAGCATTCTCATTTAAATGACTTTTGAAAGATTGTTATGAAAGTCAACAGGATTCATGGGCAGTTCCTTAGTGTTTTCGAAGAGTTTGATTCCCACAAATTTTTTGTTGTTGACAGATGTCACAGCTGGCTCATAAAAAGTTCCCGGATTACCTGTCCTAGCATTAAATGTGTTAACCAATATCTGAAGTCTTCTTATTAGACCGAAATAACTCTACATCTCGGTGTTGCAGCTTCTCACTAACTTCTGAAAGTTCTTGAAGTTCATAACATGTCAACGCCAAATGTAGAACAAAGCATGTCGATGTCAGTTTTCTGAGTGGCCTTCATACTTTGATCTGTTCGAAGCATCACGTGTTGCTTCTTTGGCTACTACAAAATGGTTTGCAAGAACGTCGTGTTTCTCCCAGACTCCTGAAACTGTACGAAAACTGGACGAAAACTACCTTGTGTCTAACAATCTTCCAGTTTTCAACAGTTGAACACCAAACTAGTCTGCAAATTCTTTTAAAAAATCTATGTGACCAAGCCGGACTTGTGAAAATAAAAGTGGTATGACTTTACCTTGTTCCATGGCTGCTTCATATCCGCCTGATAATGCCAGTTTGTTTTGTTGATATTCTCTTGTATCAATACGACTATATTTAGTTTACAGGCGAGCTTGCTGCACAGTCCAGTGCCTCTTAGATGCTCACAGAATGTACACATAAATATTGACCATTTACTATGTGGTCTCTTTACTCTACAAACGCATCCATTATTTTCCGTGAGTTAAAATACATACTTTTCAGATAACCCACAGACCGAAAAAAATCAGTTTCATCAATAGACCACTGAGATATTCTGGTATGCAAATAAAACCAGTATTTCGCGCCAATAGATTGTGCATTTCAGTGGAATTGTTTTGTCGCTCATAACTTACAGTTCTGACTTATCATAGTCAATACGAAGTAAGGGTCTGGTGACGAAAAATATACTCCAGCCATTGGAAGTATTCCTTTTTCAACAACAATTGTGAATTACTACACTATGTGATTAAAAGTATCCGGACACCTGGCTGAAAATGACTTACAAGTTCGTGACGCCCTCCATCGGTAATGCTGGAATTAAGTATGGTGTTGGCCTACCCTTAGCCTTGTTGACAGCTTCCACTCTCGCAGGCATACGTTCAATCAGGTGCTGGAAGCTTTCTTGGGGAATGGCAGCCCATTCTTCGCGGAGTGCTGCACTGAGGAGAGGTATCGATGTGGGTCGGTGAGGCCTGGAACGAAGTCGGCGTTCCAAAACATCCCAAAGGTGTTCTATAGGATTCAGGTCAGGATTCTGTGCAGGCCAGTCCATTAGAGGGATTTTATTGTCGTGTAACCATTCCGCCACAGACCGTGCATTAGTAACAGGTGCTCGATTGTGCTGAAAGATGCAATCGCCATCCCCGAATTGCTCTTCAGCAGTGGTACGCAAGATGGTGCTTAAAACATCAATGTAGCCCTATGCTGTGATAGTGCCACGCAAAACAACAAGGGAACGCACTGTATTTAGTCGCACTGCATACGAGTTGGCTCCACATTTCATATTTCTCAACGAAATAGATTTTAAAAAAAGAAATTTTCAACATCTTTTAATTAATTTTGGAGCATTGAAGACACAATATACACTCCTGGAAATTGAAATAAGAACACCGTGAATTCATTGTCCCAGGAAGGGGAAACTTTATTGGCACATTCCTGGGGTCAGATACATCACATGATCACACTGACAGAACCACAGGCACATAGACACAGGCAACAGAGCATGCACAATGTCGGCACTAGTACAGTGTATATCCACCTTTCGCAACAATGCAGGCTGCTATTCTCCCATGGAGACGATCGTAGAGATGCTGGATGTAGTCCTGTGGAACGGCTTGCCATGCCATTTCCACCTGGCGCCTCAGTTGGACCAGCATTCGTGCTGGACGTGCAGACCGCGTGAGACGACGCTTCATCCAGTCCCAAACATGCTCAATGGGGGACAGATCCGGAGATCTTGCTGGCCAGGGTAGTTGACTTACACCTTCTACAGCACGTTGGGTGGCACGGGATACATGCGGACGTGCATTGTCCTGTTGGAACAGAAAGTTCCCTTGCCGGTCTAGGAATGGTAGAACGATGGGTTCGATGACGGTTTGGATGTACCGTTCACTATTCAGTGTCCCCTCGACGATCACCAGTGGTGTACGGCCAGTATAGGAGATCGCTCCCCACACCATGATGCCGGGTGTTGGCCCTGTGTGCCTCGGTCGTATGCAGTCCTGATTGTGGCGCTCACCTGCACGGCGCCAAACACGCATACGACCATCATTGCCACCAAGGCAGAAGCGACTCTCATCGCTGAAGACGACACGTCTCCATTCGTCCCTCCATTCACACCTGTCGCGACACCACTGGAGGCGGGCTGCACGATGTTGGGGCGTGAGCGGAAGACGGCCTAACGGTGTGCGGGACCGTAGCCCAGCTTCATGGAGACGGTTGCGAATGGTCCTCGCCGGTACCCCAGGAGCAATAGTGTCCCTAATTTGCTGGGAAGTGGCGGTGCGGTCCCCTACGGCACTGCGTAGGATCCTACGGTCTTGGCGTGCATCCGTGCGTTGCTGCGGTCCGGTCCCAGGTCGACGGGCACGTGCACCTTCCGCCGACCACTGGCGACAACATCGATGTACTGTGGAGACCTCACGCCCCACGTGTTGAGCAATTCAGCGGTACGTCCACCCGGCCTCCCGCATGCCCACTATACGCCCTCGCTCAAAGTCCGTCAACTGCACATACGGTTCACGTCCACGCTGTCGCGGCATGCTACCAGTGTTAAAGACTGCGATGGAGCTCCGAATGCCACGGCAAACTGGCTGACACTGACGGCGGCGGTGCACAAATGCTGCGCAGCTAGCGCCATTCGACGGCCAACACCGCGGTTCCTGGTGTGTCCGCTGTGCCGTGCGTGTGATCATTGCTTGTACAGCCCTCTCGCAGTGTCCGGAGCAAGTATGGTGGGTCTGACACACCGGTGTCAATGTGTTCTTTTTTCCATTTCCAGGAGTGTAATTTTTATCTGGTACAAATTGTCGGCAAAAACGCAGGCAGAGACAGTTTTCCACGTTTTCGAAATCAGGTTTCAACATAATCGTTACATATTTAGTTTCATAATCGAATAAAGATCTTCCGCACATATATGTTGATCAAAGTATTGTAGTACTTTCCCAACATCATTATGGAGACGTGGAAACACTACCTGAGGAAAACAATATAGATGACCTGGACAGCTGTAACGTAAAAAATTTGCCTTTAAAGCGGGAATAACACTGCAGATCAGTGAGTTACATCTGCGCATCCATGGGAGAGCTTCCAACGGAAGTAGCAAATGGTCTGGAATACAGCTCTAAAACAGATGTAAGATTGACAGTCGCCTAAAAACGTTTAGAAAATTATCCTGGAAATTCTTTCGAGGCCACAGTGAATTCTTCAGACTTCACGTTTTCTTTAATTCTGGTGAGCTTGGGAGACCTGGACTGTGTTTGTCAGGATTTGTCCCCTCCACATTGCGATTTTCTTTTTAAATGCATCCCCATCAAATTAGGAATAAGTTGTTCCTCTTTCCGTGGGCAGTGTGTAGTCAAGCCCACTTAAAATGCGAGGTCTGCGATATATTCCCGATATTCTAATCGTTCCAAGCACGGCCCTAGACTTAAGCAACGTAATTTTCAGTAATTGGTAAAGTCTCCATACTTTTCGTTCAGTTCCACTGAAAACTGTTACTGACAGTGAACTTCAGAAATTTTACTATCTGTACCATCAGTTTCTTCACGTGCTTCGTGCCTGCAAATTTAGCCTAAAGTGATTCTTGATGCAGAGAAAACGAATCCCCTACGTAAAAACTCGCCGAGGTTATGCAGTGGATAAAACTCTTGGCTGCAAGAGGCATTGGGATCAAATCCCCGTCCAGTGTTCCCGATTTAGATTTGCGGTTGTTTTTCACAATCACTTCTACGGGGTGTTGGGATCGACCCTTAAATATGTTATGACCGTTTTCGTACTCGATCCTTAGCCAAACTTCTTTCCAACTAACGTTAAATGTTGCTAGTAAAAAATTGTTCTAAATTCAGCAATAGTATACTAAAATGACAAAATAAAAGTAATGAAACAAAATAAAAAGAAATCTGAGTCCAATTGATTAGATTAAGTTTGGAGAAATTTAGAGCGAAAACCTTACAAATTATGTTTTAAAAGACATCATAGTCGACTTTGACTGTAGAAATTAGTTAATTTCACTGTTACCATACCAGCTGGTATACAGGTGGCTAGTAGTTGGTCAAACTTCAAAAATCTTCTGGTATGTACACATGTTGTCGTTGTATCTGAGCCTTTAAAGCACAGTCTTCTGTAGTATAACACTTGATACTGACCTGAAGGCCCAAGTTGTAATAGTGAAAATAAAAGATTTCTGCAATCAGTGGCGACTGTGACGTCTTTTAAAAGTTTTACAAGAATCCAAACCACAGCATTGAAAAGTTAATTACTAATTATTGCTGAGTGATAATTTATTATATACTGATTGATTTGTCCTGCAAATACAAGACAGCTTTTGCAGGGCAATTACACCGGATCCACGGTATTTGTAAAAGCATAATTTAACTTTTTATCGTAGAAGACAGGTTTCAGATCTTAATTGGATCTCTCGTGCTCTTAAAATATTTTAAGATTTGTGCAAACGCTGTAGTCTTTGAGACTTTCGTTGGGTAGAAAGACTTATTAAATCAACCGATATTAATTATCTGTGAGTACTGAGTTCAATAATACAATGTTTCTTGTGCTGTAGTAGCGCATTTCAGAATTTCTCACAGTCGTGCAGTAGATGACATTCAGGTTACCGACGGTGTTTTAACCTGATTCTTAAGTGTATTGTTCCGATGCAGTACACAAGCTACCCGTTGTAATGGCCACAGTACGTCTGCATTAGGCAAAAAGCTGAAAGTTATTTCAACAGATTTTAGTATCAGAGAAGACTGAAACTAAGATTATAGAGTAAACTGGAGGATATTAGCTCGGTCTCCGAGTGCAAGGGACGATGGAAGTTGTGTGCACGTTGCCGGCTGCGGAGACAACGCAGTGGTGAGGCCTTGAAGAGTTGGATAACCTTTGTGCAAGGCGAACAGGTCATCTGGCAACATCCGAGTGCCTACTCCGAGCAAGAAGTTCACGTTCTTCTAGCGCCTACAGGATGTTTCCGTAAGAGCGTGCAAAAATGTAACAGGACATAGAGAATGCTCCACTGAACAATTTGAGGTAGGGAACCCGGTGTCGGAGAAGCCAGCTTAAGGAGATATGAAAGTAATCTTATCTACCGCTTTGTGCAGCATTACTATTTTGCGGTTTATCTACAACAAGGGTGCGTACAAATTTACACTGTTTATTTACATATACATTCTTCATTTCCTGTAAGGAAACAGGTTCAAATGGTTCAAATGGCTCTGAGAACTATGCGACTTAACTTCTGAGGACATCAGTCGCCTAGAACTTAGAACTACTTAAACCTAACTAACCTAAGGACATCACACACATCCATGCCCGAGGCAGGATTCGAACCTGCGACCGTAGCGGTCGCTCGGCTCCAGACTGTAGCGCCTAGAATCGCACGGCCACTCCGGCCGGCTAAGGAAACAGGGAAGACGAGCCTGATTACCAGGAAGTCATGATGCAGCTTTTGTTTACTTTACTTGACTATAACATACTTTACTTGTCCCATAACAGAATGTGCTATGAATCAACGACAGACTCTTTCATTACTCAGTACTATTCATAGACATACATACGACGGAGGAGTATTGGTACAGTTCACAGAACTAACTGGCATGCACCTTGCGTATGGGTAAGTACGTTGCAATGCTCTGGCTGCTGAAAGTTTGTACAGGGCACGATTTCCTAACAGACATCATCCGCCACAACGAGTGCTTATTTTTCTCGATCGACGAATGCTGGTTCACTGTAAAGAAGAAACGAGGGACCTGACAACATGAGGACTACAGGGATATTACAAATGATTGAAGCGATTTCACAGCTCTACAATAACTTTATTATTTGAGATATTTTCACAATGCTTTGCACACACATACAAAAACTCAAAAAGTTTTTTTAGGCATTCACAAATGTTCGATATGTGCCCCTTTAGTGATTCGGCAGACATCAAGCTGATAACCAAGTTCCTCCCACACTCGGCGCAGCATGTCCCCATCAATGAGTTCGAAAGCATCGTTGATGCGAGCTCGCAGTTCTGGCACGTTTCTTGGTAGAGGAGGTTTAAACACTGAATCTTTCACATAACCCCACAGAAAGAAATCGCATGGGGTTAAGTCGGGAGAGCGTGGAGGCCATGACATGAATTGCTGATCATGATCTCCACCACGACCGATCCATCGGTTTTCCAATCTCCTGTTTAAGAAATGCCGAACATCATGATGGATGTGCGGTGGAGCACCATCCTGTTGAAAGATGAAGTCGGCGCTGTCGGTCTCCAGTTCTGGCATGAGCCAATTTTCCGCGGGCTACGCGTGAAACTTGCCCGCACGCGTTCAACCGTTTCTTCGCTCACTGCAGGCCGACCCGTTGATTTCCCCTTACAGAGGTATCCAGAAGCTTTAAACTGCGCATACCATCGCCGAATGGAGTTAGCAGTTGGTGGATCTTTGTTGAACTTCGTCCTGAAGTGTCGTTGCACTGTTGTGACTGACTGATGTGAGTGCATTTTAAGCACGACATACGCTTTCTCGGCTCCTGTCGCCATTTTGTCTCACTGCGCTCTCGAGCGCTCTGACGGCAGAAACCTGAAGTGCGGCTTCAGCCGAACAAAACTTTATGAGTTTTTCTACGTATCTGTAGTGTGTCGTGACCATATGTCAATTAATGGAGCTACAGTGAATTTATGAAATCGCTTCAATCATTTGTAATAGCCCTGTATTCGCACAACCGATTTTGAAAAGGAATTGCTGGAATGTGTTTCAGCGGACCCCCATACAAGTACTCGTCGTATTGCACGTGAAATGGGCGCTGGACATACTAGCGTGTGGAAGTACTCCACGAACAACAGTTAAACCCGTATCACTTGCAATGCTTGTCACTGACTTTGCAGCAAGGGTCGCATTGTGTCAGTGGTTGCTTCAACAATGGGTTAATGGCTCAAATTTCCTCCAGATCTTGCTGTTTATTGACGAGGCCTCATTTGATCGTGATGATATTTCGAACAGCAGGAACAGCCATTTATGGGATGAAGAAAACCCTCACGCTGTAGTAGAGTCACACCATCAAGTTCGTTTTGCAGCGAATATCAGGGCCGGCATTGTAGACGACAATCTCATTGGGCCCTATCTTCTACCTAGCCGTTTGAATGACCACTTGTACTTGAGGTTCGTGCAAAGAGTTCTATCTGAGTTGTTGGAGAACGTACCCTTCGCTGTTCGTGAGAGGATGTGGATACAACATGACGGTGCACCGCCTCACTTTAGTGTGGATGTCCACAATCATCTCAATACTGTATTTCCTGGTCGCTGGATTGGAAGGGGACGTCCCATTCCATGGCCTGCGAGGTCACCTGACCTGAATACCCTTGATTATTTCATGTAGGGATACCTAAAGTCACTTCGAGATCTCAACGGACACGGAGATGGAATTAGTTGCCAGATTTGTAGCTGCCTGTGATGTGATTCGAAACACACCAGCGATAATTGTCAGGGTGTATCAGAATCTTGTTCGCCAATGTCGTGCTTACATTGAGGTTGACGGCCATCAGTTTCAGCACGTTTTGTAAGATACAGTATAAATGGTACGTTCAGTGTGTCAATGACTGTAATTGCAGTTAACTGTAACTAATGTAAATAAAAAAGTACACAGTAATGTAATTTTATTCCTAATATCTCCTTAAGCTGGCTTCTCCGACTTCAGGTTCCCTACCTCAAATTGTTCAGTAGAACATCCTGTATGTCCTGTTAAATTTTTGGACGCCCTTACGGAAACACCCTGTATACACACAGAAAAACTACAACAAACAAGTAATTACTAATGTTCATAGGTTTTCCCTCTTGGCAGTGTACACGGTAATTTTCTACCTCCACATCTATATTTAAATTTTGTAAATAACTGTGAGCTGCTTGACAGTGGTACTTTTCATTGTGTAACATATTGAGGCAGCCCCCCTAGTCCATTCAGAGATCGAGTAAATCTGTGAGAATCACAATAGTCTTGCTCATTTTGAGAATGTAAAGGAAATATATGTATACGGGGCTTAAAAATTAGAATTATGTCCGTTGGTTACATAAAATTAGGAAAAGGATGAATAAGGTTACATAAATCCATAATCAAAGCATTTGTTTATATGGAGCGGAATCCTGGGAAATGATAAAACAAGACAGAAGAAGACTTGAAGCCGTGCCAATGGATTTTTTGAGAAGAAGTTGTGGAGGTTCAGCGTGAGACAAGATCCCAAATAAAGAAATCAGGAAACTATCGCAAACTCCCATGTAGCTCACCGAATAGGGGGAGAAACTGCGTATGAAACGGCATAGACATGTGATGATGAGATTGGGGATGAACCATGGCCGAAAGAAGTACTTTGTTGGCAACCTACGTGGAAAAAGAGGAAGAACCCGTACGTAATGGAAAAATCAAGTGGAGGAGGGCATATTATCAAGAAATTTGAACTGAGACTTGGGTGAGAGGTTGCAGGAAAAGGTCTAAACAGCTGTAAATAACTCGGAATATATATATATATATATATATATATATATATATATATATATATATATATATATATATATATATATATATATATATATGTCAGGTGTCTGCCTGTTCGGAGTGGACAACGCTTCTGACACACTCTTCCATCAGAGAGACTTGGCTTCGCCAAGTAACACTGTTTTTGTAGACGAACTCCTGTTTGTAGAATGTAAGCGTTCAAGGCTGGAAATGTTACGCTCATTAAAATGTCTATTGTTCTGTGAACAAACGAATTTTTTGTTAGAAATTCAACGAAGATCCTATTCACGTAATGGCTCGCCACCGACAACAGTAAAACATCGTTTCCGTGTGCTCCTGCACCGAAGCGTGACGTCACATACTTTCAAAAGACGAGCGCTATTGGCTGGTGTCGGTTGCTGTCATCCGCTACTTTTATTGCTTCATGATGGAACATTGGTACATATCTTCCTCGGAAGATTCCGATATTGATGATGGTCCCACGGTACAAGTCAGGAATATTTTAATAAGTGAGCTGCAGTTTCCCAGTACCAAATCAATGAATCGAAGCTTCTCATTTGCTTTATCTAGAACAGAGCCCGTGGGATTGTTCCACCATACATACCCAAGCATTGTTGTTCGCAGGTATTTGTGTGAGATGACTTCCTCCAATTATGACATATTAATTATACAGTCAAATGCTAAAACAATGTAACATTTCGTGGCATGCATTAATTTATATTTCTTTTCTTTTTTATTTGCTTAATATTTATAAAAATTGATACACATTCAACGACACAAAGGTACAGAATATATTACACAACTTACTGGAAAAATACAAGACAGTATCATATTCTTTAAACACTGCAATGGCGTAGTGAGAAGAAAAGAACATTCACTGGAGCTCGCTGTATTCGTAAATATGAATGAAGCGACATTTACATAGTAGTTGGCAGCGTGCTGGTTTCAGTTGCTAACCAGAGGACCGGTCGCGGTGCCATGTTCAGCCTGATTTCCTAAGACATCGACCATGACCAAGATCAAATGGCAAGTGAAAAGATGTGGGCTAGTGGTTTGGTGGGTGTGACTGGAGGAGAAAACACTCGCCTGGCAAGATAAGGATGAAATAAATGTAAGTGTGGTTTGTCCGTGCGTTTCACTACAGCTCCGCAACCCACACCCGCTGCCCAGTGGGGATTATATGGGACGGTAGTGTTCCATCCCCCATCCATGAAAAAGGTTTTGGTTTGGAACTGCAGGAGTTGGGTTCGTATATACTGGTGTCAGAAGAGGGCATAAAACCCATAAACTTCTTACAAGAAGTCGCCAAACCAGCTGCGAATCCAGTACATTTACAGTTTGGTTTTGAAAACCGATTACAGTCGATCAAGGAAAACTAACAGGCGATAGAAAGTGAAATAAATGTAAATGAATTAAGGTAGTGAATAGTGTATTAAGTCGAATCTTAATGTGTAAAGTACTACTAACATTTACTAGGATGCCGAAACGTAAAAGAGGAGGGGTCTAAATGGTTCAAATGGCTCTGAGCACTATGGGACTTAACTTCTGAGGTCATCAGTCCCCTAGAACTTAGAACTACTTAAACGTAACTAACCTAAAGACATCACACACATCCATGCCCGAGGCAGGATTCGAACCTGCGACCGTAGCCGTCGCGCGGTTCCAGACTGTAGCGCCTAGAACCGCTCGGCCTTTCCGGCCGGCCGAGGAGGAGGTCTGGCCAGTGATAAATTGAAAAGAAGGAAACAGAAAGAACAGGGTAGAAAAGAAACAGATGATACGCGAGCTGCACGTTGAGCTTCACAACGGAAGAGAATGAATAGACTGAGAGAAAACTTAAAGGTTGAATACCGAGATGAAATTAGAGTAGGGGATCGAGTGAGACAATCAGCAAGCAGACATAGAGAAACTGCTGAAGAAACAGTATGAAATGAACTAAGCAGAGTTATGATGAGCGAATTTTCTGAAAGATAACGATTGCAAGCGCATGAAAAAATCATTTATGTAAGAGAAGTGCAAAGCAGAAGTAGAGAATTCCACCAGTATCCCATTAAAGACTACAAAAAACTCAAATATGTTGTCGTTGACAAAATGTGGATCTAATATGTCAGTTCCACAGTGCAAAGAATTTCAGTAGAGAAACCAAGAATGCGTCTCAGGAGTGGAAAAATTATATTAGCACCACTGAAAGTGTTCTACCAGAAATATTTAATTAGATGACTGGAGAAACTTCGAAATCAAATCGTTTTCTACAAAATGTAAGATGGTAGAATAGTTGCTTTCAGATGAGATCATTTGGTGCTACTTCTGCGAGTAGTGGAGAGCATCAATTCAGTCCTGTGTTTTCGATTAAAATGTCACCAAAGGAAGCTTATAATTTTTTGCAAGTGTATTTCAGGCGCAGCGAGGATAAGACCATGTTTCTCTCCCCCCCCCCCCCCCTTTCCCACTCCCGCCTCTCTCTCTCTCTCTCTCTCTCTACCTATCTGTCTATCTGTCTGTCTCTCTCTAGTGTTTACGAGAGAAGGTTACGATACCTCGAAACCCCGTCACTGTCAATCACTAGTTTTTGTGTCTAGTGCTACCCTTGGTTTCCCATTTGTTCACTATAGTGGTTGTGCAGTGCTGACTGTTGTAGTGCCGGCTGATGTGACCGAGCGGTTCTAGGCGCTTCAGTCTGGAACCGCGCGACCGCTACGGTCGCAGGTTTGAATCCTGCCTCGGGCATGGATGTGTGTGATGTCCTTAGGTTAGTTAGGTTTAAGTAGCTCTAAGTTCTAGGGGACTGATGACCTCAGATGTTAAGTCCCATAGTGCTCAGAGCCATTTGAACCATTTGACTGTTGTGGTCGTGGGAATATGAGATTTTGAAGTGGTCGCTATCACAATGTGGTGGTCACCAGCAGATCTTCCATCTGTTTCGCATGAATGTATAATCCAAGGGAAAAAATTTGAGATTACCTATAATGTTCTCGAGCTTTTGCAAATATTCTTGAATATTAACGAATGTTTTCGAATGTTTTAAAATATTCTAGAATGTTCCAGAGTACTGCAGAGCGTTCTACATTATTCTGGAGTGTTCTTTAATGCTTTCGAATGTTCTTGAATGTTTTAGTGTTCTAGTAAGTTCCACAGTCCTCTTTAACATTCTCTAACGTTTTGGAATGTTCTCAGTGTGCTATAAAGAAACAAAAGTAAAGTCGAATGTCATGATTGGTTGGGAGACACGATGGGGACGTTTAGCCATCTAAATGGAAAGGTTTTTCCTATCCTTCGCTAACACCGGCCCCTTTCCTTCACCAATCGTGCGATCTGTGAGTTAAGCATATCTAATACATGTACTTGACTGTACTGGATATGTGTGTAGTGTGGTGTCTCTTCACGCTATATGATGATGAGAGAAGGGAGAGGATGAAACCCTGTGCCGGTACATTGCCTACTTCTCTCAAATAGCGGCAAGGGGACCGCCGAACTTAACGTACCTATCCGACGGACGGATCACCATAAACAGCGTCACATTTCCTCACTCAATGAGAAACATTGGAGAGGTTTGGAATTTAGTCCAGGATATTGGCGCAAAGTCTGTTGATCAGAAACTGTAAGTCACCAGCCCTCCTCTTCTTCGAAGGAAAGGCAAAGGGGAAATTGCCAACAGCGCGTGACATACCAGGGCGGTTACTCATCCATGTAGGGTCACGCCCAGCGTTGCTTAACTTCGGTGATCCGAAGCGAATCGGTGTAGTAAACGTGGCAAGGCCGTTGGCCTATACAGAAATGAACATGTGCGTAACAGAGTGCTTTATTCCAAATTAGTGGATTTAAGACTACTCAAGACTGTTTTTGAGCCTTCGAGATTATTTTTGAACGTGAAAAACTAACTTTTTTTTGAATATTCATTTTTTCGATGTTCTCGTATGTCCTCGCGTCAGCTGGAATGTTCTCAGGAAACACAAAAAAAAAATAAAGACCAAGCAAATCAGGTCTGTTTCAACAATTTTTATTATATGTTTTGGATGTTTTCTCTGTGTTTATTTTGTCATTGTGGTTTTCGTCTCGTTTTCCGTGTGGCTGCATCTTAATTTTCCCTCCTAGAATTACTGGCTTTCGTAGAGTATGATCGCAGAGTAAACCTAACACTAGTCACCTGGAGTGAATGTGAATCTTCAGGCTAATTAACAATCAGCTGACTCTTTACCGTGCCAGTGTGATAGACATAGCACAAAAAAACGTATCGTTTATTGTCAAGTTAGGCGTATCTGACACATAGTTATGAACTGTTAACAAGTGCTATTTGTGTTTACTAATATATTTTATACGCTCTTCACAATAATCTGACCTAAAAGAACCATGGTCACTACAATTATTCCAGCGGTTTCTGTGAAAGGTGCTCTGCAATCGTCTGCGATGATAAAGAGAACAGCTGATTTCTTTATCCCACTGAACACGGATATTCAAGCAGTTAAAACAGAAATACTGATTCCCACTATATGTTTCCCAACTCTAAAGCAAAACTGACTACTGCTTAAGAAATACTTGTACATTTTTCTCCCAGTGTGTTACATCTGTTCTACAGAACAATGTAGTATCTGTTACTGAACTTGCTGAACATTTTTCTTCTTAGTATTACATATCCTTCACCACATGGTGTGCTATGTGTGATAAGCCCAAACTTTTATAATATCAACAAGAATAAATCTCTATAAAATCAACTTTTCCTTTGTCCAAAATGCACATATTAGCTCAATTTTTTAATGTAAACAGAAAATTCACGCTGTTAAGTTAAAAGAAAATGGCTCCGAGCACTATGCGACTTAACTTCTGAGGTCATCAGTCGCCTTGAACTTAGAACTAATTAAACCTAAATAACCTAAGGACATCACATACATCCATGCCCGAGGCAGGATTCGAACCTGCGACCGTAGCGGTCACTCGGTTCCAGACTGTAGCGCCTAGAACCGCACGGTCACTCCGGCCGGCGAAGTTAAAAGAATGACAGAATCAATACAGATCGGATTCAGCCTTCGACGGCACATTAAGCCACAAGGAAGTAAATGGGGCTTACGAATAACAGTTAAGTAAGAATTCGCTTACTGTGAGTTAAAGCTTTAGCACAAAATACTTGCTGGGAGCAAAGAGTTTTAGACGTCGATCAGGAATTTGATGACTGTCTTCTAATAGGGAGCATTTGATCTCCATGTCCTCGTTACAAACTAATTCGTCCTGTTCTTTATTCCAGCTATCTTTGTGACCCAACTGCACAGAAATTTTTTTTACATCAAAGCAGATGCATGTAATATGTAAGATGCACTGCACAACAGAATTAAAGGATAACTTTATCGAAACCCCGTAATTTTCGTCCTGTTGCGACGCATATGTTTGAAATCTGGCTCGAAGATGCACACAACCTTTTTCTGTAAGGGTGCAAAAGCTTGGCGCCCTGCGACTTCACCCTCGGGCTCAACGGTGCTTCAACCAGCAAGGTGTCGGCACTTACGAAAAAAAGGGGCAGAGCTCAGAAGTTAATGTGATGTGTAAAGTGGGTTAATGATGTCACATTGGCACCAAATTTCTGCCCGACGCCACCGTAGACGTGTGACGCTATGGGAAGGTCGTCAAAGCCTGTCTTACCCAAAGTTCATCCCTTCTTTTGACTTCTCTCCAATGAAGGTCACAACCTTGACGCTCAGTGCTGAAATCACGTGGTTTTCTTATGGGTGGCTGATGAAAACATTTCAGACACACAGCGCTCAGAATCGAAATGAAAAGTCCTCAGGGGGCGGCATAGTGGGCGTCAATTAAACCAGCTCTTTCCTTGGGATGTTGGTTCCCACACATTTCGCGGTCTTAACATGGGCGATTCACCCCTTCTCGGAGGGCTGCAGCCCCATTTAACGTGAGTGTAGCTGTATGCCTACTTATATTCACGTTTGGTGGATGGATGTACACTTGGGAACTACTTGTGTGACGTATGGCGGATGTGTAACATAGTCCTTGTCATGTATACCCTCTTTGGAGTCTGGCATTAACTATGAGGGTTGTCGAGAAAGTAAATTCCGATCGGTTGCGAAATGGACACCACAGTGAAAACCCGATGAAGGTTTGCACACATGTATAGGGTAGTGTCTCTAGTATGACCGTCGACCGCATCAAGACGCTCTTTTCAGTTGTGAGCGCGCTGTGAGCGAGTAAAGTTGCCTACAACAACGATGTCTCCCACCAAGTAGGAGGGCCCACTGAGATGCTTCGCCTTAATGAATGCAGCCCGCCTAACACAACTGCCACGCACTTCCTTCTTCATGGCAATTCTCAGCCGCACTCTGCAGCGGCAGTGAAGACGCTCCTGCAGCCTTTTCGATGCGAAGTGTTCGATCACCCACAACACAGCCCTAATTGGCTCTTCCTGAGTACCATCTCTGTTCACATGAAACGCTGGATACGAAGACAACACTTGGGCGCAGGCTACGCGCTATAGACCAGCATAGAGAATTATCGGACAGCACAGGCGGCTGCCTACTATGACGATGGTGTAGGAAATTTGGTATTTCGCTCGGACAAATGTCTGCGTCAGAGCGGCGACTATGTAGAGAAGTATCTGGAAAGTATAGCTAACTTTGCAAATAAAATGTTTCTGATTTTCACAGTGGTTTCCATTTAGCGACCGATCGAAACTTACTTTATCTACAACCCTCGTATGGTCATAGGCATCTCGTCGCTATTCTATGTAGGCTGTATCCCGTATCTTCTGGAGCATACAGCACTTTTGTATCAAAACATTCAAGAAACCACCGCCGTCAATGTGTCAAGGTTGATTTTAAGGGACAGACCCGCCCCACAGTATGCTTGTAGATCATAAAAGAATTTCAATGACTTAACCTACCGAAGTGAAAGAAGAAGACCGTTGCTCTCTGTTACAAGAAAAACTAAACTTAATTCCTGCAGCTGTATCAGACATGTCTGAAGAGTATCTTCCTTCTTATAGTTGCAGTCGACCATTCTACGAGAGTTCACCGAAATGTAATAAGAAGACGATTTAAGTCATGTACAATACAGTCTGAGTCTAGCTAATGCGAACCATTTTTCTTACTTTCTGTTTCTGGTTTTCTGTGATAGAAAATGTTCATTCCATCAAAATAGCTTTGAGCAAAAGCCCTGCGATGAATATGATATCGATGAGTCGTGATTGGGGACTAATGTAAATGTTTGTCGCATCTTTTTCCGCAGAAACGCCACAACCCAGTCTGCACTGCCCACGTAAGCACGGTTACTTCGCGCATGAGGAGCCGAACGTGTGCGACAAGTTCTACTACTGCGTGGACGGCAAGTTCAACATGATCACCTGCCCTGACGGACTCGTCTACAACGAGCGCACCGGCATCTGCACGTGGCCAGATGAAGCCAAGAAGAAAGGCTGCTCCTCCCAGGGTAAGAAAACAAAGGCGTCACCCAAAGCATATTAGTTCTTTCTTCAATAAACCGCTAGAAATAGTGGTAGTACTATTACTACGGAAACACCTATTAACTTATGTAATGACTATAACTTTTGACAGGAAAGATCACAGGCGAATCCAATCATGTTGTTGTGGTCTTCAATCCGAAGACTGGTTTGATGAAACTCTCCATGTTAGTCTGTCCTGTGCAAATATCGTCATTTCTATATGGGGTGATTCAGCTGCCCCTACCGACGTCGTTTTATGCAACCCACAAGCCTATACATGGGCTTCAAAAACCACCTGCGAGATTTTCATACTCTCTCGCTCGCTACGCGCAAACTCTAAGTCCTTTTGAAAAAATGAACGTGACCTTTCTGCAGGAAATTTAATGAAGTCAGATTTTGCCCAGGGATACTTTTTCGCTAGAGGACGTAGTTTTCGAGTTATTCAAGAAAAACTACCAAAACTGACTTTCGGGCGCATCCCCACTTCCATACTCAGCCCAAAACAGTCAGGATTTCTGGTACGTTGTTTATGGCAATCCGTCCTATCACTGTACAAAAATTTTCGACTGCACGAGTTACTTCCACATTCGACATTTTTGGTCTTCATGCAGTGGCCTTATTACGTCATCGGCTTATTCGTGTACTTCAAAATAGTAAAACTGACGTTTGTGTAAATTTTATCTAAATTTTTTTGAATTTTAACAGCATGAACTGAACAATTACGTCGTATTCGTCAGGCCTTCTGACTACGAAACTATCGTGTCTGTAAGGGTTAAGCTTGGATCGAATTTCCAGCGTAATTAGTTGTAGCGTAACGTTTACAAAAGTCGTTTACCTTTCATCACCCTCAGGGACACGTTTAAATTATTAACGTGAAGGAAATAGCCGATTATGTTGTCGACATAATAGCGCAATCAAGAGTGACCGAAAAATGTCAAATATCGGAACAGTTCGTGTAATTAGAAAGTTTTGTACATTTGTAAGAGTGATTGCCATGAAAAAAATGCTAGAAATGCTGATTGGTGAGGGATGAGAGTGGAGATGGAGGTACGCTTGAAGGTCACTTTTGTACATTTTTCTTGAATAACTTGGAAAACAGTGGCTTCCAGCGAAAACGTATCCGAGTACAAAATTTGACTACATTAAATTTCCTACAAAAAGGTCAGGGTCATTTTTATGTAGGACCAATAATTTTAGCGTAGTGAACGAGAGAATATGAAAATCTCGCCCATGGTTTCTGAAGGTCAGAAATAACATTGCGGATTGCATTAAACTACGTCAGTAGGGGCAGCTGTATAGCCTTGTGTAACTAATACAACTTACACCCATTTGAACCTGCTTTCTTTAGTCAAGCCTTAGCCTCTTCCTACAATTTTTACCCATCTCTCCCTTCCAGACACACACACACGCATACACACACACACACACACACACACACAAACTAGCACTATACTTCAGAAGCTTCTGTTCTGTTCTTGCTTGAAATGTTTATCGTCCACGTTTCACTTTCGCACAAGGCGACATTCCAGATAAATACCTTCAAAAAATACTTCCCAGCTATTAAATTCATATTTAGCGTTAACGAATTTCTCTTTCTCAGAAACTCTTTTCTTGTTCTTACCAGTCTGCATTTTATACCCTCCCTACTTCGTTATCGTCAATTATTTTGTTGCCTAAATAGCCAAACGCATCAGCTACTATTAGTGTCTTACTTCCTAACGTAATTCCTTCAGCATAGCCTGATTAAATTTGACTATGTTCCATAACACTTAGTTTGCTTTTGTTGACGGCATTCATCCAATCACCCCTTTTCAAGGCGTTATCCATTCTGCTTATTTGATCTTCCAAGTCCTTAGCTGTATCCGACAGAATTACAATGTCATCGGCGAAAGCTCAAAAATTTTCTTTTTCACCCTGAACTTTAATTTCCTTTCCTAATTTGTCCTTGGTCTATTTTACTGCATGCTCAATACGCAGACTGAATAATACCTGCAATAGGCTATAACCCTGTCCCATCCCCTTGTCAACTGCTGCTTCTCTTTAATGTCATTTGACTCATATCTGCAGTCTAGCTTTAGTACAAGTTGTAGATAAACTTTCACTCCCTGTATATTTACTTACTTACTCCTTGGCGCTACAGCCCATGTAGGGCCTTGACCTCTCTGATGATCACAGCCTAATCCTGACGATTTTCTGCTCGTTTCCTCCATCTCCTGACTCCAATCTTTCTCAAATCATTTTCCACATCCTTCAGCCATCTTTTCCGGGGTCTCCCTTTGCTCCTTTTGCCACCTGGATTTACTGTTTAAACCTTTTCGACAGCTCGATCCTTCGACATTAGCTATACATGGCGCAGCCATCTCAATCTGTTATACTTAATTTCAGTCACCAAGTCAGGATTTCTATACAGTTCTTCCAATTCCTTGTTTCTCCCTATTCTCCCATACCCCGCCTCATACACGACTCCAAAAATCTTTCTTAATATTTTCCTCTCCCATCTTCTCAAGACCTTTTCTTCTGCTACCGTCATTGTCCATGTTTCTGAGCCATACATTACCACCGGTCTTATGACTGTTTAATAGACAGTCACCTTCGATTTTCTGCTCAGGCTACGAGACTGAAGGATCTTGATCAGCGCCCAATAAGCATTATTTCCTGCAGCAATTCTAGATTGTATTTCTTCTCTTATTCTGCTATCCTCCGTAACCAGCACTCCCAAGTATTGGAACTTCTCACGTCTCTCATAATTCCCTCTGTTCAACTCTCTGTATATTAGGCCTGGTACATTCATAATTTCAAGGAGTGTGTTGCATTCAATGTTGTCTAAAGATTTATCTAAATATACAAAGGCTACAAACGTAGGCTTACCTTTCATCAACCGGTTTTCTAAGATAAATCGGAGAGTCTGTATTGCACGCGTGTTATTACATTTCTCCGGAGTCAAAATAATCTGTCCCATTGTCGTCTTCTATCAGTCTTTGCAATTTATTATAAATAATTCGCCTTCTTTGGAAGTGGAGTCATTACACTCTTCTTGAAGTGCGAGGGAATTAAAAAAAAAGTTGCAGCAAATATCTTACATTCGAGAAAACAAAGAAATCTAGATTATTGTCAACATATGCAAGCAGACAACGTCTGCAGGTAGTGTGGTAAACTCAGATGTAATCTAAATAACC
Organism: Schistocerca cancellata; assembly: GCF_023864275.1. Classification (NCBI taxonomy): domain Eukaryota; kingdom Metazoa; phylum Arthropoda; class Insecta; order Orthoptera; family Acrididae; genus Schistocerca; species Schistocerca cancellata. Next base: position 210,616,695 of record NC_064629.1, on the reverse strand, counting down.
AATCTATCAGTCGCTCAGTGCTGTCTATGATTTTTCTTTCAAGTCTGTTGCCATTCATAATATAGTGCTGTTGTGATCACTCTGATGGGCTACACAATAGTTCATAGAGCAGCTTTCAAAAAGACCTTTGTGTGTTATCAAAGCAACTTATCTCTAGTTTTACTACTCCATCGAATATCTGTGCGACACACGCTGTACCTAGCTTCTCACATTAGACTGAATTTTCCCACACGTACCTGCACCAGTATATAATGTCCTTTCACTTCCTCTAGCACCGTCCCAATAACCCGCTGTCTCCCTCCATTCATGAGAACCCTGGCTTGTTTCAGTGTCTGTGTCAGCATACACCCCGCCTTTGTTTCATTTTTAACCAATGCTTCCTCTGCATATGTTTTAACACTTCCCTCTCATAGACCATAGGACAAACTTCAAGATCGGCTCATCTTAGCTACTCCACCTGTCCCATCCCAAATGATGTCTCGAAGCCAGTCTCTCCCTAACAGAAATCCTAGCATCTACTAACCTCTAATCATAACAGTTCCTCCCTCAATATACATACATCACTTTTCATACAAGATTCATTGCAGTACCATCCTCGTCCAAAAGTACATCATGTCCTTCTTGAAATCATAAAAAAATTGTATTTCTTTGATTCATAAATCAAAAGGTGAAGCGAAGTGACGATAATGCCGCCAACCCGCCCAATTAGTGGGAAATGAAAAAAGTGATGGTAGAGGTTTCGTTCTAACAGTGATCACTGTACGTAGGAAGTCTTGATTCGAGTAATGCCCTCTACTGGTGCAATTGCCTTATGTCCACTTTTCTGAAATTCCAGCCAACACTATAATTCTATAATACCATACACTTAATCTTACTTCTCGCATCCACTTACCCACCTCTACACAAATCCTTTGCCGACTCATCAAAGTCTCTAACCTAGTTGCCTACATTTAATAACTACATTACCTACTATTAAGTGTATTCAGCTCTTCTCATCCTATCCCTTATTAGGGCTCTTTCTTTACCCTTTTCGCTTTACTTTTGCTATTTTTGTTTCACCTGATAACTGTGACTCGGCTAACATCCTGTTTACACTTACTCCAAATCCCTTGTTTTCTTACCATACGCCCTTTTACGTGACACTCTTCTGCATATCCTAACATATCTTCTCTAACGTTCCTCTTCATCCTGAACTCTCACAGAACCACTGAAACACTTCTGTCTGGTCCCATACCATCATTGTTAACTATCTATTCAACAATGTAAAAACATGTGATGACTTTTACCTATTAAAAAAAAACTTTAAAGCCTTTCTCGTATTACTTTAAATTATTTATGGTAGAAGAGCGACATAATGACCACCTACCAACCCAACCACAGCCATATGACATTGTTGTGCTAATTGCGGTGGGCGGCAGACGTGTTCCAGTTCACATGTCCAAAAGTGAACGAATCGGAGGCGCAGCAACATCCGCGCTACTCGGACCCGGAGGACTGCCAGTTCTTCTACGTCTGCATCAACGGGGAGGTGCCCCGCCGCAATGGCTGCAAGATGGGGCAGGTCTTCAACGACGCCACGCGCAGCTGTGACTGGCCTAGGAACGTTCCCGAATGGTACGTATTTGGCAACCAACTTAGATTGGAAACGTGCATTCAATTTCTCCTCTCGCAACTGCCCTTGTTAATAACTTTACATGCATATCTTTTGTTCAGGATTTTAATGTTACGTAATTGAAGTATGAGAGGAAGTAGATGACTGGTAGGCCTAGGTACAATTAATCAGAGCCAACACAGATGTCCAACAAATTTATATTCTGGGGGAGATAATTCAGTTGCCTTCAAGCTCTCCTCATTCAAGAGGCTTTCGTCTATTCTACAACTGTTGGATAGCTGTTCTCTATATCAAAATTACGTGACACAGTACGAAATTCGTAGATGTTATATTTATATTTTAAATGATAGTTTCCTCATACAATCGAAATATATAAACATGGAGATAATTTTAACAGAAAAGAAGAAGCAATGAAACTCAGCGATATATGGACAGTGGCGCAACAGAATCGATGAGAAGTTTTTATCTTTGACGTACTATGAAGGAGAGTTATATTTTATCTTTGACAAGGTTTATCTCAGCTATCACATGAAATCCAGACCACGCCCACTTTTCACGGTATTTAGGGCGCTCTTAGACGTCCGACTCGTCGGTCGGCAAGACTCAGCACAACGTCAGGGATAGGAGAGTTCCATGGACCACGGCCATACAACCCGGAAGAATTCTCAGCAGCCGATCGTTTTCTCATTTCACTGTCAGTCTTTAATGAAAACAGTATGGACACAAAAAGTCTTTTGAGATATATTTAAATTAAGAAATACTTTACAATTGTCTATCTACGTAAATCAAAACTTTTTCACTATCAGTGCACCGTTCATAATCACAAGCACAAACATATTATTATCAATCAGCCTCCATGGCCCGGTGAAGTGCGTTGCCGTCTAGCAATATGGATGTTACAGGTTCATTTGTTAGTGAATAGCTTTGTTTTTCCTGTTGTGGAAAACACTGACACAGGATTCATTAAATCTAGTAAGGGTAAATGATAAGCTGCTCGATTAAATATACAGCGAAACTGACAGACAAGCCGTCAGAGCCACAAAAGCTGTCAGAATCACATTAAATCGAAAGACTTGCATCATGCTGGGTGCCACACGATCTTCATTTAATTATTACTTCTCAGTGGCATCATGCACACATAACAGGAGGTTTATCAAGATACTAACATTTATAATACAAAATGATTGCGGCGGAAACGCTGAAAGTAGAGAAGGTGTTAGATTTCACGTTACATCGACAATGAGACCATTAGAGATGAGCACAAGTTCGGATTGCGGAAAAATGGAGAAAGAAATCGACCGTCCATTTTTCAAAGGAATTATCCTGCAATTTTTGTAAAGTGATTCAGAGAAACCACTATGTGAATTCCATTTCTCTCATATTCGAGACAGCTTTCTTAAACATTGCGCCACCATGCATAGTTAGACTGCTAACAACACACCTCAGTACGTTAGTGTACGAAATTTAATAAAGGCAACTCGTATGCATATTTGTATACATATTCCACTGCTCATAAGCGTGCATCAAATATTGGATAGATTTCCATTATAAAATTTGTTATAAAGAAAGATGGGAACAGCCTACAGGCCCCCTCACTTCTATTCCCTTTGTCGTTTTCGAAGAAATACTTAGCTGATAACACGAAAAAATTACCAGCAAGTAAAATATCTACTCATTTTCACTTGAAGCTGTAGACAAATCACTATTTAGTCTTTTGTCTGATTAGTAGGAATGAAATGACGATTTGAAAACATTAATTCAAGTTGGCGCTGCAGTCGCTGGTAGTGTTGATAAATCAAAAAATCCAACATGGCAGCAAGCCACGCCCCCTTATCTATCTTGAGACAAGCCATTTCTCCTTATCTATGATGTCACAAACCGAGACAAGATGGCAGTAAGCCATGCGTTTCTCCTCCAAACACTGTGCAATAGTTTACCGTGGAACAACTAACTGCTGTCTAGTATTTTAGGAGCCAATCACAATGCAGCCCATTGTGGCTATGCTGAAAAGTACCTGACAAGACAGGGATGGAAGTTCACTGTCTCGAAGATAAGAACTTGCACCAAAATAAAACTACTTGTTTAAAATAGCTAACGATTTAGAATACAAAAACAGGTAGATAGGTTGCGTGTCATAATATGTAAATGTAATTACAGATCTCTGACTGTGAGCAGAAATTCGACCTTTGCACCAATATAAAATTATTTCTCAAAATATGTAAGACTTTGAGCACAAAATAAACATGGCATTACTATCATAACTTAAGTGGTCTCCAAGATAAAAAAAAATCACTTGGCTTGCATATTGGCACTACTGGTAAAACTGATAGGTAAGGTAGCACTTGTTAACACTTACAAGTTCAGTATCCATACCACAGTTTTCAGGCACAGTAAATCCTCAAACTCAACATTTCCACATGTAAATTGTCCATATTACTAATGAAAATTCATGTTGCTCACTTACTGGTACTACTGAAATTAAGTAGAAATCAGTTGAAGTGCGTAGTTCAGTCTTTGTACCATGCATGAAATGCATCAAATTACATGAAAATTGGTACTATGACGTTGCGAAACACGCATGGTCACTACTGCTGATCTAACTTACGGCTCAAAGTGCACTAGTCGAAGAGAATTACCAAAACAACCAATGTTATTTCCATTATGTTGATACTGACAACCTCTTATGCTCGAAAAAGGAGTTTCATGTAGTTTACTATTCATCCATATAACTTTCTAGTCTTGGAATGCACTTAGCATAGAAATACGATCAGAATTCCTACCACTACAAATGCTTCTTGCTGATATGTCTAACAGCGATTGTCCATACCAGTAACAGAAACATTTGGAAAGATGGAGCTATTTAAACGTGTTTCACAAAAAACATACTCAGCAGTAGCAACGCATATTTGTATAGATGAGAAATATGAGTCGCTATGTTTTCAACTACACACTTTAAAAGTCACCCAAACATTATAGTCATCCATACTAAGATATTAACTTTAGTTTTTAGTATAAAAAGTTTGTCATCTTCTGCTGACAATGCTAATCCGTGCTATTGCACAGTGGAAAAACGCTAAGTAGGCAAGACAGTAATAGTTGACACAAATAAATAGGCTTTCAGAACTGAAACAGTATTTTAAACCTGAAGCTAACAGTCTATATTCCATAACTTGACAGTTATGTGCAGTATATTGACAGTAGGTGTCAGTTACTGGAGCTTAAAACAGAACTCTAGCATCAGTAGCTGATAGTGTGTATGTGCAGTGGGTGTCAGCCACTGGTGTTTCAGCTATTGGGGGTGTCAGCTACTGTCAGTTACTGCGTGTGTGTCAGCTACTGGTTCTTAAAATTGTATTGTAACACCAATAGCTGACAGTGTGTATGTGAAGTAGGTGACTGCAACTGACACAGACACATGGCAGGGACCTACACCACGCCAGAGAAAAAAACTGTAACAAACTACTCCATTTTACAGCAAGCTTTGTAACAAATTGCTTCATTTTACAGCAAGCTTTGCAACAAATTGCTCTATGTTTCGGCAAAAATTGTATCAACCCATCTTACAACAAAATTGTAACATATTGCCTCATATTACAGTAAAATTTTAACCATATGGACATGTTGCACAAGTACACATCTTAGCATAAATGGTGGTGTCTAGTGTAACCATTTTCAGGTGTAACTATCTCTCAGTCTAACTGTTTTAGAGTGTAAACATTTTCTGGCACATCATTTTCCAGGAAAACCATTTTCAATTGTGATAACTTCCCAGCGTCAATGTTTCTCATTATGTTTGTTTCCAGTGTAGACATTCTTCAGAGTAACCATTTCCAGTGAAATAGTTTACAGGGTAACTGTTTACAGTATAATCATTTCCAGTGGAACCATTCTCCAGTGTTACCATCACCAGAATAACTGTTTTCCAATGTAACTGTTTTCTCGTGTAACAGTTTTCCAGTACAATCGTTTTTCAAGGTAATTTCTTCCAATGTAATTGTTTCCAGTGTAATTGCTTTTTCACGAATGGTACTAACACGCAAAATGCTTAGTCAGGTTTGTGAAGTCACAGGCCACAATCATTGCGGAATCATGTGGTCAAGGTAAGTGACCTGTGAGTGATATTGTGACATCATAGTAAAGAGGTATGACTTTTGCCCACATGAACAGGTTACTGAGCTGAGCAATTGGTCTCACAAATCTGACTAAGTGTTTCATTTCTTGGAAGAAGTTTTGATGGTAATGTTTACACTGGAAGTGGTTACACTGGAAAATGGCTACAATAGAAATTGGTAACAGTAAAGAACCGCTACGTTGGAGAACTGTTACACCAGAGAATGGTTGCATTGGAAATTAAGTACACTTGGAAACAATTTAGTGGAAAATGGTTACACTGGGAAACAGTTACACCAGAAACTGGTTACACTTGAAATGGTTATAATGGAAAATAGTTACACTGAGAAGTGGTCTGGAAAACTGTTACATTTGAAGATTCTTACATTTGAAAATGGTTACGCTGTAAAATGATTGCACTGGTAATGATTACACTGGAAAATAGTTACAGTGAAAAATGGTTAACTAGCAAACAGTTACAGTAGGCTTCACCATCTGAGCTAAGATGTGTACGAGTACGATACCTACGTATGACTACAATTTTGCTTAACATGAGGCAATTTGTTAGAACTTTGCTGTAACATGGGTTGTTACAATTCTTACTGTAACATAGGGCGATTTGTTTCGACTGTTGTTGTAACAAGGGCTATCAACCACGCATTTAGGAGAATTGTAATCACCCACTGCTGATGCACACTGTCAGTTACTGGCCTTAGAATCCTGTTTTAAGACACAGTAACTGACACCTACTGTCAAGTCATGACACATACGCTGTCAGCTTTTGGTTTTAGAATACTATATTACTGTTTGTTTATGTCGACTGTCATTGCCTTGCCTGTTTAGCACTGTAGTTTCACTGTATGACTGCATAAGTTAGAATTATCAGCAGATGACAAACGTCCTGTTAATAAAGTTATTACCCTACCGTGGGGTCACCATAATGTCTGACTGACTTTGAAGGTTAAATCATAGCAAAACTGATTTATTTCCTATATGAATGTTTATTACTGTTGTTCAGTATGCACCAACTTTCCAGAGGTTTTTGTTAGTGGTATGGATAGTCAGAATTTGCATATGAATAAAAAGCAGGTACTATCTGTAGGCATTTTTTTAATCATGCTGCTATGCTAAATCCATTCCAAGTATGGGAACATGTATGCATGAATAGTGAACTAGCTGAAACTTCATCTGTGAGCATAAGATGTTGCCAGTGCAAATTTTGCGGAAATAATATTGTTTACTATAATTCTCGTCGAAAAGTGCACTTTAAGCTCTAAGTTAGATTTTCAGTAGTGCCCATGTGTGTTTTGAAATGTTACAGAACCAATGTTAACGTATTTTAATGAATTAAATGTGTAATACATATATTGAAATATACTTTGTCTTTAGCTATGTTTCATCTCTGTCTTGTTGCACCACTGTCTTTGTCCATGTTGTGTTGTACGTAAACTTTTCATGTTACAACGTCCTCCTTGTGTATTAAGAAAATATGCGGTTTAATCGATACTTTGTAATAAAAGATCTTGTAGAAACATCTACTTCTCATCCTATAGTGGTGCTTGGTCAGTCCTTTTGTCTGTGTCTACATTGTTTCTTTCTGTATGTCGTCTTTTGGAGCATTACGATTAAATGTTTAGTATTATCTAGTAGCTGCTATCGGAAATACAGCTGCAGTACTTCATCACATCCTTTGATTTCTGAGCTGTTCTTCCATATGTAGTTTGTTGCAGTTGTCATTCCATCTTCGAATGTATTCCCTTCTATTTATATATCCTGCTAATATGTACTTATTTCCTGTAGACTGTATCAGTTCAGTAAAGTGACTCTGCTTGTAGAGTATTATTTATTCATTGACAGTCACACAGCAATCACACACAACTACCAGCAACCATCTCCAGATCATGTTAGTACCTTAGAAGTACATTAACAGATTAGTGTATGTTCAAGCACATCCAACATCACAAATGTAGCGTGTTGTACAAAGACAGGATATGTTTTCCCAAGGTAATAAACTGAATTGAAACAGCCGCTGGTTGTCACTGGTAATTGTGTATGACCATTGCGCAATTTTATCGGTGAATAAATAATATCTTGAAACGAAACATATCATGGTATACTATCCCGTCAGGGTATAATGTCTCACTTCATAATGGTTATTGTTATCAAGAACTGATAAAATGCATTGAATATTGTTCTTTGTACACGCTTTAGTGTACAAGTACGTCGTCAATAATGGGCAATTTGTTAAGGGCTAAGACTGATTAAATGTAAATAGTTATTGCTACACTGCTTCAGTCACTTTTATTCTTATTACAACACCACCACACGCTTCGATGGTGATGCCATCATTTTCAGGTGAGTTATGGTATATTTAAATTGTTGAATTTGTCTCTGCAAAGTAGGAAACAGATGCGTATGTTACAAACGAATTTAACAATGTAAAAGTATCCTAGAACACCTGAAGAGATGGCGTGATCATCGAAATGCATAGTGATGTTAAAATAAAAATAAAAGGGACTGATACAGTTTACACATAATTGTTTCCTGTAGTATGTATACAAAACGTGAGTACCGAAAATTGGAATTACTATAAAGATTCGCAAAGAGTCGAATTTCACATAGAAGGTGAAGGGATGGAAGACAGAACTGAAATGCGAATACTTATGTTTAGTTATTTATTTAGTCATTCTAGCCGACGTTCTAGATACAACAATAGTCCTGTACTTGTGAAATTACTCTTTTCCGCGACCGAATGGTTTCGCGTGTTCAAACCCATTTTTTCCCTTCCCACGCAACCGTTCCAGATTTCAGGCTATTTATTCTGTTCCTCTCACTAAGGCCATCTGAGGATTCACAGCAACTTTAGTTTTTAGTTATTTGCTCTTGCATTTGCACCTAACATCAGTAAGGGTGGCTAGAGGTAGCGCACCACGAGATTGTGTGTTAATGTCCTGGGTTAAATCCCAAGCTCTCCGTAATCTCTTGTGGAAAGAGGACAATCTAAACTGTTGATGATGATCTGTCCTCTTACTGGGACGATGAATCTGGCGACCCTCTTGCTGCTATTAAAGAGAAGGAAGTTATTTACTGGTACCAGGTTTCATCTTCTTGCTTCCGTTCGTTTACTTACTTATCCATAACAACAAAAACGCAATGCTGCGCGACGCAAGCACTCTTCATAACCACCCACAGGAAACAGAGCCTCATGTGGCGTGTAACGAGCAGGAGAAATGTAAGGATGAAGCATTAGCATTAAGATATTATTCTCTAAAGCAGTGTGGGATTCCCACGTGGTCTAGAACTATCATGGATTAATTTGAGACTATTTGGTATTTCCCCCCCCCCCCCCCCCTCCCCCAATCCATTAATATGTTTCTGTTTTCCTTCTGCGTACTGATTATTATCAGCTTGTTATCTTTTCTCTTATAATTTGCAAACCATTTTTGTTTGTCAATTTTTTTCTGTAAACAACACTTTCTGCTGCGTCTTGTTACGTTATTTCGCCTTCAGCTACGTTCAAACTTCTTGACCCTAAGTTTTATAAGACACAAACAAGTTCTTCTTCTGGTCTGTATTATTTTACTATATTTCGTAAGTTCAAGACTAAGGTGGCTGTCAGTGAAATTTCGCAATACTTCTTCCTGATGTCTCTGATTTGTTTGCTCCATAGTCACTCAGTGCTTTGTTTAAAGTATTCTGGCCTCACTGACCAGTTTTTATGCCTATTTCTCATTTATACGGTACGTTCTCTTGCGGATACTTTCATTTGGCACTGTTTTTAAAACTAGTTACTTAATGTAATCACTCTGTTCGAATATGATATACTAATTCGCTGTTAGTAAAATTTATTTCCTGTTGCGATTAATAAGCGTTATTTATTATCTGTCTCCTAGCTGAATGATTGGTATTTCTGCATGTATTACACTTTCGGCAGGTATAGCAAATTAAGCTGCAAATGTCAAGCACTTTAGTTCAGTACTGTCTTACTCAGGTTCTCTATGTTAGTAATACAATCTGAACCATAATTTGCAATTGCGGATATGGCTGTATTGGATACGTGGAAAATATAGTAATCAACGTGTTTCGTGTTGATAATGTACAAGTCAATAGCTGAATTTTCCTGAAGCCACTGCACCACCTAAGCTGAGTGTAGTAGCCACTGATGGTACAAAAGACGTAACATCTGTGGGGTCTTATGGGTAGCTCCAAATTGTTCTGAAAACAGTGATTTTTCCGGCAACGGGACCTGATGTCGATCCCTATGACAATGATAAGTTTTCTGTGATAAATATGGTCTGACGTGTGGATAGCAGAGCATCATATTCCATCCTGAGTCCTGGAGAGATCAACAGGCTTGATTCATTTGACTTTACAGATCACAAATTTTAATGTGAACGTCTGATGATTCTGTTCGGAGCATCGTTTGTATCATTGATCTGCCAACAGACTTGACAGTTGACTGAAATTTAATTTCTATCTGCAAGTGAAACAAGTGTCGTTGTGAATGACGCGAAATCTGTGGAAATGATGAATGCGGTAGTGGGTAAATCCAATTCCTTGTTTATTTTATTTGCATCAGAACACAATATGTGCAGTTTCTGATACAGAAATCTGATAAAAATGACATTCCCAAGGTGAACGAAATATCGCAGAAGTCAAACAATTTAAATTCATAGGATGCGTAATAGATGAAATGTTGTCTCGGAAATACAACATTCAGGATCTTGAGGAAAAACTGAGCGTTTATGTCTCCACTATAACACGATTCTCCATGATAAATGACACTGATAGCTTGTGTACTTCCCTTATCTTCTCTCTATTATCTCCTGTGGCATCATAACTTTGGGCCAAGTCTGTATTTTCACAAAGGGATATTAATAGAAAGGAAAAGGACACCATGGGCAGTCTGATGGCATTTGCGAGCTTTGTTTGAACCATTATTCAAGCGTCTCGGAATACTCAGTGTACCGTATGTGTTCATATTCTCCGTCATGGGACCTGTGGCTAATAATATGGACTCATTCAACTGCAGTATGTAATCAGTAAATACTAGATCGAAAAATGATTTGCACATGGCTGAAACTTGCTTAAATTATGTGCAGAGGGGTGTACGCTATTGAGCAACCTACATTTTTTGTAGGCTTCCCGTAGAACTGAAAAATGATGGCACAATGATTTCCTGGTATCGTGTATTGTGGCAGTATTATTTTACAAGTTCCAAGATCGAGTACTTTTGGATCAGATGATTACGTAGTCAAGAGGAAAAATAAAAATGAGGCGCCAGGAATTATTATTGATAACAGTTAATAGTAATAATGAGCCATAGTAGTGTTGGTGGTGTAAGAGTTTGAGGGTAGCATTCGCTTTTGTAATGCTAATATTTATTGCAGTTCTCTGTAACTGTAGTACTTGCAGCAATTCTATCTGCTTGTAATAAAAACTCGTATCTCATTAATAACGTAACTATTAGAAAATGATAAAATAAGGGTGTAGGAAAAGTCGTGTTACATAACATCAGGCACAAGAGTGTTGATTTTTAACAGCAACTACTAGTTTTTTGTTGATTCACTTACAGATGATTTTACACTGGTATCACACGTGACAAATCGATGTAGCAATGTACAACACAATTAAAAGGTTAGAGTAAAACGCTACTGAAAGCTAAAAATATTTGTTTTTCTTTTCTGGCATATAGCTCATCAGGCCTAGTGCGCAAATGAGTTAACTGATAGTGACAAATGCAGTGTCACACTGCTCATTCACATTTCATCACTAGTAACAGCACATATTGCACACACTACGCAGAAACATACATATACTTTTCAGCTGATGTCAGGATCACAAAGATACTTTTACCTCCCCCCCCCTCCCCCCCCCCCAAAAAAAATCACTCTCTTCGTGATTTCCCATTTGTCTGTCAGGAAAACAGAGTCCCCATTTCTTTTCTAAGGAAGAGAAAGTCGAGCTTAGGAAGAAAAGGATCTTTCGCATATTACTTTCCAATAACATGCATTATACTATGAAAGTGTGTTGTAGAACGACAGAGGTGTTTTAGCATTTATTTACTTTACATATTTAGAATCTTTGTATTATCTAAATAATTCTTTAATTTATAGTATTTTTTTGAAAAATGTGATTTAAATGACATTACAAATATATTGGTTTTAGTTATCTAACAAAAGTATTAATAATGGAAGTAGCAGTAACAGTTGTTCCTCTTTTGTAATAGAATATTCTTTTTATTTTAATTGCAGCAGAGACACAGAAATTTGGGTTTGTGTGTTTCTCTATTTTCTCCCAACTAGATGTGCGTACCAAAGAACTATGTCACAGAATGTATAATAATATACACACTTAAATAGACTTAACAGAATGATAGAACATACAACAATCAAGTTAGAGAATGAATATAGCACTCTAATTAATAATAATAACAAAATATCCAGTTTAATTAACGTTGTTTTAAAAATCTTCACAAGGTGCATAGAAATGGAACAGGCGTGCTAGTAGGAACTAACCTAACATGTCTGAAGCGTGTTTTTATCCCAAAACTGCATATTCAACAGGTCCATTTGAAGATGGCATGGATATGAAGGCCAAAACCGATCGTGGGCTTAGGTAAAGTACATGTCAGCAACTGGAGCGGCGTTACATTAATTAATATCATGATACGGCCTCGAATCATTTGGGAAAACGCAAAGCAGCCACTAAACGGAATGTTTTGATCACTTAAATATATCCATTTTGAATAACCATGAACCATCCCGTGTAACGTCATTGAATAAAAGTACGCAAAATAAAGCAGTTGGAGTTTATCACACATGCTAACTGTGGCATATATTTTGATCATATGAGCAGCAACCACAGAATTACGTGTAAGAAATTGGGCATTCTGTGTCTGATAGAAACTGTCAGTCTATTAGGTGTGAACTGGGAACGATTTTTATCCAACAAATTAATCATTTTATTATTCAGTTGTGATGTGATTACCTAGCCTTCCGAAACTACTTCGATATATATTCGCCGAATGCGAATTACTTGGTTTCAGCTAAATTAGGTATAGGTGTACTGCCTAGGACATATAAAAATTTCTGCCGCTCGCGATAAGTGGGAAATACGGCGCCGAGACCCGGTACGCCACAAATTTTCACACGTCACCAATAGGAAGTACATCTATAAATAATACAGCTGAAGCCAAGTTATTCTCATTAAGCGATTTTGTTTCGAACTTATATTTGTATCACTGACAAATAAAATGCCTTTGGAGCTATGCCAAATTATGCATATTATAAAAAGGAGTGTTCCAAAACTGAAACCCTGAAAGAAACTTCATGTTAAACTGTCCAAGTCAGACGTACGATAATTTTATATTATACAATGTAAAGCAACTTTCTTCATTCTAGATAATTAAGAGTGAATCCAAACTTTTGACATACTTATCAGTATGTTTCAGCCTCTACAGTCAAAATTCGTTATCCATATCGCAAAACATACCCAATGACTGCAGCTTTTTGTCAGAATCTTTTATTGATTCAAGCAATTAGGAGTAAAATATATTATTAGATTGTGGGCGAATGTGGAAGATTATAGCTAAGAGCGGTGTGTACGATATGTTTCAGTGCGGACTGGTACAAGGGCGTGCTGACAGACGAGGAGCTATACGCGCTGGAGCACCCGAAACCTAAGGTGAAGTCGCAATCGGCATACAAAACGCGCAACGGAGGCCGGCAGCGCCCAGCGACAACGTCGCAAGAGGAGGACGCAGCCTAGTGGCCGCCGCGGGAACTACCGTCTCCCAAGTCTTCATGCACCACATGCACAATGAGGGCAGCCTGCGTCCTGTATGTGCCCCTCCTTCCAGCGAATCCATCCTATTAGGTTAAGGTAGAAGACAGTGACAGCAGTGTTGGAAGTACTGCACTGGTCGTACGTTCCTTAAGTTTTACAAACTTACTCGTCTCGATTTGCATATCTCAAAGCAATCACATCGATTTTTACTGTCACTTGCATTTGCTTCTTGTCATTGATTACACAGCTATGCTGCTGAAAACACAAATTAAAGCTTCTGGAAATTCGAAACATGTTCAATATTGCGCCTCAGATGTCATGTTAAAAGTAATAATCATTATATTTATAGCTTATTTTACTATCAAATAGGCTAAGAGATGCATGTGATTCAGCATTGCATTATAATCTTGTTTTCGATAAATAAAGCATATGCAAATTTCCGATGAAAATTACCGTATATTCAGACCTGTAGTTTCGCAAAATAGTTATTTGATGTGTCTGTGTGTGTGAAACAGGGCGAATGAGTAGTACTGGAATTACAATTCATTAAGAAAGAGTTGCAAAAACACACTAGAAAGTTTAAAGTAAAATCTCCTCTATTATTACACTTGCTTCTGTCTCTCCCCGTTTCCATTTGACGTGACACTTTACATGTCACTACATTTACGCTACGTGTCCTCAAGGTACAACATAACAAATAAGGGGAGTTACAGCTGAATGTGTTGTGGAGAGAGAGAACTATGTCTGATTTAGAAGAATACGAAAGAGAGCAGACCCCAACTTTACTGAACGAGGCAGCGAGACGCTCATTTGAAGTACCATACCTGAATGCAGGTGGCTCGAAAGAGATTTTAGTCCACTTCCAGATTAGGAATCCACGTCTTAACCACTGCACTGATTACTCGGTTTGTTGAAATTATAGCATATTCGAGAGATGACCATAACTGAACTAAATTATATGTACTCTGCATTTATGTTTGATGTTACCTTTAAAGTGATATCGCTGTACATATGCCGGCTTTAAGCTGTCACGACTACGGAAAGTTCACAAATAGCAGTAGTTTCTGATGGAAATATCTGTAGTGGCTCAAGAAAATGCTGTAGGAAGACCTCTTAGAGAATGTTTAAATCAGCTTCTGCCCGTTAGGGTGGGTTAAAATTGAGGACGAGCTTCGTAAATGCTCAGAATGTCGGAATTATGTTGTGGAACTGTGCAAAGTGTTTAATGAACTTTAGAAGATCAATAAAGACAGAAGTAAAAGAAGGAAGATTTCAGTTTAACAGTTTGTCAACAAAGAGACCATTGGAGTCTGAACACATGCTGAACTGGACAAGAAAGTCAAACAAAATCAGTTGTTACCTTTTCAAGTCACCATAATGGATTTTAGGGAACCGCAAATAACTTACATTTGTACGGCCAGATTGGGACAGCTCCCCACGAATTCGAGTCTAGTCTCATAATCATTGCACCAACTCTATCGATCAATGTGCAAAGAGCTTAAAACGAAACTAACATGATGTCAAATGACAGTAGCTCCTGTACAAATATTCAAATGACTAGCAAAGAGAAGTCGACACAGTACGTCCGATGTAGTGTTCGTCACGGCCAGACATACTACAATCATCCGGTCATAACTGTGGGTTCTTTGATTCCTTTGGGAGACGGCTGATTGGAACTACAAGATGTGTAACATTAGTCCACTTTATTACAAGAATGATAAAAGGATTTACTTGACATTATACAATCCATTGACACAGGAACAAGCCGAAAATTTACAACAGCCTTTGACCAGTAAAGCATCACTTGATGCACACAATTACAAACACTTCTCTTG
The DNA here is from genome assembly GCF_023864275.1 of Schistocerca cancellata. NCBI lineage: Eukaryota > Metazoa > Arthropoda > Insecta > Orthoptera > Acrididae > Schistocerca > Schistocerca cancellata. The sequence continues at coordinate 210,601,350 of NC_064629.1, read as the reverse complement.
AAGTACAAGTTCAACATTTACAAAAGTACAGTTTTATCTGAGACTTGAATAGTATTGGTGACCTAATTAGATGATGCCAATCACTTCATCGCAAAATGGTTCAAATTGCTCTGAGCCGTATGGGGCTTACCATCTATGGTCATCAGTCCCGTAGAACTTAGAACTACTTAAACCTAACTAACCTAAGGACATCACACAACACCCAGTCATCACGAGGCAGAGAAAATCCCTGACCCCGCCGGGAATCTAACCCGGGAACCCGGGCGTGGGAAGCGAGAACGCTACCGCACGACCACGAGCTGCGGACACTTCATCGCAGCCACATACAGGATGGAGCGAGCCATCATTCTCCAGGAGCACCTCCCGTTCGTCATTACGGATTGCAGCGAGACGTCACTGATGTCTGTAGTATTGATGCTCGATGCCGACTTTGGTGTGGCACCACGATCTTTCGATGATAACACAGTGTTGAAGTGAAATATGAAAAAAGTATGTTTCAGTATGCTTGATAAAGAACAATAACTGCGAAACATTTTGCAGTTTAAGTCCCTAAATAAGATAAGAAAACATATTTGACTTTGAGACGAGTTTTTGTGTGGATTTTTATAGCTATAGATGCAGTGGCCAATTAGGTTAACGCAAATATCACTTTCAAATAATTAAAAACTGGCTGATTCACTACAAGAGTGCAGAGAGCATTTGAAATGATTGCTTGTTAACTTAGCTGCTCTTAAAAAGTAAGTAAAAGGACTATAGAAAGCATTTAATGACGCAAGTGATACTGTTAAATGAGAGACCTGGTATTATACCAGCGAATTACTACGGTATTAATTAGATAGGATCTGATTTTTCAAAGGGAGGTTAATCATATCCAGTGTATCCAGGAGAAACTATAAGAAATTGTGTAAAAATGGCATCGAACATTGTAGAGTGGGTGTTGACTAGAATATGCAGGAATTCTAGAAACTTTACGAAAAATCAGGAACAGAGAAGCTTAGGTGTATCCAGGTAAGTAATTTATAGGAAAGGACTTCAAAATATGCCACAGGGATAGTTGATTAAGGAAATATTTATAACAAAATATATTAGAAAGGAAATAAACCAGGGCGTGCACTGAATAAGGACAGTCATAACTTTAGTCTGTGGACAAATCTACATTCAAGGTAGAAAGAGCACAGCTCGGCTTTTTAATATTTATAGCTCTGCAAAATCTCTACAGACTGATAGCTCTACCTCCGTGTGAGATTTATGTACTATAGTAGTTCACAGATGGAATCAGGAAACAAGCAGTCAGTCTGATGCAACAAATAATTTGACAGAAAATAATGGAAAGGGATTCTTAAGAGACACAGAAAAAGAGTCTTATAGTAGTTAAAGTAAGATGTGCAGAAAACGTAGAGGACTTTATTCTGATACACTAATATGTAAGAAAATGACACTGTAGGCGGACAAACTGTTGTCTCTTCCCAGTAGAATATGTACCACTTGCTAATACCTTACAACATAAAAACCTATTTATTTACGAACGCACAGACGAATTTATGGTCATATGTACAGATTGTTGAAAATAATGCGTTTAAGATTCTGCAAGTAATGGTACAACTTCGGATCTGCATTCTTGATAGTGTATCATAAATACAGCTTATAAGACGAGTAGCAGTCGATCTCGATTTTCCCTGAAATGTTGGAATGTTTGGTAAATTTTCTTCCAGGGTTTTAAGACAAACTGAGATACATCTGAAGGAAAATCTTCTACATTGACAGAACTACTTATCCAAAACATGGAGAACTGTTCCTTCCATCCGTCCAGATTTTTTAATTGTCTCTAAGGAAAATTATTACTCTTTCAGATGATTTATTTCGTGTGTATACAGTTTCGAAGGAAGCTCTTCCATGCTATCTCTAGACGTTGAAATATGCTCATGATTGAAACTGATCGATATACATTGATCTTAATGCGCAGCACACTGAATTGACAGCTAAGACAACTTCTTGATTCCGTCCCACCCTTTCGTGAAGGACAACAAAATCGACATCTTAGAAATAGTAAATGTTTTTATATATTAAAACTTTTTGCCACAATCCTCATTTTGTGATCTTCGAAAATTTGTCCTTGATGTATTGTTTTATAAGTAACCCATAACATATTTCCAAAGTTTCTGTCATTACCACAATCATTCTGTGTGTATAGTCTATAATCTCGCAACAGTTCGAGAACTGGTAGTACTTTTAAATTGGTGATCCTTTGTTTAGTTCTACTTTACATTACCCGCCTGCCCAGGCTTCGCAAGCGTAGTACTAAGCATCTAAGGCCGGACGACTTGCTTGGCGTAGTGGTACTAAATTTTACACGCAACCTCTCCTCGTGAAGCAGTCTGTATATTAGTGACAACAGTATCAAAATCCGTGCAGTGGTTCCTTGACATACCGACGGAAAACCACGGCATGGGACTTTAATATAATAGTATGTATAAATTTAGCGAGAGGGTGTCCTCGTGATGGAAATATTTTAAATGGAACTCAGAAATGCTTAGCAAAGGATCAACCTGATTCACTGCAGTTCCTGCTAATTGAATTTGAGTAAAGGTTCCTGTGTTTTGATAGCGATTATTGATAGAGGCCATTTTACGCTTTAAACTTATCTTATTACTTAACATTTTACAGCAACATTTACGCCACTTACCGTTCTACCACTCAAACGAGAACTGCTATTTAAACTTTACCGATTGCAAACACTTTAAATGTCGAGAGAGAATGAAAGTAGCCTGATTACTATGAAGGTTAATAGTCTAACTTCTTTCTGTTGCCTTTCCCTTTCATAAAATCTGCATTTCAATGAAAGTTTAAACAGTCACTCAATTTTTTTCTGTCATCATTCTGTAGAAGGAATTACAGTTTATTCTTGTTGATGCACATGATCATAAATAATAACCTACACTACCCAAGTGATGAGAGATCAGTTACACTTACTTACACTGTATAAAAGCATTAAGCTATGAGCTCGTTAGAAGTATTCAATATTTGTTCTCATTCTGTTTCGAAATCTTCATTTCCAAGTGCATCCTCTAATTAAATTCATATATGATATTTGTAACGTAATCGCACCATCATACATACTTACCACAGCAGTCACAATGTCTTTCTGTTGTTGTTTGCATTATATGTGAGATGTTTCGCGTCACAGACGCTCGTCATCAAGCAGAAAAGACAGACAAAACTCTTAACTGTTATTTATATTATCAACATACTGTCATCTAACGAAATCTATAAGTGATTTGCCATTTTAATTATTATATTAATTTAGTTGGTAGCATTTTGTTTCCAAAAATATTATTTAAGAGTTTTGTGTACCTTGAAGCTTGATGACGAGCACCAGGGGCTTGAAAAATATCGCAACTACGTTAACGTTACCAATGACATATACACTGTGAGTGGTTGCGGTAAATGTGTATAACCTTCATTACGACACAGTCACGAAAACCAGTATTGCCAATATGTAAAGTAACTCTTCCAATCGTAATATCTTTCTGCACTTAGTCCTATATGCTGCTTCAGCCCTTATGAGATTACGTAAGCATCTACTCGTACTTCTTGGTACAACATTGAATTTTATGACTGCAATTGTGGAAGAATTTGAGATTAACGTATTGGATGAATTTTTTATCTGAAACTTCTTGCTAGCATTTTTGGTACTCCTAAAATTTAACGATGTTAAACAGTAGCAAAATACGTATGAAAATACGTATGATGAGAGTTTTCCCCTGCTTCTGTTTGTCTGGCTCTTATACTAATCTCACATGGACTACTTTGTTGAAGTTACTTGCTAAAGTGCCAGCTTGCTTCACTTCCCCTATAGCCTTCCTTGTCTTATTAGAATCGCTAACGATTCTGCATCTGTTGTAACTTGATGGAAAGTGAATAAGCCATTTTGAAATACTGTAATCCTACTTGTTCTAAATTCTACTTTCATTTACATTGGTTACTTCTCAGTATACAAATTAAAATATGGATGCACAGAGGTGCAGAAAAATCTCACTCCTTTTCTCACTTTCTATTTACTCATTTCTCATTTTTGTCATTTCCAGGTGATATTCACAAATATATTTTAAAATGTTCTTTAGTCATTAGATCAGGGGTAGCCTTATCAAAAGGTCAAACATTTTACTTAGTGTCATGAAAACTTTCGTCGCAGTGGAATGCTATAAATATTCTTGGTTTTGCTAATTTTCCCCAAACATGTCAGAGTAATATCTACAAGTCATCTGCGTGTTCTACATGCAAACTTATAAGTGTTCGAAAACTCAATTATTTTGAACTTTTTACCTTTCAATAGACAAAACATAATATTTTGATGCACTCTACTAAGCAGGAATAGCAAACAGGTTAGAATGTTGTAAAGTCTTGAGCGTAGATTTTGAAACTAATTTAAACACAGTAGAACTCCTAAAATATGACTTCAGCTGCTTTTATCACCAGAGTAATCCCCTGCTTTGGGGACACGTAAGTTAGTAAGTTAACGCATTTTATACTTTTAGATCCACTGATATCATATAGATTAATATTTTGTGGTAGCTCCCTATCTTGGCAAAAAGTATTCATCGCACTGAAGGAAGTGATCAGAATTATATATGAGGTTCACTCTCGCACCCCTCCGTTAAGTATTTATTTATTGATGACATTTGTTGTCACCCAATGCATTTGAGTTTTCGATTAACTGTCATATTTAAAATGTCGTGCTAGAATGAAAACTGATCTATACTACTCTCTTGTGAACACAATTTTTTCATCGTGAGGAATGAAATACACTCCTGGAAATTGAAATAAGAACACCGTGAATTCATTGTCCCAGGAAGGGGAAACTTTATTGACACATTCCTGGGGCCAGATACATCACATGATCACACTGACAGAACCACAGGCACATAGACACAGGCAACAGAGCATGCACAATGTCGGCACTAGTACAGTGTATATCCACCTTTTGCAGCAATGCAGGCTGCTATTCTCCCATGGAGACGATTGTAGAGATGCTGGATGTAGTCCTGTGGAACGGCTTGCAATACCATTTCCACCTGGCACCTCAGTTGGACCAGCGTTCGTGCTGGACGTGCAGACCGCGTGAGACGACGCTTCATCCAGTCCGAAACATGCTCAATGGGGGACAGATCCGGAGATCTTGCTGGCCAGGGTAGTTGACTTACACCTTCTAGAGCACGTTGGGTGGCACGGGATACATGCAGACGTGCATTATCCTGTTGGAACAGCAAGTTCGCTTGCCGGTCTAGGAATGGTAGAACGATGGGTTCGATGACGGTTTGGATGTACCGTGCACTATTCAGTGTCCCCTCGACGATCACCAGTGGTGTACGGCCAGTGTAGGAGATCGCTCCCCACACCATGATGCCGGGTGTTGGCCCTGTGTGCCTCGGTCGTATGCAGTCCTGATTGTGGCGCTCACCTGCACGGCGCCAAACACGCATACGACCATCATTGGCACCAAGGCAGAAGCGACTCTCATCGCTGAAGACGACACGTCTCCATTCGTCCCTCCATTCACGCCTGTCGCGACACCACTGGAGGCGGGCTGCACGATGTTGGGGCGTGAGCGGAAGACGGCCTAACGGTGTGCGGGACCGTAGCCCAGCTTCATGGAGACGGTTGCGAATGGTCCTCGCCGATACCCCAGGAGCAACAGTGTCCCTAATTTGCTGGGAAGTGGCGGTGTGGTCCCCTACGGCACTGCATAGGATCCTACGGTCTTGGCGTGCATCCGTGCGTCGCTGCGGTCCGGTCCCAGGTCGACGGGCACGTGCACCTTCCGCCGACCACTGGCGACAACATCGATGTACTGTGGAGACCTCACGCCCCACGTGTTGAGCAATTCGGCAGTACGTCCACCCGGCCTCCCGCATGCCCACTATACGCCCTCGCTCAAAGTCCGTCAACTGCACATACGGTTCACGTCCACGCTGTCGCGGCATGCTACCAGTGTTAAAGACTGCGATGGAGCTCCGTATGCCACGGCAAACTGGCTGACACTGACGGCGGCGGTGCACAAATGCTGCGCAGCTAGCGCCATTCGACGGCCAACACCGCGGTTCCTGGTGTGTCCGCTGTGCCGTGCGTGTGATCATTGCTTGTACAGCCCTCTCGCAGTGTCCGGAGCAAGTATGGTGGGTCTGACACACCGGTGTCAATGTGTTCTTTTTTCCATTTCCAGGAGTGTATATTGTTGCAATCAGACTTGAAAAGCAGACTAGTAGGATATAGTGATGTCTCCATATGCGGAGTATAATTTGTTTCTCTTTGACACTTTCTTCAACTAGTCTGCCATGGCGTTAATCTAGAACAGAAATATGCAGTCAACTGTAAAACTTGAAGTGACCAGAAAGTAAGAAATATTGCAACTTCTTCTTTCAAACAGAAATGTTACACATTATAGACTTTACCTGAAATACTGTCTATCGAACTCAAATTTAATAATACATATCGGACCGTTGCATGTTGCCCGTAATGTTCATACCAGCTGAGCTCTCAAGATACGACTCACTGTTTCAACTGTGGCAGTACTTATTTTCCAAACTTGATAATAGCTCTCCCAATTACCTTGTTGCACTAGCACTTGTTGAAGAAATGATATCGCAGATGTATGTCTTAGCCACAGCCTAGCAGTTGTTTCGAGAATGAACAGTTCACTCTGCAGCAGAGTATGCCTTCTTTGGAGACTGTTTGACATGGGCAATGCTCTTACCAGAACGCTAAGGTCGGCGTTCCACTCCTGTCCGGTTGCACAGTTTTAATACGTCAATATTTTCCACAACTACGCACACCAGAAGAAAGCAAAATGAAAGGTTCGTTTTAGGTATTGTGTGGATTCCATAGACGACCTCCTGCAATTGTTCGATTGGCGGTTTGATGAAGGACACGACTGATTCCTTTCCTTCTCTCTTCCCCTCCCCCCCCCCCCAAAAAAAAGTCACCTCTCCTCCACACCCACTTTTTATAAATGAGCTTGTGATCAAACTTTGAACGACCTCAGTACTGTTGGGATATTAACGACTGATAAATAATTATTTATATGTGTTAGCTTTTTCCAGTCCGTACTCCTGAAGTTATTAATCTCCTTTCTCCAGTCTTTTGTTTCATTTCTCTAATGTTATGGTAATAGCTATAGCATGTTTCTTTTTTAACTGCAGCACCCTTCTCTTTCAACATCACTGCAATTTGTATATCATACTTGCTATTAATTTAATTTGTGAGTCACGTGTAATTGCTCCATTAATTTCTCTATATCTGTAGATCTTTCTCCTCCGGTATATGTGTATGTCTCATTTCACTCAAGGTTTTCTCTTACTTTCTTTCTCATGTCTAACGTATTTTTTACGTCTCTGTTTATTTTCCCGTCTGATACTTACGCTTCTTTCCATTAAACTGCCTTCGATGCTTTTGCTATGTGCTGTGAGATGTTCAGTCACACCACTGTTGTGTAACTGATCAATGTCTATTCCCTGGAAAAGTTCATTCTTGAAGTTAGAAGGTTTCATGTCATTATTAGATTATACCTGACGACAGCTTGATTGATATTTTATATTCGAAAATCTTCGTTTAAGATCTATGCAAATGTCTATCTTGAGAATAACACCCTGAAATGTGAATTTGCCACTACCAATTGGAACCTGCCACAAAATCATAGGAATTTTCAACCCATTTCGTTATTCAACATTCTCTGCCAAAATTACCCCTTTTTAATGTTCTTACTATAGTTTTTTGGCATATTATGGTTAAAGTATTTTAGTATTGTTTAGTATTAGGTATTAGATTCTCAGGTCTTACCTCCTTGTCAGCCTGGAATATAGATCCGAAGGTGGCTGGTCCTCATTTGGTTCCGATAACGAGAGCATTAATTTAGTCAAGTAACATTTTAATTAAGGTCTTTACGACTCTATCTGAATCGGGAAATTGTAAATAATAGCTTTTGTACCGTCAAGACGTTAGCTTTCACAGTGAATAGGTTGCCATATTGCTAAGAAATCAGACACGATATCAAGAAAATCTAGTTGCAAATCCCCGGACGGTCATTACATTTTATGAGTGACTCCCTTTGGAAGGCCATGGTTATACCTTTCCCCCTGGGTCCTCTTCACGCCACTCCCTCCTCAATCTCCCTCCCCAGACTCATTCCAACTAGTGCACCATGACTAAGCAGAGCGTTAAATCAAAGGAAAAAGCGAGAATGCGCGATAGCATTATTTTAATCATTCTTCACTCGAGGTGTTATAAACACTCTGAATTACACACGAAACTTTTTTTTCATACTGAGACAGCCATTAAAAGATTAGATTGTACATCCTTAGAAAATGGTTTCTGTCTTTACTGACATAGTGCCATTACGTTCTGCACTAAGGCGTTGAACGTCAAAGGACGAGAAGGTGCTTCGTCTTCTTACAAATATCTGATTCACAAAGACAGAGAGAAAGAGAGAGAGACTGAGAGAAAGAAAGACATGATATCTAGACTCGGCACTCAAAAATGTCTCCCTTCAGTAACAATGTTGGCTATGTGAAGGTCAGCAATTGACGACTATCTCCCGCCCGCTGCAACCCATTCATTCGTATCTTGAATCCAGCATGCAGTTAGGAAGGCAAACTGTGGATAAGCCAACGAGGTAATGCATGGGTGAAAATTATGACATTCTGATTGCAAGAAGAGTTGTTGTCTGGGACGTTATGTTCATTTCGTGGGAAGAGAATATCTCCCAACTCAGCATTTTACAGGTCCAATACTGAAAAGAGCACAGTAAAGTAAACCATATACCACAAGCAATTACAGATGAAATTGACAAAACACATACAGGGTGTCCCACAAGGACTGGTCAGTATTCAGGGATATGGCAGGAACAATCATTTGAAGCAAAAACCTCAAACGGACATCTCCCCTATTTCGAAAGGTTTTTGAGATAGAACACATTTAACATATATAGTTTTTTTTCTGTATTATTTAATACACTGTCAGGTTCACACGTGTACATATATACAAAAATTTTTAAATTTTACAACACGCGTTTTACAAAATATCAATTGAAAAATACGTGTTTTAACACACAGACCTGCAAACATGTGTACTAGTAGTAGGACTACGCTTCACCATTTCAGCAACGTGCTGTTGTTCCGGTACAGGTTGTTGAACTACACGTTCAATAGAAAAATGGGAACTAAGAGAAATAACTGTTTCAGTAATGTACTGAAAATACTGGTAAACATTCTACGATCAGGGGTGCGACGTGTCGGAAAGCACCGACGGTATTCTGTGACAACAGCAGGAGCACTACCATCGCAGAAACAATGTTTGTGGCTCCGTACACTTTTCCGGCGTAGTAACTTGTGATATTCATGTCGGCACTCGAGCCAGAATATATCGTCATCCGGACACAATATTTCGGCGGTCCATCTGGCCGCAATCTTCAGGTGAGAAAGATGGCGGTCAGATGGGCCACCAAAATATTGTGTGCGTATGACGATATGTTCCCGCTGGAGACCCGACATGAATATCGCATTATGATGTTTGTCTGGTGTGCCTCCATGAGTGTGCGGAAGACTGCTGTAGTAGGAGTAGAGTTGTGCTCTATCGAAACTACGGTGCGGTAGTTTTGTACAGTACATAAATGACGTACTAAATGTTAGGATCACCGGTAGTATTGGTAGAATTGGTAGGGAAAGAGACATAAATGAATGTATAAGAGAGAAACTGGAAGCTGTTGATTATTCTTTGTTTTTTGTTTGTTTGGTTGTTTATTTTGTGCGTTATTAGAACCACGCATTATTCAGTGTTAGTCCATTGTGTATTTTATATCCTTACAGAGTAGAAATTGCATTTTAAAAGCAACAAAAATTAGTTTGTCACTCAACTACTGCGCTTTTGTGTAACCAAAGTAAATACTTTTTATGTAACTACAGTTTACATACATTAACATAAAAATATATTTAATTATTGTTGTTGTTTTGTACTCAACAGAACCTTCTTCAACATGATCAAAAGCAAGAATTTCCTGTTATACTGATAAATGCGAAATTTGTTTATGAATAACAGTACGCGTTGTATATAAGTTCAAAGAAGTATTGAAGCGATGTTTGATATATTTTTGTTTTGTGGCCTTTTATTTTAGCTTTTTGCTGAGGAAATTGTATTTTCTAGCGCTATACGATAAATATATATTGTTTTCTTTATTTTTGCTGCATTTCTCTGATTCATATTACAAATCAATTATTTTCGAAGAAAACCTTTTTGTAAACCCTCGTCGCCTCTTTTGTAAAGCCCTCGTCGCTACTGCTGTGGACAACGAGTTGCCACTGTTGTTACAGTAGTCAGAGTTCGTGAGTACGTGAAATGGCTTCTGGTGCAGTACACCGCTAAGACAATTTCTCCGTGCCACTATTACACAGCTATACCCCAGGGTCAGGTAACAGGATAGGATAACGAAGACTCTACAACACTCCAACAAATCTGTAACAAAGTTACACAAATGAGTTAAAAAGATTTACTTATCTTTGTGACTTGTTGAATAATGAAATCTGCCACACTGCACATAATATAACGCGAAAAAGGCCCTCAGTGGCTAAATGCAAATAATCGTAGGTAAACTTCACAGTACATAGCAAATGCAATTTACAACTGTCTGTTCAGTCCTAAGAGTTCACTAAACGACGTTCCCTGTAAAAGTCAGCCCTGGAAGATAATCTATAACCAAGTGGGCGAGAGCTGCTCTTCTATCTTCCTCGCAGGCTTCTGTCCGTTTCCGTCCGGTCATTGGCGGATTGTACTCGGCCGGAAATTTGCCGAGGTGAAGTCGATATCATTGTCCTCAGAGCCGTACGTGGAGGTGGTGGCACTCGTGCAAGTGGCGAGTCTCTAAGGCACTGGCGTCAGCTCGCATCTAAGCGCCTGTGGTGCTTTTGTCCTGGCTGAGTCTTGTTCGAACGACACAGCAAACCTAAATTAAGTATTGCCAATTTCAATTTTGCTATAAATACCGTTTATTCTCAAGTTAGAGGCAGGAGGATGCTATGTAGAACAAAAACGTTCCGTAGGTCATGCGGCCCTTTAGATATCCTCACTCAGTTTTTAGACGGTTGACGACTTCTGGTTTTCGGAGAATTTAGTAAGACACTGATGGCATACGTAAAGAAAGCGGTCGTTACGAGGTAATGGCCGATACTATGCAACACACCCAACATACAAGTAACGTGGGTACGACCTTAACTACCAAAGCTAGTAGGAAAACTACCGTAGTCAACGCTTACTCATGGTAGTCTACGGTAATTTTACAACTGAGTAGAAGTTAACAATACAGGTAAGTAAACGCAACGACTATGATTTCCAGTATTGTCAGAAAACGATATGTTTGCAGTTCTGGGATCCCTTCACAGATCACTTCCACTACGTAGCTAGGTAAATACAGAGAACATAATAAGATTTTAATAATATAGGAACATATGCTGATTATTAGACCCTGTAATTCCATGACACTGTAAGATCCAAATAACGAATAATGAATATAGGTAAAAAGAGTTCAAAATAATATTTATAGGCAAATTTAAGGGAAGGAAGATGGATTAGGGTTTAATGTTTCTTCGTTGACCAGCTCATCAGAAAGGAAGCATTAGCTCAGAATGGGAGGGATGAGGAAGTAAAACGACACTGGCTTTTTCAAAGGGACCATCCCAAGGTCGCTCCAGTTGATTGAATGATTCATTCACCATGTTGCGTGGATCTCAACAAGAAGGTAAACGTTCAGGGATGTGTATCGAGTCAAGATATAGTTTACTATGAGACAAAGACATCATATAAACTTAATCTGTATGCTGTATTAACGATAAGCTATCACTGCACTGCTTAATATCATTCAAACTTATGCTACCTAAATTTAATCTAATAAATTAGTAAGATAGCTGCTACTTTGAGAAAAAGTACTGCTTCCTCAAGATTACTACGCAGCCGCTGTTTATCTCCTGCTACCAGCTTCTTATTTACCTGATTACGAAGACATTTTTCAAAGAGAACATTTTTACATGTCATAATTAATTGTACATTATTACTTGTCATACAGTTTTATAACATACACTCCTAATTTCCATGTAGCTAACAAAACGCCTGAATTCCTTAGTCTAGATATTCTGATAATTGGCAGAAAGAGTGGCTTATGAGGCATCATGTTTTTAATTTTCTTTTGTGTTGGTAGGGATACTCAATTTCTTGCTTTGTGTTATACAGGAGCGTTTTGAATATTTTAGCACAGGAGTTCAGAACTTCATTCTGAACCCTAAACAAGGAGGCAAAGTCTATACGCAAATTATTTTTGTGTCTTGTATTGTGATTGAGCATATCATTGTTCAGTTGAAACTGGTTTTCATTACCAGCAACAAAAATCATGAAAGAATAAATGAGTGAAAGAATTCGAAGATCCTTAAAAATACTGCTGCAAAATATGCAATTCTCTGCCACATAATATGGTTACTGCTGAACAAACACTTTAATTACTTTTGGTGCACTGTCACAGAACATAATTCCATAAGATAACAGGGAGCAGTAATACACAAAATTAGTCAATACTCTCGTCTATAGGTTAACCCAACGGGAGATGGCTCTAAGGGGCTAATTCACTGAATAAAGGTTCTTGATTAGTTTGTCGATGTGTAGACTACATTTTAACTTGTTATCCACCTAGACCCCAAGGAGTTTTAAGCACTGTGCCTTATTCAGTGCCGGCCAACGTGGCCGAGCGGTTCTAGGCGCTACAGTCTGAAACCGCGAGACCGCTACGGTCGCAGGTTCGAATCCTGCCTCGGGCATGGATGTGTGTGATGTCCTTAGGTTAGCTAGGTTTAAGTAGTTCTAAGTTATAGTTGACTGATGACCTCAAAAGTTAAGTCCCATAGTGCTCAGAGCCATTTGAACCATTTGAACCTTATTCAGTGTATGACTATTAATGCTTGTCTGAAATTTAGGGAAAACACGGAAAATATTAATATGGGTCACCGAACAGGGATTTCAACCATGTTCCTGTAGAATGCGAATCTAGTGTCCTAGACTCTGCTAAGAAAGATTAACAGAAAAATAAAATTTACTTCATTTCAATTGTTCCTTGACTTGCACAATTAGCATAATGGTATAGAATAGCTTCAGTTGAACAATACTTTTAATTCAACTCGGAAAATGGTGAATTCACTCCAGGAAGCACAATGACTAGAAACTTACAAAAGATGAGTGTGACAAAACACAAAAGGCATTGTTCTTCTTCGGCAGGTACGCCACTATGTTACTGAATATCTACCAACTGTCTATCAGAAAATTGGTCAGCTTCGAGACAAACGTTCTCTTTGGAAACGTTTTGTACTCTTTCTAGAGAATGTAGTTTAAATATAAAGGTAGATATTAGCGGGTAAACACCATTCCTTGAGAAATGAAGTAGTACTAAGGAATGTATTCGTGCCTGTGAACAAGGCTACTACGTCATCTGCGCCCTCATTGCAGAAAATAGCGAACATCCTCCGATTTTTACTAACTCAAAAATTGCTACTCTATATATCAAACGGAGCCGCACAAGATCACAAACTGAAGTGTGGTCATAAGCCACTAACGTGAGAAGGGTAACAGAATGATATGAGGCTCTTTATAAAAGCATGATGTTATGTCACAGAGCAAGGAAAGTCGAAACTTGAACTGGTCCACTGGTTACCCATTTGGAGTGTGGAGAACTTAAGAAAAATGACTCGAACAGCCACACGTTCACTGCTTCGGTTTATTCTTTTGGCATTTCATTAGATTTTTCTGTAAAATGTACCGGAGGCGAGGGCGCCCGTACACGAGGCAGCCCCTGTCCCCCATTTCTCTCAGGGAAAGGGAACAATATAGTGTAGTCAGGTGCTTCTCTTTCGAGAAAATGATTTAAAAGACGGTGTTAAGCTGGGTTAAACACGGTCGGAACTGGTACTTTTTTATGCCTTCTTATGGGTAGGCAACATACTAAAAATATTCCAAACTCCGTGCCCAGTCTTCCTCCCACTCATTACAAATTACCGTACAGGCGTTCTTGAATGGAGGATAGTTGTAAAGGATAGTTCTACTGAAAAATTCAGAAGTAGCTTATTGAAGAAACAAGTGGAGAGGAACGTATGATGCCAGTATAGTCGTCCGCTGACGGGTAACGAGGTCACTATTATGTATCCGGTACTCTAACAAATAACAACAAAAATGTTTGTGTTTCTATAACTTGTTTCAAAATGTAATTTATTAAAATAAAAACGATCCGTTTGGTTATTTGAGTGATGAACTACGAATAAAGGTAAATGAACGTAAAAATATAAAATAATTCTAAAAGTCTATATGTTAACATAGCTTGAGTTTTGCTATTATTACAGTGTTCTGTAGCCTACAAAGTTCATTTTAATACCTGGGTATATCATTTCAGTATGTTATGACTTTAACAGCCACTTCGCATGCACATGAACAAGTTCGGTTGATTGAAAATTTAATTAGTCTAAGTGAACAAGTAATATAAAGGACAATAAGAAAAAGGTAAAACAAGATCTGATATAGCACCATTCATCCTGGTGATTATGCAATGATTCCTTGCACTACAGACATGGTTTTACTGTCTGCACGCATGGCACCTATTATCTGCAGCGATAAGTTCAAAGGACGACATTAACGTGATATATAGTAGTTAAAGTCAGACAAGAAAAGCACAGTCATATGCTTGAAGATTCAAGTGCTGGATTGCAACAAAGGACCATCCAATGTGGAATGGAAAATGAGGATATCAGGAAGTTGTGGTGTCACCGCCAGACACCACACTTGCTAGGTGGTAGCTTACATCGGCCGCGGTCCATTAGTACATGTCGGACCCGCGTGTCGCCACTGTCAGTACTTGCAGACCTAGCGCCACCACATGGCAGGTCTAGAAAGACGGACTAGCACTCGCCCCAGTTGTACGACGACTTTGCTAGCGACTACACTGATGAAACCTTTCGCTCATTAGCCGAGCAGATAGTTAGAATAGCCTTCAGCTAAGTCCATGGCTACGACCTAGCAAGGCGCCATTAGCCTTACAGTGATTGTAATTAACCGTATCTGGAGATAGACTCATTTGTATCGTCAATAGCGATGTACCACAAGGATGAATTAAAGTTAAGTATTCAAGGAGCTGCATACTTTTCTTATAGCATTAATTAGGTATCCTGTTCCAGAACTCACGCCAGCCGGCGTGTGTGTACGCGTGCCTTTCGGCTACCTCAGAGTGGCGTGGCTGTTTTGCTACGCCACAACAGAAGTGATGGTCGTCATCGCAATAAATGCAACGATCCTACTCAAAATTAGTTACATAATTTGTTGGTTGGTTTCATGTTGCATGAATCATTTTGCACGATAAATGGTAATCAAGACACAAAGGAATTAAATACGTTAGCTGCCAGTGGACATTGATTTAGTTCTATGGGGCAAGTTGAAACTCTGTGCCAGACCAAGAATGCAGCTGGGGCTCCTGCTTACTAGGCAAATGGGCTGACTGCTATGCCATCCAGACACAGTGGTCACCACAAGCGAACGGACTACTCTAGCACACCTCTCTTCAGACACAAATTCTCAACCTGTACCACGTACTATTGATGTAATGCCCCAACTCATTAGCTTCATTAATCGTGGAATCTCGCTCATTCCCGTAAAAGTTTGAGCTTGGTGTGCATCTCCACTGAATGGACAAATAGTCGTCATCACCTAATTATATACAGGGTGAATTACCTAAAACTTGCACCGCAAATATTGAGGAAATGGGAAGTGCTATTGATGTGCTGTTTGCAGAGAGTGGATTGGTGGTCAGGGGTTCGCATTGTTAGCCAATCAACAGATCGTAGTAAAACTTAGCGTATTTTTGTGCAAAAAACACACCTTTTTAAATGAAGCAATGCCTTTTGCAAAAAACACACCTTTTTAAATGAAGCAATGCCTATTGACATTAATAAACTGAAAGTAGGGAAAATTAGACTGACAGTGGTGTTTATTGTAGGATTTTAGCGCGAGTCGCTTACGAGATGTCGTATTTTGAAAAGTTCTGATACCGAAATTGTACAATACCAGTGGTAGCAAACAGTAAGGAACAATACTAGTTACGTGGGTTCTGCCGAATAACGAGACTACAGATCATCAGAGATTGTGTTCAAAATGGTCACCATCATACTAGACTCGTATAGAACGACTGCTGCACACGTGCTAGCATTTCAGCGGAGATGTCCGAGCAGGCTGCAGTAATTCGTCGTTGCATATAATCGGATATGGTTGGTATGTCCTTGAGACAGCGTCTTTCAGCTTTCCCCTCAGAAATGTCTACAGACGTCAAATCCGGGGAACGGACCATCCAAGGTATATTAGTCCAACGATTTGAAAACAATTCGTGAAGACATGCTGATGTACTTCGTGCACTATGGGCTGGACAGCCATCATGTTGGTACCATAGGTTCTTCCTACTCTGCAGAGGAAAGTCTTCTAGTACCTTTCGAACATAGTCTGCCAGGAAGCTGCGATTCTTGTGCGCATTCAGTGATCTCCTCGTGAAAAACGGACCTATGAGCTGATAGTTCACTATCCCATGAGAGGCACCCACATGCCTTGCTCATACTGTGGCATCAAGCAGTCAGGCCTGCAAGATGAGTGGTCTGCCATGCGAGTGGGCTCATTCTTATTTATCGAGTAACATGAACTCTAGTACTCACAATTAAGTTACAAGTTATTCTCCTGTTTGAATATTACGCAACGGAAACGCACATATGACTATCAGTAATTTACAGAACTCTGACTGTTCACTACGCACTGGCAATACCACATTTTCTTTCTTATTTAACGGCTTTTATCAACACGTGGCCATCGCACTGAATATGAATGACGCACACATTATAAATTCTGGATATCATGACAAAATACAATTCGAAGGAAAAGGCCACCAATCTTTTTTCTTTTCACTATCTTATTTATTCCGATAAATTCTATAACCTAAACACACAAATTCTATAACCTACAACAATAACACATGAGAAATTCCGCCCAGTGGGCATGGCTTTACATTGGTGATTCTCTATCTTATGGTCTCGTAATTATTTAACGCTACAGTGCACTTTCTGGATAGGGTGGTGGATCTTTTGCTATATCTCACACTTCGCCTCTCACAACCATCATCACGAAACTTTCCTCCAGAGCGAGCGGTACAAAAGGAACATGCATAACCCACTACCTCTGAAACTACCTTGCTACTCTCCCATGCAAACCACACATACTTAAATTACATGACGTACACCACACTGCAACATGGAATACAACGCAAGGAATAGTCACAACATTATCACTTTCAGCTTTCCCACTTCAATTCGTATTCATCACAGTTTCACACGACACTGCCCCACTTCGTAACTTTTCTTTCCTACTACGAACTCTGGAGGATATATGCACGTCTTCCTGTGCAATGCAAGCCAAGTGGCGTTGCTGGATAGACGGCTGACTCACCTTGCTTCTCTCTCAGAGTATTATAGTTTGAATCAAGCATCACACGGAAACATAACACGCAAAGTAATATTAAGAACATATTCATCACACACGCGAGTCCTCAACTGATACCATGGACGAGTACTTCTCTTTATCCTTTGTCTCACACACAGATTGAGACTCACACAGTACTCACCACGTGGAAGTACTCGTCTCTAATTTCAAGTCCTGCACACGCCATTTCTTAAATATTTCCAACTTACAGTACACACGCTAGTAATTCAGGTTAAATTAAGCACTCGGAAGTATTTCAACTTATTGCTACACGTGGTTTCATTGTGACCGTTGGTCACTTCCGAAGATTACTATGATCCCCTTAATATAACCTGCCTGACATTTAATTCTCCCCACAAAAGTTCCTGAAATAGAGAAATTATTATTCTAAAGTACTGTTAAGTATTTCCCATGCATACCATGTCTCCACTCTTTTGTCCTTACGGAGCACGCCTAAGACAGGTCGTACCAACACTAGATCCAGCGGCAGAGTGCTGAAACATGGCCGTTCTTCAGGTCCTCTCGCACCTCTGCCGAAGTGGGGGAGCACCTTGCTACCGTATTGGTCAGCCACATTTCAGGCGCTCAAAGCTCAGGTAAATTTCATCTCTTTGGTCCCACCAAAGGTGACCCAAGTACCGTCTCAAAGATGATCATATATTCACATTCACTATCTGCGGTTAGCAGACGACCATACATTCATTCATTTCACAGATCTCACCAAACTGGATGTAGGGATTTATTTTGTGGGAGTACACATGTGATCAATTAAATAAATAAATTGTCCTTCTTTCCCACACTGGTATCCTGATTCGCTGTATTAATTGAAATTGAGTTATTATTAGAAAAAATATGTTGTTCTGACAAGAATAACGAAGAATGTTGTACCTATTTTCAATGTTGGGCAGTACTGTACCCTTTCACCCACACTACATTTTTACGCTCCATGGACGCTGACGTTTCACCTGACGAAGCCAACAGGGATTGTCAACAGACCAATATAGCATGTTTTGGCTGTATACACAGCCATTACTGGTAAATGTGGCTTCATCACCAAACACAATACATAACATATATTTGAAGTATCCCATCTTAATGCCCATGTGCAGAAGGTAACACAATTCTCATAATCGTTTCCAAGCAGCTCTTGATGGAGAGAGATGTGATACGGAGGGAACCTACGTCGATTAACTATGTGCAGGACGCTTACCTGACTGATGCCACTTCCTCCT
Source organism: Schistocerca cancellata (assembly GCF_023864275.1). NCBI lineage: Eukaryota > Metazoa > Arthropoda > Insecta > Orthoptera > Acrididae > Schistocerca > Schistocerca cancellata. The sequence continues at coordinate 210,582,541 of NC_064629.1, read as the reverse complement.
GCGATTGAGTGGAAGCTAACGTGTGGATCAATTGCAACAGCAGGAAGAACATTCAGTTCCTCCTCTGTTGTTGTCACTTCTTTTCTTCTGTTATGTTGTCTAGCTGTTACGCTACCACTTTCACGTAATTGTTGAAGAGGTTGATAAATAATTGCCGAGATGGTTGACGTCTATTGGGATATTTTGCTGCACACATCATACATGTACGAACTGTATTCTTATTACATTCTGCATACATTATGTGCATGTTGGCTTTTCCTACATTGGTAAATCCCATCGTCCACTCACGGCCTACTGCTTGGACTGCCACACACTAACTGACTAACAAATCGCAGCACACTCAAGGAACACACAAGTATACTTCAAGCAGGACCGTTGCTAGGTGTTTTTCCGCCCTAGGGAGGGTTGGAAAATGATGCCCCCACTTTTCTACTACCATCGGTTTCCCGATATTCATCGCTCCCTCGTCAACATCCAAGAGCACAATAATCCAGACCTCCTAATATACTTTTAATCATTAAACTAAGGTGACCAGATATCTGCATATTCTGGTAACAGTTCTCAATTTTCACACTTCATCCTCAGTTCCTTTAAAACTGACTGAGATCAACAAATTCCCCCAATTTCTTTATATTTTTATCAATTTTTGAATTTTCCGAAAAGTATCTGAATATTTTAAACTAGAACTGAACTGAAAATACCAGTGCAACCAAATTTGCCATCAATTACCAATACTATTTAGTTGCAAGAAAGTGGACTAATAAACATGAGAATGAATTTTTCCTTGAATTTAGATAATATGCTATACTGATGGGAGACATTCCAAAGTGTCAAGTTTTCCGCTTTTTGATTTGAAATTAATTTTTTCCACTCTTTGCTGCCCATAAAATTTGTGCCTCGCTAGGCAGCTGCCTACTCTTGTTTAATGGTAGAAATGGTGTTGACTGTAAGTAAACATAACAACGTTATATCTAACAACTGCACAGACTGAAAGGCACAAGCAAGTGTTGGCATGAAATTTTTCAAAATTCAGTAACACATAAACAACTCTCACTAGAATCCTGCAAAAAAAAAAAAAAATGACACACTGATTTCCTCTACATTTAATTTGTTTATGTCATTAGGCACTGTTCCATTTAAAAAGTGTATATATCCACAAAGAACACACTTTTAAGTATTGTACAATCTTTTATTGGCCAACAGTACAAGCTGCTGATTACCAATCCATTCTGTAAAAACTGCACATCAATAGCACTTTTCATTTTCATATTTTTTTTATGGTGTATGTTTTAGGTGATTCGTCTTGTGTATGTGGTGTCTCTTCTTTTTGACATGGTCAGCGCAACTACTTAGTAAGCAGGAGACCTGGATTCAAATACTGATCTTGCAAAAACTTTCAGCTTGCCCAACTGATATAAATCACTGCCCAGTGTCAGCTAATACAGAAATTCTTCAACAGAATGGAATGAGTTGTTATGGAGAAACTTTTTCAGTTTGTTTTCAAATTGTACTCTTCTGTATATCAGGTATTTTATATCACTGAGAAAATATTCAAAAATTTTTGTTTGTAGGCTTCTTCACCTCTTTTTGAGTTTAACACACTGGAGTCTTGGGTAATGAACGACTTTTTCTCCTGGTATCGTAATTATGTAAATCATTGTCTCTTCAGAACTGTATCACACTATTTACAACAAACTTCATGAAGGAATAAATATACTACGAAGTTGTAGTCAAAATGCCGAAGTCAAACAGATGTCTACACATTAATCATGGGTGAGCACCACATTTAATTCTCACAATGGGTTTTTGAGAAAAGAAGACTCTTCCTTAAAGATGAGTTACCACAAAACAATAGTCCATATGAAATTATTGAATGAAAACATGCAAAAGTTGTCAACTTACTGATATGTCTTTCCACAAGATTTGCATTGATTCTAAACATGAATGTGGGTGAATTAAGTTGTTTTGGCAATGGATTTATATTTTTTTTTAGGAATGAATGTTTATTACTTTCAAAATATACAGTTTTTAAACGTTTTTAAATGGTTTTTCAATTAAATAATAATTAACTATTTTCCTAGAATGTTTATTTTCAAAAATTATATCATGATTTCCAAAACGGAAAAAGGTAATGGCTTCTTGATTGTCATGATATTTATAAAGTGGTTAATTATAAAAATAATTAAATCATCTTCATTTAATTTATAATATTCCTTCAAAATTTTTAGTTCACAAAAATCGCAAAGATTGTTTACAGTGAAGTCACTTTTAAGAAAGTCCAAAGGTCGAGTTGTATTTGGCACATTAGTGAGTTCTAGATTTAAAAACTTATTATTATTAATTTCTTTATATTTAAGTTTAGTAATCCCTTCCTTAAGATACTGAAACAGATATTCAAGAATTTCATTATTATACCTTTTTGTTAAAATGATTTTAAATTCGTAATTGTGCTCTAAACAAATTTGCTCGCCACATCTAATATTTAAACATTCAAAACTAGTAATATTAATACAATAATTAATTTTTACTCACTAAACTTTTTAAACAACTTAGAACTGTTTATGCTGTTGATTTCCTTAATAAATGATTCCATTTCTATATAGAAAGATTATCATTGCTATTATTTTGATATAATTAATTCATTTCTAAATCAACTGTTACAGTGGCATACTTATTATATCCATCAGTACATAAATTAAGATTTAAAAGAAGCAATAATATTAGTGGCTTCATGGAAATATTTGTCTTATACTACAATCATTCCACCAGCAGCAGCTTTTTGATACACTTCAGAAATTTGATTATTAAAGCCAAAAAATTTCTTGGTTCTATCTTTTATATCCATATATAACTTAACATCAGTAATAACTTAATTCAAAATTTTATCCTCCTTAATGTGAATATTTGCAGTTTTAGGATGAATATATTTATTTAAACTTTTAACTGTGTTGATTAATAGTAATTATTGTAGTTTCTCTATCACTATATTTCATTAACTTTTGAAGTAATACTGGAAGTTAAAAAAGTTGTATAAAACCAAATACTGCAGCATCTTTATGAATATCTCTTACAGGAAAAATTATCATTTTTATGAACTAATGAATTGCTTTTTAATTGTAAGAGACAACTCATTTAACATTAATAAAAATCATTTTAACAAAAAGGTTACCAAATGGGAATGAAAAACAAGAATTCCAGAAAAAAATAAAAAATAAACATTGGAAACTTTTATTGGGTTCTATTTGATGTTCCGTAGTTTGGTCAAGCTGTTGTGGAAAAATGAGGTTAGGTGATTGATAATTATATTTCAACTGCTGGATGGTTAAATTGGGATAAAATTAATCATTTATATATGTACTCCAAATTGGGATAAAATTGATAATTTATATATCTGTTCCAAAAGTTGAAATGCAACAAAATACTTTAAATTCATAAAAAGACGTGAAAATTTTAAAATAAACATACACACAAAATAACTCATTTTATTGAAAATAATGATGAAATTATTCCATTAGATGAATATGAAGGTAAATCAGTTATTTTATTTGAAGACTTTACTCTTGAAAATAAAGATATAATTAAAGAATATTTTACTGGAAGAAGACATAAAGCAATATTCAAAAATACGAAAAAATTAATTTGAGATAATTATAACTTTAAAAATGCTTTTAGATTAGATGAAACAAATTTTTTACATATTTATAACGAGTTCATCGTTGGCGATTTAAAATTTCACGATTTTATGGAAATACATACGAAATGTTAGAATAATGATATATTGTGATTTCTTGCAATAGATATAACTAAAAACTATAGTGAATGGAAATAAAGATATCTAATAAAATATTTATTAGCCATATTAAAGATAAGTTTTTTAACAACAACATTGTTAAATAATGGTTTAAATAATATAAGCAAAACAAAAACAATGTTAAAGATTTTTAAACAATATAAATGTTAAACTTAAATTTTAAAATGTATGAATAATTTTGTACCCATATTAAACACAAAATATAAAAATATTATAATGAAAAGTTTCAATAACAAAAATGTTAATAAAAAATATAATGATTTTATTCCAAAACATCCAAAAGATATTCCTTATTTAATTAGATTTCTGGATAATTTATCTCACAGATCCTGGAAGTCAGAAAATTATGGAAAAGGATTGGGAATACTGTAAATCATAAATTATCTTTTGGAATTTATCCTCCTTGTTATAATTATTGTGCTCTAGAAACAAATTTAAAAAAATAGCTAGAAGTGACAGAGGAATTAATTTATCAGATGAAGCTTGTAAGAAACATAGTATTTCATACTGAGATAATAATGTTTTGGGAAAAAGACAAGAATCAGATATAGAATTCCAATTAACAGCAAAAAAAGAATATATGTCATAGATGCGTAATTACTGTTTGAAAAACGAAAATTAAGGATGGGCCTCAATGATAATGGTTGAGAATAATAATTTTTAATATTATATACTATACATTTTTAACCAAATTTTTGAACATTTCAATCCAAATAACCTTTTTAAAATTTTTTGCTCATAATTCAACAGGCTTTTTATCTGTAATAAAATGTTCTTTTTCTACATTTCTTAAATAAAATTATAAAAAATTAGAACCTTAATAAATTTATTTTATAAATTTCTATATCAAAATTAGTTAAAATTGGAATTTAAATAATACTCCTTTTTAAATTTTTTTAATCAAAGTTATATAAAATTTTAATAGAAATAAAATTTTTTTATAATTTTTTAATCAAAGTATTATAAAATTTTTATTGAAATAAAACTTTTTTATAAATTTTTCAATCAAAGTATTATAAAATTAAAATCTAAATGTAATGTATAATTTTTAAATAATGTATAATTTTTAAATAATATTTTATAAATGTTTAATCAAAATAATTTTTATACAATTGTTATTCATAATATTATCAAATTTTAATTTAAATAAAACGTTTTTTACAAATTTTTTGATCAAAATTAAATGAATTTTTATCTGAATTAAATTTTTTGTTAGTGTTTAAATCAAAATTATATTAAATTATAAGCCAAAAAATAATAATTTTACAGTGTATATTAGTGCCAAGTGGTAAAACTCAATAAAAACAATGAAAATAAAACAAACCGATACAGTCTTGAGCCCAGGAGAGGCGCTGCAAACAATGTTGTGGTGTTAAAAAAAAGGTACTTGCGTCGGCCGTTAACGATAAATATCGCCTCACTGTCGTAACAGACATGTTGGATTTATGTCCCACATTGATTTCTGCCGTTATTTGACGGAGTGTTGCTTGCCTGTCAGTACTGACAAGTCTACCCAAATACCGCTGCTCTCGGTCGTCAATTGAAGGCTGTCGGTCACTGCGTTGTCTGTGGTGAGAGGTAACGCCTGAAATCTGGTATTCTCGGCATACTGTTGACACTGCCAATCGCGAAATCCCCAACGACTTCCTAAATGGAATGTCCCATGAGTCTATCTACAACTTCCGTTCCACGGTCATAGTCTGTTAAATTCCATCGTGCGGCTAGTAGCACGTCGGAATCGGTTTCACATGAGTCATCTGAGTACAACTGACAGCTCCGCCAATGCACTGCCCTTTTATACCTTGCGTTATCGATTCTGTCGCCATCTGTATATGTGTATACTGCTATGCCATGACTTTTCTCACCTTAGTGTATACATCTAACATGGTGCAATGCTCTTTCCCTTTCTACTTTTTCGAAGCCGACACTTTCATACGAAGTGTCAAATACTTACAGCGTACCGGTTTTTCTTGGGCGCGATGCGTGCAACGTGAATAAAGGACACGGCAGCACTGAGGCAAGAAATGATGTGCCGGCTTCCAATTTACAGCCGCAGGCGGCACGGACTACTTTCTTGAAGGCATTTGATCAGACAGGAAATTCATATTGCCGGACTTCACATATACGCTGATCTACCAGCTTAGCTGTGGACTTTAGAACATGACATGCTGAGCGGGAGAAATTAAAAGATTCGCACCTCTCGGAGGGCACCTCATACCGACCAGCTCAGTTTAAATATACACTATTTTTTCTCTCATGTAAGTGAATTGCGATTTTTTTTCGATTATCTTTTCACAAGCATGGGCAACACTTTTCACACACACTTTCAAGCTTCTCTCACACAAGTAAGTACTTGGTTTGAACCAACAGTTTCTTGAAGATAAGGACGGTGGGAACTAGGCGCCTTTCCTCGACTGCTGTACTCTCGGCATAACAAAGCAGGTTAGTGATCTTGTCGGTAGCATTGCACGAAAGATTCAGCAGAGCAACAACGTTTCCGACCAGCTCGTAATTGTAAGCGATTTACGATTGTAGAAATTATCTGATGTGTGTGGGGTCCTAAGTAAGTTTCTAACTGAACAGACTGGAAGATAGCTTTTGCCGTTTGTGGTTTGGAAAGAAACAATGTGAAGTAGAACAAGTGAACATTTTAACCACGTTCTTATCTTCTGTATGTTCGTATTTATCACTCATCTCCCCCAATTACTCCTTACAGTGATAAAGCTAATAGAATCAACTGGACGAAGCTCCTTACATTTTCTTGCACTGCCATGAGAATATTTTCCTATTTTCTATAAAAACGTCGTCAGTGGTATTGCACTGCTAAATTACAAACGAATCAGATTCATAATTGTGTTTTACCCGACAAGAAGAAGTTCATAAGCATTTAGATCGTTATTTCAACGGTTATGCACATTGCATATTATATGTTTCGTCAAATTCAAAGACAAGAATATAAATTTAATAACACTATATTCGTAAACAGTGCTTTCTAGCGATAAATGGAGAACTACCACATACCAGCATGTGATATTATCGAAAACACAACAAACATTGTGATCAACCTTATCCTTACTAAACTGACACTGAATACTTTCTTCCGCCGACACATTCAGTTCAGTATTGTACGAAGCAGCAATCAAAGCCTCCAATCGTCACGGAATGGGATTATTGATGGTTAGAATAAGTTCCTGGGGCGTCTCCCTCCGTGCAAGTTATATGCGAGTGCACGAAGCATGAACGGCCTTTACTGGATATCCGAAGTGCTGGCCAACCACATGGCAGATATGCTCGATATGCCAAATGGCAGGCGTGCATATAGGACATGGAAGCAACCTATTGTGTTGCAATATAACTTTCGGGGTTGTATGTTGTTCCGGTGTAAAATCAAGTGCCGGTACGCCGGTCGAGAACGTTAGAGCAGAGAGGGCTGTGAAGAAGTCAGCCAATAGTACGCGGTTCGACCTCTCTCCAGGACGACAACCCGACAGCAGCGCCCTCAACACGAAGAGGACATAAGCGCTCCGTCGCCTAGTTGAAGACTAGTCATTCTATACTGAAGAGATTCATTACTTTGTCTGTCGCCCTTTGCCTGCGAGACATCTGTATTTCACGAAGTTAAGTATTGTAATCATTTCCTTTTGCAATAAACCTCATTAATATGATTTGCTTGAGCTGTTACCTAGCGATCCGAGAAAGTAGGTTTCCTAGGCACCTCATATTTGACGAGTAGGCAGGATACAACACATGTTCCTTGGCACCTATGGTTAAAAATGTAGCATGTCGAGTTGCCTGAAGGATGTCTGTTCCTTACACTCTAATATTGCTGGTGTATGGATGCTATTCAGACTGAACTCAATATGTAGGAGTCGAGATGTACAAATAGTTAGTTACATCTTCCATTGATCATTTGAACGATTATTTTATTGACATGATGTGGAACGAGTCAGCACACAAGTTTTGTTTACATGGTTAGTGTCAACTGTATGAACATACTATTATTTTAGTCGTACTCAAGCAACTACTCTGACAAACAAGTTTTTTTTTACTGGCTACCAGTTTTTAAGTAGAAATACGTCAATGGAATAGGAGGAGTTGTCCAGGAGAAATGATTGTCAGTTATTTTTAAAACTTGCTTTGCTACCTTTCAGACATGTCATACTATTTGGCAAATGATCGAAATATTTTGTTGCTGCTTGTTGATCTCCTTTCTAAGCTACTGACTGCTATAATAATGGGTAATAACGGTCACTTTTCCCTCTAGTGTTGTAGGTATGGACATTACTGTTCTTCTCAAATTGTTATCGATTATTTATGACTAATTTCACTAGCGAATACACACTGATCAGCTAGAACATTATGACCACCGATCTACTATCGATATAAAGCCGTCCACGCGATAGCAGAGTCACCTGACGAGGAAGATGCAGCTCGCGAGGGTCGCCACGGGCTGCAACAAGTTATCGGCAGTGGTCGCTGCAATAAACCCTCAGCGGATCGTTTACTCCTTGCCTGTGTCCAATAACACCCAGGTATTGTCGCTTTGAACTGTTCTGTCCTTGCGAATTGCCTCAATCACTGCAGATGTCTACCTAGTTAGGAGATGCTGGTGACACCCAAACTATGGTGACTCAGTTGCGAGATGACTTGCAGTAGGTTCCCGGTTTTCTAATTACATATACAATTTAGTTAAAAAAATACACATAATAAAGAGATTTGATTTTCCTTAAAACTACTTTCCCTCGTGGTCGCCTTTCTTCCCACGGGGGTGCCACGTCAATTCTCGAATGGGTAGTACGCATGCATGCAGTTATATTATGACTTACATTTCATTAAAATGAATAACAAGTCTCTCTTTCGATTGTTCCTTAATACCGCTGTTCATATAAAATCCTTTATACTCCGTTTTTCAATGTAGCACATTCTTGTAGGAGTTCCTCATTGCATGACTTGGTTTCCTTTATCTTAGATTGCTGTCCTTCAACTAGAGTTACGGCGGTGCAAATGCTTCATTGATAACAAGGGTGCCAAGGATGAACAGGAAGTTAAGACTGACATTACTGTTGTGTTGGTTCCGGTGTTTATCTCCCAAGTCTAGACCAGACATTTACCATTTCTCTTTATTGACGCTACCTTCTGAACAATCTCACCCCTATCCCTATGACTAAGGGTAAAATCACTAACCATGCAACTACTACAACAAATACAATGCTTACAGCATTACAGAAATGTTAAACAACTAATGTAAAGGTTTGGAGGGCTTAGTTGAAGAGCAGCTTAATATTTCCAATTATCTGACTCCTTTTCTCAACACCTGTGTCCATGTCGACAACAACATACAAATGGTCACCCAGAACCTTCTCTACACAGTAGTGGATGTCGTATCACAAGTAAGACTATACTAGTTTATTCTCGATTAGATCAGATTGTTGACATTTTCTGACCAGAACGAGATCTTCTTTCTTAATCCTTGGTCTCTTGGTGGTAGGATCATACTGCCCCTCTTCAGTGGATCCTTTCATTTAATCCCTCTCAGAGAAACTGATAATTTAGGTTGTAAACTCTACAAGGGAAAGGGCAAAAACACACCATTCCACTCACAGGCGTAATCACTGACTTGATCCGCCTTGTATGCTTCATTAAGAAGTGAATTTGTGGCAGCTTCTCAACTTCCGAGATACAACATTCGAATGGATTTGACGCAGCATGATACACACGTATCCTGTGGATAGTGACTCATCACTGCCTTATCTCAGCAATCTAAGCACAGAAGGTGAATTGTGGGATGTTGTCAGCTAAGACACCTTGGAACTACTGAACACGCCAGTGTAACGCCGCAGGCGTCTCGCAAAAACAACAGCGAAAGTGGTTCTCACTGGGTAGAATTGAATGTAGTTTATAAATATGTCTAGTATCGCAAACAGGAAACGAGCTCCACCTCTACCTACTGGGAGACTTCGCATGATGTCAACTGATGTAAGTTATCTTGGTCACGTGCTGCATCAGACAAGTAAGCCTTTCTGTCAGAGGTTTAGCTCTCTGGCACAAGACACATTTTGTCAACTGCTTGACAGTGAGTGATTGCACGTTCTTCAAGTGTCTGTCCTGCTTAAGAATCGTGAGGCACTTTGCAGCCCTGTAGTGTCCGAACAATAGGTGGGTCCACCCTATAAGATAAGCATGCAAAGCTTCCATCTGCCATTGTCCTGATGAATGTGGACGTGGACGTACAGAACTCCATCCAACAAACGCCATTAAGGGGAGGTTTACTATCTTTTGGTTAAAAAATCGATTTTTTTAAATTGCATTTTTCGATCCATAAAAAAATTTAGAATCCATCCCTGAAACAGTTTTTCCGAATACGGAACGGAAATGTTTGTTATTCGCGATTGAACAAAAAAATGCACCTGTACCGGTGCTTGGGGGGAAACACACAAAAATTCAATGAAAGTTTGCACGCGTGTGTTTGGAAGTTAGCTCCCAAGCGAAGACTGTGGAGATTGCGACTTTCCTGGCAGTGAGCAGCTTCAACGAAGGGTATTCAGCAATTCTGAACACCATGACAACGATGGACGTCACTCTGGGACTCTATTCGACGCAGTTCGCCAAGCATTCGGACGACCACCGGATTCAAGCCGCCGGAAACCGCTGTAACCGGCCGTACGAGCGGCTCTGGAGCAGCGCAGGATGGCCCAGATCCAACAGAACGCCCTCCATGAGGAAGAGGAAGGACTAGTTTATGGACCCGGAATAGCAGATTGAACGTATGTTGCATAATATTACATTTATATGTAGTCAAAACTTCAAACGCGTTTTTCCCGAAATGACTTTTTTTTGTCGCGCGGTATGGTAACTTCAAATCTACTGAACAGATTGGTATGATTCTTTGCTTCCAACGAAGCTAACTCAATTGTCTAGGAGTTGTACCACTTTTATTCCGATCCATCAACTACAAATATTTTTACTTCGCCGACGAAGCCGAAAAATCGATGAAAGAAACCCTATTTTCTTCAAATGGCCGCCATTTTGTTTCCTATGGTCCAAATAACAAGCGAAGTACAACTGCTAAAGAATCTTATATACTAAGCTAACGTCAACTCAATTTTGATTTCAGACGAGCGGGCTGACCTGTGACATACAGCACGTGGAGGTCTACATCGAAATTTTGTTTCGTTCCGACGGCACTTCCGCCTTTGCTCCTTCACATTCCCGGTAGAAAAAATTTCAGTTTGTAGAGAAAATATCAACACACATTTTGACTAAATTTGACTTTGATATCTATAACACATCCTGAGAAAAAAATTCTCAAAGAACATGCTTTTTTCGGGCAAAAGATAGCAAACCTCCCCTTAAGTACGTATCACCTCCCTCGCTCGAACTTGGCAGTAACTGATACTAAATCACCAGAAACTTAGGGCCATCTGACTGATGAGGAGCTTGCACCTCATTTCTACATAAACTTCTAGTTTAGTAATCCAATGGAAATCAATCCCTTTACTCTCCGGGTCGTCCAGATTTTCATCAGGCATTCCAAGAGAAAGACAAGCTAAGGAATCTGGAACTATGTTGTCTTTGCTGGGCATGTATGAGACAGTTTAATTAAATTCCTTCAAGGTGAGTGTGCAGCGCAGTAATATGGCATTCAAGCTCCCACCGCTGTTCAGGAAGGTGAGCGCACAGTGGTGCGTCACTATGACTACCTGGTAGCCTGGTAGGTACTGTCGGAATCTGTGCAGATTCCAGGCTACAGTCACAATCACTTAACATTCGACACGCAAAACAAATAATTGTGTTCCTTCTATTTTCCTCACGCCGTTCTTGGTACAACTGCGAACCTACTGCATAGTAGGAACTAACAGTGCACATTATTTACAACACCATAATGGCAATAGCATTACGTAGTGGAACGATAACACATCTGGAAAGACTATGTTTCTGCCAGCCATAGCTTCAAATGCATGACAAAGCTAGTTTCCCAGTCTTGGTTCTATAGGTTGGTTCAGTCTGGAACCGCGCGACCGCTACTGTCGCAGGTTCGAATCCTGCCTCGGGCATGGATGTGTGTGATGTCCTTAGGTTAGTTAGGTTTAAGTAGTTCTAAGTTGTAGGGGACTGATGACTTGAGATGTTAAGTCCCATAGTGATCAGAGCCATTTGAACCATTTTTCTATAGGTTGGGGCAAATAAAAGTGGCCCAGAGGAGTGAATATGAGTGGGCGTGAATGTGTGCATATAACCACATCCCACAACGCGCACGCCATGTGTACGCCCTCCACGTGATCCACACCGGTTCAAAGCGTAGTGCGAGCTGTGTCAGTGTGAGTGAAGCAGGACAAACGGGACGATGGTCCTCACAGTGGAGCAGCAGGTGTTATACGACAGCAAAATCGTGAAAACGGTATAGTCATCTGTTTGCTGAGAAGTTTAATGGTATCAGTGTGCCAGCAAAGAGTACCGTGCAACGCTTAGTCCGAAAATGGCATCAGACAGGATCTGTTTTGAATAAATAAAAAAAAACGTTCCAAAACGTGCCCGCACACCAGGAAATATGACTTCAGTCCACCAGAAAATGCCGCGGAGTCCTACCTCATCAACCCGATGCCTGTCGCAAGAGACCAGCATATCACGTGGATCATGAGAGGAATACTCCACCTGGAACAGCGCATGCATCCCTACCGAGTGTCTTGTTCATGCATTAAAACCAGCAAATGCTCCTCAGCGGCTACAGTTTTGTGAGTGGTTGTTCAATGAGGTAACAATGAATGACTTGGTTACGGAGCTGTTCTTGGTATCTGATGAAGCCCGGATTCACCTAAGTGGTTATGTCAACTTACAGAATCACAGGTTCTGGGCAGCAGAGAATCTACATTCCACAAAACATCATTGCGTGATCAGTGGTTGTAGTTTGGTGTGCACAGCCTGCACGCCACATTTATTGGTCCCATTTTCTTTGATTGCCAACATTTTGAAACTATTTGTGGCAGCATTAACGGAGGAAGGCAAGACCTATAATTGTTTCCAACAGGATGGAGCAACTGCTCATACAGTCGGCCGATTCACACAGTCTTCACGCCTGACGGAATTGTTAGCAGAGGTCAGTCTGGTCGCGGCCCTGGCTGGTCACCCAGGTCACCAGATCTGACAGTGTGCGATTTCTTTGTGCGGGGAGTCCTCAAGTCTAAGGTATATCGCAACAATCCTCATCGTCTTCAAGAACTGCAGCAGAAGATTTCGGATGAGAGTGCAGCAGTTCCAGGAGTCCAGCTTCGATCCGCCTTTAGCAACTTGCTGATCAGTGCCAAAAGATAAATGGTGGCCACTTCCAACATCTGTTACAGTGAGGTTAGTACTGTATTTCCTTTCCTCTGCTGTGTTTCTTTGTGATCTGGAACTCTTTCTTTGGGCCACTTTTATGTGCTCCGCCCAGTATGAGAAGTAACATGGGCAGACGAGATGATTTCGGTCATTCGGCAGACTAACTCTGAATTCCGCCGTCAGGTTGGCTAGAAACAGCTACCAAGGCATACAGCACATAGTTTTATAAGCATTATAGGTCCTGATTGTCATTTTAGGTATAGTATCGATGTATGGTATTACATGCTGCCATTACGAATAATCCATTAAAACTACAATCTTCCAGGACATGTACACATCCAGCTAAAAATATAACACTTATGTATTCTAATTTAGGAGTCATAACAATAGAAAGGATCAACAACGTCTAAGATAGAGTTACGCCCCAGTAGATAAAATTGCAGAACGACATTAGGGTTACATATACGAATATTTTAATATGTGATAGTCTAAATGTGCTCAAACAAATAAAGCCTGCTATACATATCAGGAAGGTATAATTTGTTCTCTATGTTACCAGAAGTACAGTCAGCACTCACCTTTACATTGTCAGAATCACTGTCACTAGATTTTTCTCATGTTATTAACACTGGGAAGGTAATGTATCCCATAATGATTTGCTTACGACGAACAGTCATCTAGCCTACAGATAGTTCACAGTAGAACTATCAGCATCACTGTTTATTAGCTCATGTAATCGATTTCCAGATTAAATAATTAAATCTCTAGACATACAGAGCATAGTATTATAACTAATTATCGGACCTTATTACATGGAGTGTATGCACAGCCACACAAATCAACAGTATTTAAATCGCTGGAAGAGTCCAGTTTAGATGCCCTGTCAGTCTACATTAGTCCGCGCAAAAAAAGTCTTAGCATGGTGATATGACCACCAACAATAATAAAGACAGCCGTTTTGTAGACAGTCTGATGGTAGAATTCAGAGTTACTCTGTCTGATGATTGAAATCATCTCTTCTCCCCACGTTACATCCTATAAAACCAAGATGGGGAAGCTAGCTTCATTATGCATTTTCAGCTATGGCTGGCAGAAACATAGTAGTTCTAGATGTGTTACGGTTACGAAATGTCGCCAGCGAGCTTATAAAACCATATTACTGGATTTGCTCATTTGTCTGAGTACCGTACCAGATTGTGTTAATAGATGTGGAATATAATTATGGTGCACCCTACCTTAAATCTATGAACCCTAAATATATTAATTAGCTCCTGAGAGTTCTGTAAGAGGAAGACCACACATGCAAAGATTACGGACATTTTCTCCAAGTGAGATGTCACATTCACCACCTTACAGTTCGAAGAGAAAGATAAAAAATACTTTTTCTACAGACTTCTCCTAACGACAGCATTAGGAGTTGAACTTTAGCTGACGTTTGCTTCGTCATCAATAACTATGTCGTTTTTAGAGCTCTAATGAAATATCTGAGCCAGCGGAGAGGTGGACTCGTGCTAAAATCTTAGCATGCAGCACTTCACATCTGATAATATTACCGAAACCAGTACAAGTTGGGTGTGTTTTAGCCACTAAATATGCCTTATTGTTAATAAGAATGTATGGGTAAATCCTACAGCTGACAGACGTGTAATAAAAATTATTTTAGTGCATTTTTAATCATACAGCTCCACTGGCTGCTTCGCACTCTCGTCAGATGACACGATGGTAGTCTTTATGTAACAGATTCTTGGATTAGAGACACCGTCACTTTTGCGTGGGCTCTGCTCAAATCGCCTTCCTTTATCAGTTTGCGTAGACCATTTTTCCCGTGGTTGCCGTCCGTACTTTGAAGTTGTGGGTCTCAGGACTAGATATTTTATTTAGGCTGCTACCGTTGCTACCTCTGGATTGCCTGGAGCTTTGCGGGGATCGCAGGAATCAGGAAGAAATTGTGATTCTACTATCATCGCATAGGTGTAGCCCGTTTTTCCAGCAGTCATTGTGTGTATGTGTGTTATTCGCAATTTACAGGTTATTAGTATTTGGAGAATATGCTTACTGACAGGTGGTGCTCGATCTCTGCAGATCTCTAAGGTCGCATTCTATCAGTATAGTATAGCGAGAAAGGTTTCGTGACCTCCATGAGTTGTTAACTTTGTATGTAGCAAAAGTTTATTTTTGCTGCGCTGTGGCCATTACCCAGCCTCGTTTGTATATGGTGAGGATGTATATACTTCGGATTATTTCGAAATCTATTTATGAAATTGGAGAATGGCCTGAAGACTTTTTGGACGTCACAATGGTTACTATTGAGAAGAAAAAGCAAGCCTAGAAGTGTAGTGATTATAGAACAGTTAGTCTGATATCACATGTGGCAAAGATCATTGCAAGAATACTAAACAGACGGTTGGAAAACAAAATTGAAGAAGTGATGGGAGTAGACCAGTTTGGCTTCAGGGAAGGAAAAGGGACCAGAGACGCCATTGGCGTGATGAGGATATTGTCAGAGAGAATTTTTGGCCGTTAACGAAGATGTTTGTGCTTGTTTTGTAGACTGGCAGAAGGCCTTCGACAGAGTCAATTGGAATATTTTGCTGAACATCCTTAAGGAAATAGGAATTAACTGGAGAGATCGGAGACTAACAAGGAACTTTTACCTGGGAGAAAGGGTAAAGGTACGACTGAACTATGGAGAAACGAACAGTGTGGAAATAGGAAGGGGAGTGAGACAAGGATGTTGTCTGTCGTCAATCTGTATGGAGAAATGCTGGCGAGAGAAGCGCTGAAAGTATGCGTAAACTTCAAAGTAGGAGGACGTCTCATTAACACCATCAAGTATACAGACGACCTGGTAGTGCTCGCCAAAAATCAGAGACAGCTGCAACTCATGATGAACAACTAGGTGGAAACGGGAAGAAAATACGGCATGGAAATCAACATCGAAAAATCAAAAGTGATGCGCATATCAAAACGTGAGAAACACTTGAAGATAACTGTTGACAATCGGGAACTGGAAAATGGGGATCAGTTCAAGTATCTGGGAAATTTATCACAAAGGATGCTCACTGCACCAACGAAATCCGAGCAAGAATCGCCATGGCCAAAGCTGCTTTCAACAGGAAGAGGACTCTGCTGATCAGCAAGTTGAGTTTGGCATTGAGGAAAAAACTGATACAGCATTGCACTGTATGGAGCAGAGACATAGACCATGAGAAAGAAGGAGGAAAAATACTTAGAGAGCTTTGAAATGTGGTGTTGGAGGAGAATGGAATAGATCAAGTGGACAGATCGCATAAAAAATGACGATGTACTGCGAAGAGTAGAAGAGAAGAGAAGTATTCTGCGTACAATTCTTCAGAGAAAGGCCAACTGGATTGGACATGTACTTAGACACGAGGGACTCATACATGATGTCAGAGGAAACGCAGGACGAGGATGAAGAGGAATTCAACATCTGGACGACAAGAAAGATGCAAGGAGATACAACAGACTGAAGGAAGAAGCTGAAGACAGGGAACAGTGGAATCAGAAATTCTCCATACAAAGACATGGACCTGCCACTAGACAGAATACTACATAATAATAATAATAATAATAATAATAATAATAATAATAGTGACGTCGCACACTAATATTCCATGAGTTACATGTCATTTTATTCTGCCTGGGAGCACTACGGATCTCGCCAACAGTCAGTGTACTTGCAGGCTTGTATTTACGAGTCTTGTCGCATCGCCACAAACTAATAATATTACAGGGTTTAGTTGTATAAATATCGTGTTGTGCTAGGTCGTTAGTAATGTCTTGGCTTTCCACTATTAAAACCAGCCTTATATAAGCAGTGTGATTTATAATTAGGGCACAGGTAAGCTTGCCCACAAATAAATTTTTTTATGTACTACAGTGTGCATGCTGTCCAGCGTGTGTCTTTGGAATTCCATGGAGCATTCGAAATTACGTTAATAGCGATGGCCATATTCTTACTTTTCTGTAGTTAATGTGTGAGACTTATAGTAATGTCACATATGCTAATAATATTTCAGGGTTTATTTTGTTCAGATATCGTAATTATAATTACATGTCTTCATTCCACTTGGGAGTGCTGCCTGTCTGAAAATGGTTTTTCCCACACATAAGCGTTAGTTTTAAAATCATGATGATTGATGGAGGTGGGAGATCTTATTTCTGATTGGCCCAGAGAGAAAGGGTGGAATGAGGGAATGTTTGGCGCTTAAACTGTTAGCAATGTTTATCTGCAAAGGCGTCCACAGATTTCCTCTGGTGAGCGTGCTGGTGTCTGGGAGCTATGACTGGCTTCCCTAGGTGGTATGCATCCTCCGTCAATGACTGAGCATCTTTTGTGCCGGCCACGTGATAGCAGACAGTTACACCTATGATTATTATACAACTTTCTCTGTCACATCCGGAGGGACGATCACGCTTAGTGTTCTGCAGCCATGTGGAATTCTTTTGTTCGCTGTAAGGGCTTTGGTGGTGGCTGCAGCCACGGCCATTCGAAGATTTCCATACTTTACCAACATCTCACTTGGTCTATTCAACCTATGAGTGCTGGGGGAATTCCTTATAACCTAGGTGTGTATTTTCAGCAGTCTTCGATATTTCCACAAACGTGTTGCTATCTGTTTACCGTTATCACCGTGGGTGGGAGATCCCTTGGCCAGAATTGACAAAGCCACCAGCGTGGAGAACATCATGCGTGTTCTCGGCCATAGCTAGCGCGGCGTTCGTGACTATTCCCTACGTGTCGGAGTCCAGCAGATGGGCTATCCTGCAGGTAACATTCTCTTTGCTGAGGTTGTTGCACATAATGCACCTCCCTAGAGGCATATTTTCTCATGCTGTGCTACACGTACATGTCTTTGGTTGGAAGCATCTGAATTTTACTATGACGTCATACAGTAAAGTAATGTAATGTGGATTTATCTACTGCAGGATGGTATTTCTTATACGCTATCTCTTATAGAAATCGGAAATGCTTATAGAATTTACTAAGTTGTCATTAATATGACATCACGTCATTATTTCTACTAATGCGGTCATTTCTAACACACAATCTTCGACATCACACACACTAGTATTGTAGTGGTGGTTTAACAATGACACAAACCGGAACAATGCTACATTGTGCTTGGCTGAGAGCATCATGACGTCGACGAGACGCGACTCTATGGCATGACAAGATGTTACGCAATACTGCGACATGACGTCGCAATGCGACGTTTGGCGAGATGTGAGGTGATGTTGACATGACTTCGAGAGCAGTGGGTAGGAATTCGTGTAATTGGGTAAAATGTGTAAAATTGTGGACAGTGCAGAAAAATACGAAAATACGTAAAATATGGGAAGACAGAGTACTTACATATCTGTCTGGATGGAGTCTCTGCCGATGCCTCGGATGAGGACGAAATATTATATTGTTATTAACAAACGAACAGCTATACTACCGTAATTTGTTATTAACAAATAGACACAACCTCTCCCTGTGCCACACAGTTTCACACAGCCCCAGTTACAAAAGGTGGGCCGCGCGGTATTAGCCGAGCGGTCTCAGGTGCTGCAGTCATGGACTGTGAGGCTAGTCCCGGCGGAGGTTCGAGTCCTACCTCAGGCATGGGTGTGTGTGTTTGTCCTTAGGATAATTTAGGTTACGTAGTGTGTAAGCTTAGGGACTGATGACCTTAGCAGTTAAGTCCCATAAGATTTCACACACATTTTAACATTTTACAAAAGGTGGAGTTGTGGAGGTAGGCTTCAATAGCATTGGCTACTAATTTGGGCACAAAATGCCTGAGAGTATCATGAAGTCGACGTGATATTGAGCACAGTAGGTTGGATGTTGCCTTGTTGGACGAACTAAGAGAAATGTGGAAAAAACATGTAAAATTGTGGAAAATCTGGAAAAAGTATGGGTGAAAAATACGTAAAACTGCGGAAAAAACAAAAAAATGTGGAAAATTACTTAAAACTGTTGAATAATGAGAGTTATTAGAAATTGGCCTGGATGTGGTCTCTGCTGGTGCCCCAAATGACATAATATTAAATTGTTATTAACAGATAACCAGTGTAGAAGTCAAGTGCATGACTTAGTATAATTTATTATTAACAGATAGACACAGTTTGATCCTCTCCCCATGCTGCTCAGCTGCAGAATGAATCCCTCCCACTCAAGTGTCCCATTATTAAAGACAGTGATGGGGTGGGGGAGGAGGGGGTGCTCAATCCTCATTGGTCCAGAGGAGAGGGGAGGGGAGGGGAAGAAGGAGAGGAGTTTAGGGGCTTGGGGTGCACTGGGTGACCGTGATCAATTCCTACTGGTTCCTCAAGGGGGAGGGTGTGGTTGTGGCCTTGAATATAAGTTGGCAAAATGTTTAACCTGACACTGGAAGTTCTTACCTTATCTAGTCATAAGAAACCGGTTATAACTGGTCCTGACCTAGAATACCCGTTGTTCATCTACTGGTGTGCTCGTTCCTAGCAGCCCAGGCCATTACTTGTATGAATGACTGACTATCCCAGTGGTCAACATTCGCTCGAAGGTGGCCATGTGAGCTGTATTGGAGGGGGATGCTTGCCGCCCCTGAGCACTGTAAATGGCTCACAGGAATTCAGAACCATTCTTTCTCCATTTATGGAAATACTGAACTTCTCACCTTCACACTCTATCATGATATCAGTGAGACTCAACCAGTCAGCACTCAAAATTATAGTCACTGTCAGTTGATGCACAACAGACGCTGGCTGGTACCAAAATAAATCCCCTTCAGGACAACTCTAAGAGCACTTGCTTGTTGATTGATTTGTATCGTGCATCAGTCGCACCTCTTATCCTCACTGCAGTGACTGGGAAAACTTTTAACTTGTTCGATTCACTAACGACGTTGAAAAAGATTATCATCATCATCATCATTTAAGACTGATTATGCCTTTCAGCGTTCAGTCTGGAGCGTAGCCCCCTATAAAATTCCTCCCTGATCCCCTGTTCAGTTCTGACATTGGTGCCTCTTCTGATGTTAAACCTGTTACTTCAAAATCGTTCATAACCGAATCCAGGTATCTTCTCCTTGGTCTGTCCCGACTCCTCCTACCCTCTACTGCTGAACCCATGAGTCTCTTGGGTAACCTTGCTTCTCCCATGCGTGTAACATGACCCCACCATCTAAGCCTGTTCGCCCTGACTGCTACATCTATAGAGTTCATTCCCAGTTTTTCTTTGATTTCCTCATTGTGGACACCCTCCTGCCATTGTTCCCATCTAGTAGTACCTGCAATCATCCTAGCTACTTTCATATCCGTAACCTCAACCTTGTTGATAAGGTAACCTGAATCCACCCAGACCGAGCGAGGTGGCGCAGTGGTTAGCACACTGGACTCGCATTCGGGAGGACGACGGTTCAATCCCGCGTCCGGCCATCCTGATTTAGGTTTTCCGTGATTTCCCGAAATCGCTCCAGGCAAATGCCGGGATGGTTCCTCTGACAGGGCACGGCCGACTTCCTTTCCCATCCTTCCCTAATCCGACGAGAGCAATAACCTCGCAGTTTGGTCTCTTCCCACAAAAAAAAAAAAAAAAAAAAAAAAAAATCCACCCTGCTTTCGCTCCCATACAACAAAGTTGGTCGGAAGATTGAACGGTGCACAGATAACTTAGTCTTGGTACTGACTTCCTTCTTGCAGAAGAGAGTAGATCGTAGCTGAGCGCTCACTGCATTAGCTTTGCTACACCTCGCTTCCAATTCTTTCACTATGTTTCCATCCTGTGAGAATATGCATCCTAATTACTTGAAACCGTCCACCTGTTCCTACTTTGTTCCTCCTATTTGGCACTCAATCCGTTTATATTTCTTTCCCACTGACATTACTTTCGTTTTGGAGATGCTAATCTTCATACCATACTCCTTACATTTCTGATCTAGCTCTGAAATATTACTTTGCAAACTTTCAATCGAATCTGCCATCACAACTAAGTCATCCGCATATGCAAGACTGCTTATTTTGTGTTCACATATCTTGATCTTACCCAGCCAGTCTATTGTTTTCAACATATGATCCATAAATAATATGAACAACAGTGGAGACAGGTTGCAGCCTTGTCTTACCCCTGAAACAACTCTGAACCATGAACTCAATTTACTGTCAACTCTAACTGCTGCCTGACTATCCATGTAAAGACCTTTAATTGCTTGCAAAAGTTTGCCTCCTATTCCATAATCTCGTAGAACAGACAATAACTTCCTCCTAGGAACCCGGTCATATGCCTTTTCTAGATCTATAAAGCATAGATACAATTCCCTGTTCCACTCATAACACTTCTCCATTATTTGCCGTAAGCTAAAGATCTGGTCCTGACAACCTCTAAGAGGCCTAAACCCACACTAATTTTCATCCAATTGGTCCTCAACTAATACTCGCACTTTCCTTTCAACAATACCTGAGAAGATTTTACCCACAACGCTGATTAAAGAGATACCTCTGTAGTTGTTACAATCTCTTCTCTTTCCATGTTTAAAGATTGGTGTGATTGCTGCTTTTGTCCAGTCTGATGGAACCTGTCCCGACTCCCAGGCCATTTCAATTATCCTGTGTAGCCATTTAAGACCTGACCTTCCACTGTATTTGATGAGTTCCGACTTAATTTCAGCCACCCCAGCTGCTTTATTACACTGCAATCTATTGACCATTTTCTCCACTTCCTCAAATGTGATCCTATTTCCATCATCATTCCTATCCCATTCTACCTTGAAATCTGAAACATTGCTGATCGTATTTTCACCTACATTGAGCAACTCTTCAAAATATTCCCTCCATCTGCCAAAGGCATCCACAGGATTCACCAGCAGTTTTCCTGACCTGTCATTTCCTTCTTACCTCCCTTTCGAAGACTGCTAATTAGACTCCAGAATGGTTTTCCAGCAGCTTGACCCATAGTCTCCAGCCTGTTTCTAAAGTCTTCCCAAGATTTATTCTTGGATGCTGCAATTATCTGTTTGGCTTTGTTTCTTCCTTCAACATAACTTTCTCTGTCTACCCGAGTTCTAGTATGCAGCCATTTTTGATACGCCTTCTTTTTCCTTTTACACGCTGCCTTGACTGTGTCATTCCACCAAGCTGTTTGCTTCAGCCTACTTTTACACACTACCGTTCCAAGACATTCTTTAGCCACTTCTAGTACTGTGTCTCTGTACCTTGTCCATTCCTTTTCCAATGACTGTAATTGACTACATTCAACTAACTGGTACCTTTCTGAGATTGCTGTTATGTACTTGTGCCTGATTTCCTTATCCTGAAGTTTCTCCACTCTTATCCTCCTACATATGGACCTCACCTCCTGCACTTTCGGCCTCTCAATCCCAATTTAATTGCAGATTAAATAATGATCAGTGTCATCAAAGAATCCCCTGAATACACGTGTGTCCCTCACAGCCTTCCTGAATTCCTGATCTGTTATTATATAGTCAATGACAGATCTGGTTCCCCTGCCTTCCCAAGTATACCGGTGAATGTTCTTATGTTTAAAAAAGGAGTTTGTGATTACTAAGCCCATACTGGCACAGAAATCCAAGAGTTGTTTCCCGTTCCTGTTGGCCTCCATATCCTCTCCAAATTTGCCTATAACCTTTTCATACCCTTCTGTTCGATTTCCAATCCTGGCATTAAAATAACCCATGAGCAGAACACTGTCCTCGTCCTTTACTCTAACAACTACATCACTGAGTGCCTCATAAAAACTATCCATTTTATCTTGATCTGTCCCTTCACAATGCGAATATACTGACACAATCTTAATTTTCTTACTAGACACTGTCAAATCTATCCACATCAGTCGTTCGTTTACATACCTTACTGCAACTACGCTGGGTTCCATTTCTTTCCTGATGTAAAGCCCTACACCCCATTGTGCTATTCCTGCTTTGACTCCTGACAGGTAGACCTTATATTCTCCCACTTCCTCTTCTTTCTCACCCCTTACCCGAATGTCACTAACAGCTAAAACGTCCAGCCCCATCTTACTTGCAGCCTCTGCCAGCTCTACCTTCTTCCCAGAGTAGCCTCCATTGATATTAATAGCTCCCCATCTCATTACCATTTGTTTGCCAAGTCGTATCTTAGGAGTCCTTGGTTTGTCAGTTAGAGGTGGGACTCTGTCATCTCCAAAGGTCCGAGGCATTTTGCTCTGATTGTTGCCAGCATCATATTTAAAGTACCAGGGAAGCAGGTTGCTAGCCTCGCTTGCCCCGAGTCCCATTGAGTTTTACCCCTAACGGTTGAGGGACTAACCGGAAGATTTGGTAGTCTTTGCCGTATGAGCACAAAGGTAACCACGACTCAGAATATGTCCGAGATGCCCAGTCTTATTCCAAAGTAGCTGGTATCCCGACTGTCGGGACCACTTACTTGGCCACTCATACGTTGCCCGTGGCTCATGAACTAGGACATGACTACAGGAACCCACACCATGAACCACTAAAAGAATTCAGAAATTATTAAGATAACTGCACCCACGTCAATAAGGACTTTCTGGGATGAACTAAAACAGTATAACGGTATACGGCGACTATGATATGCCTGTTCAGACAATAAATATTATTCTGAGAACATATCTTCTTGGGGATTTTGCAGACAGTATACCTCCGTTCTCGAGAGGATCTTACGGTCGCTGAACGCCGAGTTTATCAGCATTAGTGTTGTGTCTAGACAAGACAGCCTAGACACAATGAGAGGAAGCCGAAAGGCACGCGCTTAAACTCACGCAGGCTGGCGTGAGGTCTGAAACAGGATACGTAATGAATGCTATAAAGAAAAGTACGTAGCTTCTGGAATACTTAACTTTAATCCACATTTGTAGAACATCGATCTTGATGATACATTAATAGAATCTCAATATCTATACTGGTAATGGCGCCTTGCTAGGTCGTAGCAAATGTAGCTGAAGGCTATGCTAACTATCGTCTCGGCAAATGAGAGCGTAATTGTCAGTGAACCATGGCTAGCAACGTCGGCTGTACAACTGGGGGGAGTGCTAGTACGTCTCACTAGACCTGCCGTGTGGCGGCGCTCGGTCTTCAATCACTGACAGTGGCGACACGCGGGTCCGTCGTATACTAGCGGACCGCGGCCGATTTAAAAGCTACCACCTGGCAAGTGTGGTGTCTGGCGGTGACACCACAATTAGCTCTTGACTCACTGCACAAAGCCAACGGGAGTAAATTGATTGTGGCAATTAGCTGTTCCTACCGGTGGCTCAATTTCTGTAGTATCTCGGGGTGTTGCACGCCACCAATGGTTTGCTTTACGCTTCCTTTCCCAGGCGCTGGTAAATTGCGTTGACATCATGTTCCTATCGTATTGATTGTGGAAATTAGTTTTTCAGAGTGACATCTGTAATGGAAGCCATTGCCACCGGTGACATACTTTCTCTAGTGTTCTGGGGTGACCCATGCCGCCAATGGTTTGCTTTTTGCTTCCTTCCCCAGGCGTTGGTAAGCTGCAGTGACATCACGCTCCTGTCGTATTGATTGTTCAGTTAGTTTTTCAGAGCCACCACCTTAATGACCGCTGTTGCTACCAGTACAGTACTTCCTGCTTTGACATTACTTTCCTATCCCATTGATTGTGGCAGTTAGTTTTCCAGAGCCACTTCTGTCATAGAAGCCGTTACCAGCAGTGATATACTTCCTCTAGTATTCTGAGGTGTCGCATGCCACCAGTGGTTTGATTTTCACTTCCTTACCCGAGAGATGGCAAATTGCTTTGCAATCTTTACATTGATGCAATCTTTACAACAGCGTCAATCTGAAATTCTTTCACTTTCCCTCTATTTCCACAAACCTGTGGTCCGTCGCGCTGAATAGCTCATTGTGGCTTGAATGAACAATACTAGTCTCTCCCACCCTTTTCTCCATCAACTTGAGTAGCAATAGCGGCAACTTACTCGTCTATCCCTACGAACTTTTCGTCAGCCCAGCTCAGCTCTGACCCCATTTTTCCCAGATCCCCTTGTTCTTAACAAGCACTTGATCCGACACTTCTCCCTGTCTTTGTAAATCTAGAACCTGAGAGCCTAGACGACTGGAGAACTCGTCGCTATGCTCCCGAAGGGCGTCTGATAAATTTTTGACCCCATCATAGCCTGTATCGTATCAGTGGCAATAGCTGGTCGCGTAGAGACACTTGTGTTTTCTCGACTGGAGTTTCCAGTGGCAGAGTCGAAGACGGTGCGGCGATTCCCTCGTCGTCGGTGTGGTGTCGGCATCAATGGCGGTGTCGCCGGCGGTGGCGGCGTAGGAGGCTACATTGGCAGTGGCGACTATGGAGGTGGTGTCTTGCTGTGCTCGTGGCTCGGCAGTACGCGAGAGCCGACCGTAACGTCGGCAGGCAGCATCCAGTCGGCCATTGGGACACAGCAGACACAGCGCGGACCGTTGACCCTCCGCAGTTTATGGTATCGGTACGGACAATAACGCCAGTTTCTGCCAAGCCCGGCTCCTGCACTGGCACTCCTCGTGAGGCATCGTGACCGATCGCCTTCCTCGTACGTGAAACCCCCTGCTGCTTCCTCATAGCTGGGAAGCTGTAGTAAGCAACGTAAGGTTCAAATGGTTCAAATGGCTCTGAGCACTACGGGACTTAACTACTGAGGTCATCAGTCCCCTAGAACTTAGAACTACTTAAACCTAACTAACCTAAGGACATCACACACATCCATGCCCGAGGCAGGATTCGAACCTGCGACCGTAGCAGTCACGCGGTTCCAAACTGACGCGCTTAGAACCGCACGGCCACACCGGCCGGCGCAACGTAAGGAAACGTTCCCTTATGGAATTTTAAAATGGATGTAGTAAATTAGTCGCCGCTGCTGGCTCACACAAATGAGGTCAACGACAAGAAATGAGTGCGCTTTCCATAATTACAGAGGGAAATACGCGACCAAGACTGCCCAGAGGTTTTGGCAATCACGGAACTTCGTGGAGTCCTGTCACTGTGTCGCCGGGTCTGTAAGCCGGTACTTACTTTCACTATTACGTTTGTATCTCTACAATCTTAAATGTTTGTTTCTAATATATTACTCTAAACAGTCACTTGGGCCATTCTCTATAGGCGTTCAAATTCTCATACACATGAGTGTGTATTTGAAATAATCTCCATTCCATCATTCACATTTGGTACTCGACCAAATGTACTCAAATACATAGATAACACAGCGGGCGACCCTACTTACATACAAATACACGAAAAAAGAGCACAAATGTGAGATACAAGTGTGTACCTAAAACAAAAGACGTGTGATCAGTTACAAACTTGGAACAATTCAGGACCCTATATACATACAGATGGTGGTACAGGAAATATGATAGAAGTAAAACCGGCCACAGTCCTCATTCGATGAAGAAGGACCTGTACAGGAGCAGCGGCAGGCTAGACAAGCCCAGCCCCACCAGAAATTTTGTGATGTTATTTAATTCTGTTTGTTTTTCAGTCTGCTTTTGAAGTATCACGAGCGACAGACCAGAGGCAGTCACACGTACACTATGTGATCAAAAGTATCCGGACACCTGGCTGAAAATGATTTACAAGTTCGTGGTGCCCTCCATCGGTAATGTTGGAACTCAATGTGGTGTTGGCCCACCCTTAGCCTTGATGACAGCTTCCACTCTCGCAGGCATACGTTCAGTCAGGTGCTTGAAGATTTCTTGGGGAATGGCATCCCATTCTTCACGGAGTGCTGCACTGAGTAGAGGTATCGATGTCGGACGGTGAGGCCTGGCACGAAGTCGGCGTTCCAAAACATACCAAAGGTGTTCTATAGGATTCAGGTCAGGACTCTGTGCAGCTCAGTCCATTACAGGGATGTTATTGTCGTGTAACCACTCCGTCACAGGCCTTGCATTATGAACAGGCGCTCGATTGTGTTGAAAGATGCAATCGCCATCCCCGAATTGCTCTTCAACAGTGGGAAGCAAGAAGGTGCTTAAAACATGAGTGTAGCCCTATGCTGAGATAGTGCCACGCAAAACAACAAGGGATGTAAGCCCCCTCCTTGAAAAACACGAACACATCATAACACCACCGCCTCCGAATTTTACTGTTAGCACTTTACACAGGCAGATGACGTTCACCGGGCATTCGCCATACCCACATCCTGCCATCGGACCCCACATTGTGTACCGTGATTCATCACTCCACACAACGTTTTTCCACTGTTCAATCGCCCAATGTTTACGCTCCTTAAACCAAGCGAGGCGTCGTTTGGGATTTACCTGCGTGATGTGTCGCTTATGAGCAGCTGCTCGACCATGAAATCCAAGTTCTCTCGCCTCCCGCCTAACTGTCATACTACTTCCAATGGATCCTGATTCAGTTTGGAATTCTTGCGTGATGGTATGGATAGATGTCTGCCTATTACACATTACGATCCTCTTCAACTGTCGGCGTTCTCTGTCAGTCAACAGACGAGGTCGGCCTGTACGCTTTTGCGCTGTACGTGTCCCTTCACGTTTCCAACCTATGGAAGTTGAGTGTGGAAATCTCGCGTACAGACGTATGATACAAGTGACACCCAATCACCTGACCACGTTCGAAGTTTGTGAGTTCCGCAGAGCGCTTCATTCTCTCACGATGTCTAATGACTACTGAGGTCGCTGATATGGAGTACCTGGCAGCAGGTGATAGCGCAATGCACCTAATACGAAAACCGTATGTTTTCGGGGGTGTCCGGATACTTTTGATCACATAGTATAGTTTCCGCTGCTCCGTTGCAGAGACATACGATGTTGCTTTGAGGTGCCAACAGCCGCGTCAGATATTGTCGCTAGTCCTCTCTGACGTCCTCAGCGCGTCCTTTCGCAGTGACGAACCTGTTTTCTATCACCCAACACCGAACGACAGCATCAGCAAGCAGTGGGCTCACACGCCTGCGCAAAGCTGATGTCGCGTTTGAGCAGTGTATTCTCTCGATTGTGGTTACTTGGAGTGTTAATGATAGCTGTTTGAGTAGCGAGTAGCAAGTAGCCAGAAGCTGCCCGGAATATTTCTTCTGGCACTTGAAAGTAGCTCTCTGGCAGCTTTTCAAACAAACCTGTAGTTGTTTCCCTTTCTCTATCTCGCCCCTCGCCCTAGCTTAGCTTAGAGTCACCTTGGGTGGGCCTAGTGAACGGACCATCTCAAGCGCACCCATCTTTCCTCGTACCGCACTGAACCGTGCTTTCTCTGTAATGCTATTTGCCCACCTTTCAGCACGTCTACTCAATGTTTGGGCCAGTAATCTTGGACCCGTAGCCCGAATGTTCACTCACATCACTAAGTGCGCCTACCTGTAGTCGCTGTCACGCACCTTGCTGCATTTCTTCCCCCATTTCCACACTCTGCGTCCTACCGCCATTCGTCAACGGAAAATGTTGCAGACAGCAAATGGGACCATCTCTCAGCGATGTTCCGTATTTTGAAGCTGTCTGATTAAAACTCGGGTATTTACACAGCGATTATGAAATGAGTAAAGAAGGTTGTTTGCTGAAACAGCCCTTTAATTTATTACGTATGGAAGACACGCTAGAAATCTAGCGGTTAGGTGCACTTCGACCAAAAGGTTTAATGTCTCAACTCGATGGAAAGACGAACAGAGCTTCCCTGCTATACATGATTCTTCAAAAACTCTTGGTTAACGGTGAATGAAAATAAAATAAAGGTATTTTGTTTCTTGCTATTTTGTCTAAAACTGACATAGTGAGACCGTGGCTGTGTACAATTAATGTACGTCGATTCTTACAAAGACGAAGACAGCAACTATCCACTATTAATACTGCTTTTTATTTAAGTAAATAGCGCCGTAACCGGTTTCGAACTGGCAAGTTCATCATCAGACAGCTGTTCACATGATTTGCAAGATACACTTTACATAATCGTCATTTTTCAATTTTTATTCTTCCACTGTGGCGAAATATTCTTGGTGTGTTGGTGCAAGAATATTTCACCACAGTGGAGGAATAAAAATTGAAAAATGACGATTATGTAAAGTGTATTTTGCAAATCATGTGAACAGCTGTCTGATGATGAACTTGCCAGTTCGAAACCGGTTACGGCGCTGTTTACTTAAATAAACAGCAGTATTAATAGTGGCCGGCCGAGGTGGCCGAACGGTTCTAGGCGCTACAGTCTGGAACCAAGCGACCGCTACGGTCACAGGTTCGAATCCTGCCTCGGGCACGGATGTGTGTGATGTCCTCAGGTTAGTTAGGTTTACGTAGTTCTAAGTTCTAGGGGACTGATGACCTCAGAAGTTAAGTCCCATAGTGCTCAGAGCCATCTGAACCAAGTATTAATAGTGGCTGGTTGCTGTCTTCGTCTTTGTAAGAATCAACATACATTAATATTTTGTTTCTATTGTGTGTTAGTTGGTGGTGAAGGATGGTAGAAATCAGTCGGCTGTAAGGATATAAAATATTTTAGTGAATGAATTATGAAACATGAGGAATGTGAGCTACATTTAGAAAATGCTCGTAGATACAAAATGTTTGGCAGCGTTAATATTGCTGCTCAGACTAATTCAGCTAATAAAATGTTAATTCAGCAATATATTGAATTAGTTATGAAGAACAGACACATATTAAACGGAACAGTTGAGTGCTTAACGTTTTCTGGGACTCTCTAGCTAGCACTAGGGGCTCACATACAAAAACGGGAGTTAGCAAACCGTGGCAGTTTCTTAGCTGTGCGATTTCTTCTAAAAAATCTTGACGGTGTGCTAGATGGCCACTTAAACAGCTACGGTAATTCTGTCTGTAAATTTACGTCACACATTATACGAAGTTAACTTTCAGACTGTATATAGCAAGTTTACATTGAAGAACTGAGTACAGACATTAATCTACCACTTTTTACTGTGTAGGCAAACGAAACAGCAGATATTACATACAAAAGTCAATCTATCATTATAATGCCGTGAATTAAGGGGAAGGCCGGCCGAAGTGGCCGTGCGGTTAAAGGCGCTGCAGTCTGGAACCGCAAGACCGCTACGGTCGCAGGTTCGAATCCTGCCTCGGGCATGGATGTTTGTGATGTCCTTAGGTTAGTTAGGTTTAACTAGTTCTAAGTTCTAGGGGACTAATGACCTCAGCAGTTGAGTCCCATAGTGCTCAGAGCCATTTGAACCAATTAAGGGGAAGGAACCCGCTGAAAGATTCTTTTCCTTTGAAAATATTAATGATAGGGCAGCACGGTGACTTCATGAAGTTCTAAAATGAAGTCTGAAACCTTTCAGTGGTCAAGAAAAATTCATTTCTCAAGCATACGATGCCGCTCCAGTAATGAGCGACAGTCATGTTGATGTACAGACTCTGCTGCAGAATACTTTCACATATGCCAAGTGTGTTCACTGTGATGTCCACGAAATAATTTCTTTATTCAAAATGTTTGTCCAAAAAAGTAAAATCTGTCAGGTTGCTCTTTGTAAACATTGCTGGATTTACAACGTTTTTTTCTGCATCGCCTAAGGGAAGTCTTTTGCTACGGGCACTCTGCAATACGAAAATCCCTTCATTTTCTTTAATTAGATTGTATTTCCAGTCTCGTCCTATTAATAGTGTTCACCAAATGAAATTACGTTTGTAAGGAATGTTATGAGATTGAAGAAGAAGATACTTGGGATGATATTACACGAGGAGAATATTTTTCTTTAAGAATTTTACTTCACAATCAAGAGTTTTGTTCCTTAAAAATTTTTTCTGTGACATTATGTAACATACTGATATTTTGTGTAACACAGTTCAAAAGCAGAGTTCAAATGCGGTTACTATTTCCACAACGTTACGACATTTTGAGTCAAACGAGAGAACGCTGCAAGGTATCGAGTTTCTGAAGATTAATGCTTTGTTTCGTCAAGAAAACGATCCAAATATAGCACTGAAATTAATGTGACTGCAGATGAAAAAGGTTTGTGTGACATTCTTACCAACCAACTAACCAAAAAAAGTTTGCTACATTCAGAGAACATTTTGCAACCACTTTGTCCAGTGTGTTCGTTTATATGCCACAATAAACTGAGAAATGAACTGCCAGTGACTTGTCACATTGACACGTTAAAAGGCATTACATCGGTTTGTGATCTGTTCAGTTTCCTTGTGGGACATTCCTTTGAACAAGCGGTCATTTAAGTGGGGAAAACTTTGCAAACTGTATTAGCCACATTTTTCAACAGCAGAGATAGAGCGTAGTTTCAGCACGTTAAAAAGAAAACCTTTCTCATTGATACTGTCAGCCAAGAAAGGCTGAACTCACTACTTATTTGCTTTGATCACAAGGAGTAAATCAGTGAAATTCTAGTCTTAAACAACAGAGTAATTGATATGCATGGCAGTCACAAGAATATGCGCGCACAACCACTGTATATGTAACCTGCCAGGGCAGAGACCTCATTGGTTAACAGGTTGGGAAGGTAAAATACACATGAAAAAGCCACGAGAGTCCCCGATATTTATTCTCTGGGACATCTCCCATAGGGAAGAAGTCACATGCTTCCTCAAACAGTTACATTATTTTTGCTTTTACATAAAAGTTACACCACAAACACACCACAGAAACGCTTACCTCAAGAGTAAGTACAAGCATCAGCAGGAGGAAAGCCGGCGAACTTCGTTTCGACACTAATGGGCTCCAGACCTCTAAAGTTATTTAATAAAGTGTGCTACCGCAACATATTGTCACACACCTACACACACACACACACACACACACACACACACACACACACACACACACACACACACAATACAAATAATATTATTGAGTTCACTTCTGTACACAGAGTGATTCCATGATGTTACAAAATTTCAGGGATGATGGAGAAGGGAAAATGTTTCAATTTGAGGTAAAGGACCCTGGTTAGAAAACGACCGTGTCACAAGTTAGAAGTGAAAATCGTTCTGATGCCTCTGACAGTGGAATACCCGAACCGATAGCGTTGTTGGTACGGCTGTAGCGTAGGCAACTTCAAAAGGTGGTAGTATGGACCAAATCAAGAGAAAAAGTCCAGTAAGCAAAGGCTGTAAAATGCATATCTTAAGAGTTATGGGTACTTGTTCAGTAGAGGAGATATGTTTCACAGTTGTGAAGATGAACTAGTGTTCATAGCTCTTAAGGTACACATTTTAAAGCCCATATTAACTGGACTATTTTCTTGTATTGGCCCATACTAAGTACTACATGTATTCCACTGCCACAGGTATCATAACGATTTTCACGTATAGCTTTTCACTCGATCGTTTCCAAATCGGGGTCCCTTACCTCTAATTGGTCCATTTACCCTTCTCCATCATCCCTGAAAGCTTGTAACATTATCATGGAAACACCCTGCATAATTATCATATTTAGTATTTTTCTAGTGTTTCTTAAGCACTTTTACACGAATGAAGGTTACGGAACAAACGATTCGCGACAATTCTTTTATAAAGTCTACTAACTTTTTATCTGGGCACCATCAACGAAAATGAGCACCATCCACCACTAAACAGAAGTGTAAAGCAGAGCTAGTAACACGTGACTCCGAACTACAAGCACTAAACGCACTATAAACACCACGAAGTGCTCATAGTAGAATAACAGTACAGAACCGAAACACGGGACGAAATTTCTTTAGACTAGATAACACTGGAAACCAACGATCCTTTCAGAGAAAGAAGTTATTGAACTAGACACAGTTTTATTGGCCCTGTGATTCCAATTAAAAATGAAGAGCCTTTAAAATTCTTATTAAACACCGTTTATATACCGGTAACTAATTTTTACAGCGTAACATAACGGAAGAAAGGAACTGCGCGGTCGCTAGGCTTCACTGGTGAGTTAATGTCGCGTAGTTGACATTGAATCGCAAGTCATGTGCCTGGCACACATCACAGTGTTTCGTAACGAGTGAGAGTGATGCCACGTAAGGTGCTAAAGGAAGTGAGAAAGAAGAGTGGCGACGCCGCTGATAATCAGCGTGGTCACTTTCTTCTCTTGTTTGACGCCTTAGTGCAAAGAGTTTTCCGTTTGTGAAAATTTAGAAGAATCAGTGTGAAAGAAAAACTGTAAGCATTGCAAGTCACACAAAGACTGACTGGTTGCTAAATGACAATATAAAATTACTGGTAGTGTTGTTTCATAACAAATTCTTCCAGAAGAAAAAATGACAGTGGACATGACAAGAATAAATCGAACTTGAATGTAACAGACTGATTTTATCATATAATACAGCAACCTAGAATTTTTAGTGATGGTAGGTTAGAAATATACAGACTAAAATAGATACAAAGCCAGAAGAAAAGAAAATCAGTCGGCAGGAAGTCAGAAAATTAGAAGTATTGATATGAAGGGTGTACAGATATGGACGCGGGAGCCAATTATTTAAAAAAGGCAGTTAGCCAAACAGCAATAGATTTTGCAAGTACGAAGAAAACAGAAGAATGAAAATGTCAAATTGAACACTGCAAACATTAAAGAGAAGGACCGTGACAGAAGGTTTTTTATTAAACGAAGTTAACTGGAAACGTCTTATAGAGGATGTGAGAAGATACAATTGGAAACAATAATAGTATTTGGAGAACAAAACAAATACTTTATTACCTTTGCAAATGACATTAATCAACAAAAGAGAGAGAAATTATACAACCTATACAGCATTTCCTTAGATGTTTCTATAGTTCAAGAGATGAATCAGAAATCCTGCAAGTAAATATGAAAACGACATTCCAGAAGTAATGCTAGATATGGTGTATAAAGTCGTTCGAGGAAGAATGGAAGATGATGATGTGATGATGTTTGGTTTGTGGGGCGCTCAACTGCGTGGTTATCAGCGCCCGTACAATTACCCAATCTTTGCTCAGTCCAATTTCGCCACTTTCCTGGATGATGATGAAATGATGAGGACAACACAAACACCCAGTCATCTCGAGGCAGGTGAAAATCCCTGACCCCGCCGGGAATCGAACCCGGGACCCCGTGCTCGGGAAGCGAGAACGCTACCGCGAAACCACGAGCGGCGGACAAGAATGGAAGAAAAATACGCCAGGAGATGATGGTGTTTCAGAGTAAATGATTAAAGACAGAGGAAAGGTAATGCTAAATGAAACTGAAAAATTATTTAAAAAATTTCCACAGAGGAAGATAATTTAACAAATCTGGTAAAATTAAAAAAAAAAGGAAAAATACTGCATCGATCAACTTCACCCTACTGGCGGTGAATTTGACCGATTACTTGTTATGTGATAATTGTCGATTATTTATGACTGTACGGTGACTTTCGTTGTTCTGAAATTTCATCAATAATTGAAAAATAAATCTAACATAATAATTACATTTAAATATGATCACAAATTTAATTTATGAAATTCGGATAAAACACACACAAAAAACATGTTCATTGTACAATGAACCACAACACGACAACTTCAAACGAGAAATCTCCTCTATTTGCAACTGGGGCGTTTGGTACGTTGTTACAACAACGTCTTAAACCTCAATTGTGTCTAGATCATCAATAAGAAGCCACACAAAACGATTCATTTCTACGAAGGACTGTAAAATCTAGCTGTCCTTGGCTTTTCGTAAGAACTTTCTCCATATAAAGTTTTACTGTTTTCTTGGAGCAGCACTCAACTAGGTAGCGCCCATTCAGACTGATGTGGAGTTTTGATCTGGAAAGAAGAGTTAAGAAGAATGAAACATCGTTAACATTTCTTATAAGCAAAGGAAAAACAGTAGTGTACAGCAATCTGTCTCACTTATTTCATTGTCAGCTCCATGAGTTTCATCATCATACACACCAGAAATGGAAATCTGACAAAGCAAAGTGATTCACAACAGCTTGACTCCTTATTATATTCCTACTAAGTCGAATGCAAATTTAATCTTTGTATCGGCACGTGAAGCTTCATGCCCAATCAGTACCAGAGAATTGTTGACAAATTTTGACTAAATGCCTTTTACGTCAAGAAATGCCTTTGTTATATACCGAAGATCCATAGTAGAATCCGGAAACCTGCAGTTTGCACAATTGAGAAGTCCCATTAATAGAGCCTCTGTGTTTGGCCATAAAGACAATGAATGTTGTCTATCAGGGGATTTTTATACACTCGGCTGTCCTTGTTAAGGCTTATTTTTCCAATTAAAATTTCTGTGAGATACAGTTCTGAGACATCCAAGCTATATTTCTGCAATTCACCCGATTTAAATTTTTACGCACGTGGCATTTTCATACTGACAGCTGTTCCGATCTTAGCAGTATGATGCAACTGTGGTATCGTGTATCGATACCACCCCACGGGCGTCATACTGTTGACAACGGAATTGTAAGTTTCCGTCTGATGCCCATAGAGGTCGTGCGGAATCTGGCGGACCTAGAGAGCCTGTATAGGGAGAGAGTGGCCAACCGGACGATACGGCGGCCATTTTTCTGCCAAACTGAGGGCAGGACTTCTGAATGACCAGTAGTGGAGTAGTGGAGTACACACTCACCGAATCAAAAGCACAAGACAATATGGTGAAATCATTCGTTAAATGCCTTTCTTTACAGCTATAATATACTCATAGTAGCCTACTACGTACAGCACAGGAAAATTTGAAACCGTGGCTGTAAAAATTATTCGTTACCCGCATTTATCTCCTTTAAAGTTCGTTTACTAGACATATTGCAATGAAAGTAACGTAAATAAAAAAATGTATAACATTTGTTTTGTATCGGAAGTGCATAACGCTAAAGATATAACGTACCTGTATTACGCAGATGAATGAAAGTGGTAAGCAGTAAGTGTGAGACGTATTAATACTTCTTGTCACGTCTTCAAACTTTTTGCATGTCACAAGTAAACAACTGCTTACGACTTTCTTTCATATATATATGAATACCTCTCGTAGATAACAAACGAAAAAGATTACAAAAATCAGGTAATGTTAAATTATGACGTCTGCAGCTTAGCAAAATTCTTACACATTAGATACACAATCCCATTTTAATTCTATGTTTATAAGAATAATGTGTTATAATAATTTTCACACAGCCAATTTACAGGTCCGTTTTCAAATTTAACTATATATATTGCAAGTTGTTTTATATGTAGTAAAAAGCAAAAACGTCTTACTTCGCATAGATAAGAGTACTTGGTTGGTTTCCACAAGGCTCCTGTTTAATTTTGTCAGCCCTGTTGACTGCGACTGCCCACTGCTTTCGTCTTTCTTCATTGCGTGGAAATGCTAACTTGCGAAATCCACCTTCGCCTCTATTGGAACAATCAAATGCAGCACAACCTGGCATCGTTTACGAACGTCTGCAGAACGAATTACAAATGTCAAAAGCAATACTGTACAATTACTAACGTGTGTACTTCAAACATGTAGGCCTACCGACTTCATCACAAAACGCTTCATTATTTCAACTCGTATTTACGATCGCAAACGGTAACTACGTACTAAAACGATATACAACTAAATCGAACATGCATGCACAACGCATAACAAGTCTCTCAATAATTCAAATACCTTTTAATCGTCTCCAAAAGTCCTCTGAACTTCAGTCCGACTCAAAAGCACGGCGAACATAGGATGCGCGAGAGACGTTTGGCAGAAAAATGGCGCCAAAGGTAATAAACCAATCACGGGCAACTTCACCTATGGCCACTCTCTCTGCGTACAGGCTCTCTATGCGGACCCAACAGTGCCATGCCTCCAGCGGCTATGGAGAATGAGCGTCCTCCGCCACTGCAATATAGTCCCACTCAGCCAATTCATACTTGGAGCCTCTTCGCTATGTGCCACCTAGCTTTGGCACCGACACCATCGTTCGTGCTCTAGTTCAGAGAGCCTCCTCCTCGCTGCTATTGTTTCAGCTGTACTCCGTTTCATGCTGAATTATTTGTAACGAGTCATCGTACGTTTGGAGAATTGCGTGTTAAGTAAATATTCTGTTTATTTTGTTAACTGATTTGCTAATCATTTCTGCTTCTGTCCAGATTTGCGACGATGACAGTTGCCACACCACGCTGTAGCCCATCTCTCCTTACCGTTTTCTGCGAAGTCGTACTCAACAAACGTGGCGACGGATCATCGTTCCTACGTGTGGCCTTCTTCAACCCAACTTCCTCCTGTTCTGTTGTTTTTCGATCAGTTTTTGCTATTGTTTTCTGTGCCCCCAGTGTTTGCCTTGCTTGTGCTCTTTATGATGTACGTTCTGTGGTTGCCACTCTTGCACCCCTTTCTGATTCAAAAAATGGCTCTGAGCACTATGGGACTTAACATCTATGGTCATCAGTCCCCTAGAACTTAGAACTACTTAAACATAACTAACCTAAGGCAATCACACAACACCCAGTCATCACGAGGCAGAGAAAATCCCTTTCTGATTTCTCTGGGCTATTTTTGCTTTTCGCTGTTTATATTTGTGTATAGCTTAACTGATCATGGCTATTGCGCTAAAATCGCCTGCCGTGCCGCCTGCAGTTGATCTAACTCAGTATATTGAGTTTCATTGTCAACAAATTGCGCAACTGCTTGAAGTGGTGAATTGTTTAATGACGGCGCAGGTGGCTTCGTACAAGACGCTGGACCCAACAGTAGCGCCACCCCCTGCACCGCTTGTGTATGTGTCGCCATTCCGTGTGTTTGATGAGACGAAGGAAGTCTGAACAGAGTACCTCACACAGTACAACGCACACATCACAGCACATTACATTCGAAGTACTGACAAACATTCTTAATTCTTGGCCAAAGCGGGAGTGACTATTTATACTCTGTGCGCCAAGTTATTTCCCACGTCCCACCCTGATCTAGTACAATATGAGGAACTGCTGCAGGCGCTTAGAAGGTATTGTGAGGAAGAGGTCCAAGTGGCGGCTACCCGTTTTCTTTAGGTTGCGTAAGCAACAGGAACAGACATAAAGTCAGTGGGTGACTGAATTGCAAGGCCTAACTAGACAACGTAGATTCATGTAA
This sequence comes from Schistocerca cancellata, assembly GCF_023864275.1. Classification (NCBI taxonomy): domain Eukaryota; kingdom Metazoa; phylum Arthropoda; class Insecta; order Orthoptera; family Acrididae; genus Schistocerca; species Schistocerca cancellata. The sequence continues at coordinate 210,544,449 of NC_064629.1, read as the reverse complement.
AGGTTTTTTTTTTAAATTACCACTACCACTCGCAAAATTTGTCAACTATCGTATTACTTATTTATTTAGCGACATGTTTCGAGGGTTAAACCTCATCTTAAGGCTAAATGGCATTACAAAAACAACTTTACAATAAGGTCATACTGATGTTACATAGTATTTTCGTAAATGCTGTGGTCATCCTGCGGAAGAAGAGAAAACTTACTAAGAGGCGATGTCACTTTGGAAGGTGGACTGAGGTTTGCACGAAAATGTTTTGTAACCGCCACTCACTTTGTTCTTCCGGCGTGGCAGTCTCGTTGTGATGTGTTGCGGTGTTTCCATTTCCGTGGCTCTCTTGATCACTGTTCACAAATTATCACTAACATAGAAGTAACTTCGAAGCATGATCACAAACAGTTCTGTAGGGCAGTGGACAAGATGGCGGTCGAAATACAGCTGGTTTCGGTTTGACTATCGATTTGTCGATCTATGTGGTGTCAGATGTTTACATGTCTTCTGCACGTCTCGTTATCGTATTACAGATGTAGGTTGACGAAATACATTGCAAATTGAGCACCTGTTACAATATTATTGAATACATCATGACCTAAACTATTTATCTTACATATTTCTAAGCTGTTGCTGGGGCTTGAGTCAAACGACTTTCATGTTATCTATCTTTTATTCTAGGAGTATTGTAGTGAAATTGGAAAAGAAATGTGAATTTTTGAAGTCTGTCATTTAATTGAGGATCTCGTTATTCCCCATGTGGCCATGGATGAATATTTCCATTTCTTCCAACATTTTCCAGCTCTTCCAAGATGTCCATTTTCCAGCTTTTTTCTAAATAGTACTTTGAAATCGTTGTCTATCGTTACACTCTGTCCTGTTTCATAAATGAAACAGGAAAATGGACATATGTAACACGATAACGAGACCTGCAGAAGACATGTCAATATCTGACACCACATAGATCGACAAATAGACAGTCAAACCGAAACCAGAGCTGTATTTCGACAGCCATCTTGTCCACTGCCCTACAGAACTGTTTGTGATCTTGTTTCCAAGTTACTGCGATGTTAGTGACAATTTATGAACAGTGACCAAGAGAGCCACGCAAATGGAAACACCTCAACAAATCACAACGAGACTGCCACGCCAGAAGAACAAAGTGAGTGACCGTTACTAAACATTTTCGCGCAAACATCAGTCCACCTTCCAAAGTGACATCGCCTCTTAATAAGTTTTCTTTTCTTCCACAGGATGACCACAGCATTTACGAAAATACTATGTAACATCAGTATGACCTTATTGTAAAGTTGTGCCCGCATCTCGTGGTCGTACGGTAGCGTTCCCGCTTCCCACGCCCGGGTTCCCGGGTTTGATTCCCAGCGGGGTCAGAGATTTTCACTGCCTCGTGATGGCTGGGTGTTGTGTGCTGTCCTTAGGTTAGTTAGGTTTAAGTAGTTCTAAGTTCTAGGGGACTGATGACCATAGATGTTAAGTCCCATAGTGCTCAGAGCCATTTGAACCATTTTTTTGTAAAGTTGTTTTTGTAATGCCATTTAGCCTGAAGATGAGGTTTAACCCTCGAAACATGTCGCTAAATAAATACGTTATACAATAGTTGCTAAAGTACTGGTAGCGGTAATTTTAAAAAACCTTTACATATTTCTTGAGACAGGCACGGTCGAAAAATAGTCAAAATGGCTTCAAAAGCACAGACTCAAATGCAACTGTGGCAAATATTACAGTGATAAAATGGTTTGTGATGCCATCACAATACATGGCTCTCGAATTCGGGAAGAAATTCTTAAATATTTGGACCCTTCCTTGAAACAGGTTCTGCAGATTGTAGACTATCAAGACACCTTCGACGGCGGAGCAGACAGTTTTAGGTAGCGCCTGCTTGTGCGGTAGATAAACATAGCAAACAGGCCTCGCTGCCGGCTCGGAACCAGAGGCCCGGCCAGCCACAGCACTCACGTAAACATGCGTCGCATGCGGCACAAGGTGTGAAGCCGTGCCCTCACTGTAGTATGGCACATGATGGCCGATCTTGCCCCACGCGTGAAGCGACTTCCTTTTCTTGCGACAAACGCGGACATGTACTGTCTGTGTGCTTACAGAAGCGTAAGGTTTCCTCTTCTGCTACACATTCCGCAAATAGAAGTCACAAACAGCATGTAGTGTTATTCAAAGACCACAGTGTCGTTAGTCCAAAACAACAGTGTAACAACCGTTAAGAGAAGGCTCCTAAATCGTCTGCAGTGCTATGTGAGGACAATAAGATTTTTGTCTCTCTTACTGCTGCTGGACAATAAGTCCGTTTGTAGCTTGACACTGGCGCTTCGGTGACTTTGCTAAGTGGCGTATAATGGCCAAGGCATCCCTGTCTTAGGTAGTTGTAGTCTTCCTGCAAATTACCGAAATTTGGCGAAGACAGTGATATTTACAGTGCTTTCCTCCCGAGACAGTGTTAATAGTTTTGGTCTAGGCTCTTTTGTTTGAGCTAAGCATTCGTGACGATGTACTTTCTGCAATTTTGTCATATGATGACATGATGGAGACCGTGGCTGTTGTTTGAAGACAAATGTTGATGGTGTTAGGACAGCAACCAGCCACAAATTTACTTTCAGTTCCTTTATTCAAAGGGTACCGTTACCGGTTTCGAATCGTTGTGATTCATCCTGAGACGGTTTACACTCTTTCTTTATGACATGTGGTGTGTTTTATACGGATTAATTGTCCTAAAATATATTTTAGGACAATTAATCTGTAAAAAAGATGTACTTTCTGTTTCTTTCTTTGATCCACTGGACAGCGTTGCTAAGTTATGTGCGGAATTTCAGAATTTGTATTCTGAGATTTTAGGTAAAGCCAATAATTGTGTTGCCCATGTCACAATGAAGAACAGTGCATAGCCACATTTTGTTGGTTGGTTGGTTTAAAGAGGCGGGGGGGGGGGGGCGGGGGGAGGGGCGGGAGGGACCAGACTGCTAGTGTTATGTTATAGGCCCTTTGCTGTTTCTATATAAACGATTTGGGAGACAATCTGAGCAGCCGCCTTAGGTTGTTTGCAGATGACGCTGTCGTTTATCGACTAATAAAGTCACCAGAAGATCAAAACAAATTGCAAAACGATTTAGGAAAGGTATATGAATGGGGCGAAAACTGGCAGTTGACCCTAAATAACGAAAAGTGTGAGGTCATCCACATGAGTGCAAAAGGAATTCGCTAAACTTCGGTTACAGGATAAATCAGTCTAATCTAAAAGCCGTAAATTCAACTAAATAGCTAGGAATTACAATTACGAAAAACTTAAATTGGAAGGAACACACAGAAAACGTCGTGAGGAAGGCTAACCAAAGCAGGAGACTTAGAAAATTTAACAGAGATAGTAAGGAGACTGTCTACACTACGCTTGTCCGTCCTCTTTTAGAATACTGCTGCTTACTTGTACCACGCTCTTTCTCGTGATCAAGTATACAGTTAGCCTCTAGCGTAGATAAATTTCAACAACAAATATAAAAACTTAATAGGGGAAGTTTGAATGTGGGCCTGAGAATCAGTTAAGTATGATGTTTAATCAACGCATTGAAAAGAGAATAGTACAAACTAAAAACGAAGTTTTGGAATGAAAAGATGAATTTCTGTATGTGTGGCAGCTGAGGCAAAAGAAATAAACCGCAGGGTAAAAATTGCATCAACTGCTTTTCTAAACGAAGCTTTCGAAAACTATGCATCTGATATAGTTGGAACTATAACGTTAGAATGAGTCGTAGTCTGATATATGAACCTTATTCAACAGCCTGCGAACGATTCTTGATCCACATCGATCCACCATTGGTGGTGCTACTGATACTGTTTCAGCAATGCGACGTTAAACAACAACAAAAATTGTAAGATTTGTATGTCTATGGTCTCGCTATCAGTTTTCATACACTAGTTCGATACCATTCGTTGAGTCGTACGTACAAATCACGTCTGCCTGCTCATAAAATGAATGTTCTGCCATGGTTAAAAGGAACGCATTTAAATAACGTACTACTGCTATATACGTGGAATTTTCAAGAGATACTCACCTCAAATGTACACAGAGTCCAAATGTAAACATGTCTCTATAGTAACAAAACGGCATCGAGAATATAATGCGTGCACCATGAGGTTCTTTCTGTATGTATCACTCGATTATGCAACAACATTAATTTCATTGATTACAAAATTCAATTGTATTTCACCTCGAAAAGTGTTGAAAGTAAACTTTCATTTATAACTAAACATGAAGAATTTTAGGGAATGTGTTTATACAGATTTTAACTGTGAAAGTATTCTTAAACCCCCTGTGTAAGCAATCTGTAAAGTGTCTCATTACACATTTATGATACAATTCGGTAAAGTAATCAATGAAACGTGAGGATAAGCTCTCTTTCTTTACGAGAAAGATGTATTAAGTTCGACATACTTAATGTATCCTGTCTGTAGTAACTTCGATGTCAACGAAATATTACACAACGCTGCTGAAAACAATTGAAAATGTGTCTCATTACAGCCAAATTTTGATGATAGAAACGATTCAAAGCTTCGTACATCATCGCTATTTGCATGAAATCTCTGAAATATTCACTTACTGGAGGTTATCGTCATGAAACTCTATTACTGAGTCTGTGATCGAATATCGAGCTCACTACATACTCCGTTATGTATTCGTAACACGCGCGGTTCAGTCGATTGATTATTGCATAAATAACTAAGATGTGTAGTGAAGTTTTGTCATACAGTTTGTGTATAATAATTAATTTATAGACTTTTATAACAAATGCACCATGTGATTTTGTTGCACCATCTTTCTGGTTTCTCCTTCAGATTTATTTACACAGCGTTCAACTCTAAGTTGAAATAGCTACACTTAAAAAAAATTAGCTGCTCTTGTCACAAGCTTTAAATTTGTGACACCCACTGAATTAGCTACAATACTGAATTTGAAAATAGAATGAACAGTTTCATTTCTGATTCGTTTATTTGCGAAAGGATCCCGTGGCTTAGTAACAGAACTGATTATAGTAGAATACGAACTGTCATACATTGTCAGCGGGATCGCAAATTTAGGTTTAGCTTTACCGCCACAATATGAGTGTAAGATACTCAGATACTGCTGGACGGTGAATTTATCTAACATCATTACCCCCTCTGCCTAGTTTTCAGATCACTGGATTAGCGGCAGACTTCAGATTCCGTCCACATGATGTGCATATGACCAACTTCTTGATCTTTTTTTCTCTTACGCATCTACAGGGTGTTACAAAAAGGTACGGCCAAACTTTCAGGAAACATTCCTCACACACAAAGAAAGAAAATATGTTATGTGGACATATGTCCGGAAACGCTTACTTTCCATGTTAGAGCTCATTTTATTACTTCTCTTCAAATCACATTAATCATGGAATGGAAGCACACAGCAACAGAACGTACCAGCGTGACTTCAAACACTTTGTTACAGGAAATGTTCAAAATGTCCTCCGTTAGCGAGGATACATGCATCCACCCTCTGTCGCATGGAATCCCTGATGCGCTGATGCAGCCCTGGAGAATGGCGTATTGTATCACAGCCGTCCACAATACGAGCACGAAGAGTCTCTACATTTGGTACCGGGGTTGCGAAGACAAGAGCTTTCAAATGCCTCCATAAATGAAAGTTAAGAGGGTTGAGGTCAGGAGAGTGTGGAGGCCATGGAATTGGTCCACCTCTACCAATCCATCGGTCACCGAATCTGTTGTTGAGAAGCGTACGAACACTTCGACTGAAATGTGCAGGAGCTCCATCGTGCATGAACCACATGTTGTGTCGTACTTGTAAAGGCACATGTTCTAGCAGCACAGTTAGAGTATCCCGTATGAAATCATGGCGGTGAATCGAGGAAGTACAGTACATATTGAAGAAACTAAAATGAGATCTAACATGGAAATTAAGCGTTTCCGGACACATGTCCACATAACATCTTTTCTTTATTTGTGTGTGAGGAATGTTTCCTGAAAGTTTGGCCGTACCTTTTTGTAACACCCTGTACATACTCAGTTGGTATGCAGCGAAAAAAACAATATGTTGTCACAACTGAAAAGTTGAGCAAGATGTGAAATTGCTTGATATACGAGGTGTTTCTAATTTTCCAGTTCATATGTAGAGAGGCTGTTTTGGGGAGCATATTAAATGGGAAATCAGTTCCAGAAACGTACTATTTCGGTGCTGCAGCCAAGTAGCAGCGTCGTCTTGAAGCACGTACGAATGAGTTGTCCACTCGTCATCTGCAGGCGAAGTGTTGGGTTGTGCGGGATGTGATCTTTTATAGCGACAGAAGAGGCTACGGTCTAGCAGTTATAAAAGGTCACATCCCACAGAAACTCAACACTTCAACTGCAGAAGAAGTACGGGAAACTTTTTCAAACGTTGCTTTAAGAGGACACTGTCACTCCGGTGATACCGCGAGACGTTTTCATCAGAGAAATTCGCCGAGAAAGTCTGCGTTCTCACACAGCAACATTTCTCGCTCCCACGTCAGCGAGGTCTAAGAGCGACAGTAATAGTCGTGTCTCGTCTCCCTTCACGGAAGGTCTACATCCTGGTACATTGCTGAAATGTTGGTTAGAACTGCGCGTCGTTACCACAGTAGTTATCTGATTACAAGTGTAAGAATTCCCAAAAAGTGAAAATTATGTTATTGATGAATAAATATTTCACGCAAAGCTGGCCTGTTACAACAGATCAGAAGCTTTCCTGGGGAATGCAGCACCTTCTAGTCCAATTCTGTCATTGTTTATTCACTTTTCGTCTAATGTATTTGCGTAACAGCAATACAGCGTTAGCAGCAGATATGCTAATATTAGGAATTTTTATTTCGACCTTACCTTTCACCACGAACATAGATGAGAAATTATCAGCTTTTGCAAATACCAACTTGCCTGGTGGCTTCGGTTTTCAGTTAATCAGTACACTCCATGACACCGCAACTTCAAGGGAATTAAATATGACACCTCACCCTACACGGAATAGGATGCTAAAATCGGTTTCATGAGCAACAAAGTTAGTAGCTGCCATCTATCAGTATCTCCGTGATTCCTGTTGAGCTTTATTAATGTGCTGGTAGGAGGTAGATTGGCGAAATTGGACCAGTTTTTCTCAGCGTGATTGACTGATGGCATGTTTTTGAGTTTACAGTCAGGCCGGCGATTCCATTTTTGTGCACGGTATTTAGACTACTAAACTGCCATTTTTTTCATTTGCTCCTTGCAATCATCGCACAAAGCCAAAATTGCAGACGCTGATAAGTGTTTACGGAACAGAAAATAAACCAATATGGCTCAATGGGTGCTGGTATCTGGATCTTATCAGATATCTGGACGATTATACGCAAATTATATGAAAACAGGAATTTATCGTAGGTAGTTGCAGAAACGTTGATTTCCAAATTATTTAAAAATATAAATCGTTCTCATTTTCAAATAGGTATGTCAGACAGGTACAATAACTATAGACCTATGCCACTGACGTCTCTCTGTTGTAGAAATATGGAACACATTTTGTGCTAGCGTAATATGACCTTTCCGGCGATCAAGAAATTTCTATGTAGGACTCATCATAGATTCGGCAAACAGAGATCCCACTGTTCGTCCGTGAGATTCAGTGAGCCGAAGATAACGGGTCGCAGGTTGATATCGTATTCCTTGACTTCCGGAAGACATTCATTGCTGCACTGACATTTAGTCCGCAAAATACGAGCTTACGAAATATCAGACCAGCTGCGTCACTGAATTCAGGACATCGAAGAAGACTGAAATCAACACAACGTTCTTAGCGAGACGAAATCGTCAGATGTAAAAGTAACTTCGTGAGTACCACAAGAGTGTGTTATGGGGCAGTAACTATTCACTGTATGTATTCGTGATAACTTAGGTAGCCGGCCGGTGTGGCCGAGCGGTTCTAGGCGCTTCAGTCTGGAACCGCGCGACCGCTAGGGTCGCAGGTTCGAATCCTGCCTCGGGCATGGATGTGTCTGATATCCTTAGGTTAGTTAGGTTTAAGTAGTTTTAAGTTCTAGGGGACTGATGACCTCAGATGTTAAGTCCTATAGTACTCAGAGCCATTTGATAACTTAGCTGGGCAACATAAAGAAATCCGTGAGGAAAATTGCAATTTCATAAATCTGCGTCAAAATGCAGGAAGATCTGTAGAGGTTCGACGTTTGATCGAAGAAAGACATCGAAGCAATTCAGAGGTGGTCTGCTAGGTTTGTTGTCGGTAGGTTCGAACAACATTACGGAGATGCTTCGGGAACTCGAATGGGACTCACTGGTGGGAACGCGACGTTCTTTTCGAGGAGCACTACTGAGAAAATTTAAAGAACCGGGATTTGAGGCTGACTGGAGAAGATTCTAATGCCACCAACGTACGTTTGGCGTAAAGACCACGAAGATAAGATTAGAAAGATTAGGGCTCATATGGAGGCATTCAGATAGTCGTTTTTCCCTCGCTCTATTTGTGAGTGGAACATGAAAGGAAGTGACTAGCAGTGGTACAAGGTACCCTCCGCCACACACAATGCGGTGGCTTGCAGAGTGTGTATGTAGATGCAGGGTCTAGCGATTGATCCTCAACGTTAATGAATGTAAGGTATTGGGAAGAAGTAGGGGAAAAGACCAATAACTGTTCGATTACACTGGTGTAGATGACTAAGCGGAAACAGTAACAACCGAAAAATATCTGAATGTAGCCTGCCGGAGCGAACTAGTGTCGATTCCATAAAACTAATGGCAGTAAAACCAGATGCGAAGTAGAGATTCATCGGAAGAATCCTAACGAAATGTAACTTGCGTATAGTTCGTCAGTCTTGCATCGCTACCAGCTAGGATTCATAGTTGTGAGAAGCTCCAGAGAAGATCTTTTATTACGCTCCAGAGCTCTACGGAGACCCTCAGCAAACTCCAGTGGCAGAGGCGTTGTGCATCCCGGAAAGGATTATTCTTACGGATCACAGAGCGTTCGTTCCAAGAAGAGTCATACAACTTTTTACTCCCTTTTTTAAACATCTCGTGGAATTATTACGATGAGGAAATCATAAAAATTAGGCTGAAACGGAGGTTTATCGATAATGGCTTCCTGTGCACCATTCACAAATGGAAGGAAAAGGAGAGAGGTGGGGCCATGATTGTGACACCAGAAATACCCTCTGCCGCACACCGTGTGGTGAGGTTGCGAGTTCACGTGAGTCCAAAGCTTGCAGCAACTGCAGAAGACGATTACATCAGTCATCAAATACACTGAGGTGACAGCCGGACGGAGTGGCCGAGCAATTCTAGGCGCTACAGTCTGGAACCGCGCGACCGCTAAGGTCGCAGGTTCGAATCCTGCCTCGGGAATGGATATGTGTGATGTCCTTAGGTTAGTTAAGTTTAAGTAGTTCTAAGTTCTATGGGACTGATGACCTCAGAAGTTAAGTCCCATAGTGCTCAGAGCCATTTGAACCAACACTGAGGTGACAAAAGTTATGGGACTTAATATCGTGTCGGACTTCTTTTGCACGGCGTAGTGCAGGACCTCAACGTGGCATGGACTCAAGAAGCCGTTGGAACCCCCTGCAGAAATATTGAGCCACGCTGCCACTCTGACCGTCCGGAATTGCGAATGTGTTGCCCGTGCAGGATTTTGTGCACGAACTGACCTCTTGATTACGTCTCATAAATGTTGGATGGCATTCATACTAGGCAATATGGACGGCCAAATCGCTGGAATTGTCCATAATGTTCTTCAAACCAGTCGCGAACAACTGTGAACCGGTGATGTGGCGCATTGTCATCCATAAAAATTCCATAGTTGTTTGGGAACATGAAGTCCATGAATGTTTGAAAACGGCCGAACATAACCATTTCCAATCAATGAGCCGGCCGCGGTGGTCTAGCGATTCTGGCGCTGCAGTCCGGAACCGCGGGACTGCTACGGTCGCAGGTTCGAATCCGGCCTCGGGCATGGGTGTGTGTGATGTCCTTAGGTTAGTTACGTTTAAGTAGTTCTAAGTTCTAGGGGACTTATGACCTAAGACGTTGAGTTCCATAGTGCTCAGAGCCATTTGAACCATTTTTTTTCCAATCAATGATCTGTTCAGTTGGACCAGAGTATCCATTCCATTCCACGTAAACACAGCCCACACCATTATCGAGCCATCACCAGCCTGCACACTGCCTTGTCGGCAATTTGGGTCCATGGTTTCGTATGATCTACGCCACACTCTAACCCTACCATTAGCTGTTACCAACTGAAATTGGGACTCATTTAACCAGGCTACGGGTTTCCAGTCGTCTAGGGTCCAATCCATACGGTGAATAGCCCAGGAGAGTCGCTGCAGGCGATGTCACGCTGTCAGCAAAGAAGATCGCGTCGGTACTCTGCTGCCATAGCCCATTAAAGCTAAATTTCACCGCACCTTCCGAATGGATACCTCCGTCGTATGTCCCACATTGATTTATACGATTATTTCACGCAGTTTTGCTTGTCTGTCAGCACGGACAACTTTACGCAAACACCGCTGCTCTCGGTCGTTAGGTGACGGCCGTCGGCGTTGTCCGTAGTGAGAGGTAACGCCTGAAATTTGGTATTCTCGGCACGCTCGCGACACTGTGGATCGCGGAGTATTGAATTATCTAGCGATTTCCGAAGTGGAATGTCCCATGTGCCTACTATTCCGCGTTCAAAATCTGTTAATTCCCGTCCTAGGGACGTAATCATGTCGGAAGCACTTTCACATGAATCACCTGTGTACGAGGTGCATTCAAGTTCTAAGGCCTCCGATTTTTTTTTCTAATTAACTACTCACCCGAAATCGATTAAACTGGCGTTACTTCTCGACGTAATCGCCCTGCAGACGTACACATTTTTCACAACGCTGACGCCATGATTCCATGGCAGCGGCGAAGGCTTCATTAGGAGTCTGTTTTGACCACTGGAAAATCGCTGAGGCAATAGCAGCACGGCTGGTGAATGTGCGGCCACGGAGAGTGTCTTTCATTGTTGGAAAAAGTAAATAGTCACTAGGAGACAGGTCAGGTGAGTAAGGAGCATGAGGAATCACTTCAAAGTTGTTATCACGAAGAAACTGTTGCGTAACGTTAGCTCGATGTGCGGGTGCGTTGTCTTGGTGAAACAGCACACGCGCAGCCCTTCCCGGACGTTTTTTTTGCAGTGCAGGAAGGAATTTGTTCTTCAAAACATTTTCGTAGGATGCACCTGTTACCGTAGTGCCCTTTGGAACGCAATGGGTAAGGATTACACCCTCGCTGTCCCAGAACATGAACACCATCATTTTTTCAGCACTGGCGGTTACCCGAAATTTTTTTGGTGGCGGTGAATCTGTGTGCTTCCATTGAGCTGACTGGCGCTTTGTTTCTGGATTGAAAAATGGCATCCACGTCTCATCCATTGTCACAACCGACGAAAAGGGAGGAGGAGGAGGAGATTAGTGTTGAACGTCCCGTCGACAACGAGGTCATTAGAGACGGAGCGCAAGCTCGGGTGAGGAAAGGATGGGGAAGGAAATCGGCCGTGCCCTTTCACAGGAACCATCCCGGCATTTGCCTGAAGCGATTTAGGGAAATCACCTAAATCAGGATGGCCGGAGACGGGATTGAACCGTCGTCCTCCCGAATGCGAGTCCAGTGTGCTAACCACTGCGCCACCTCGCTCGGTCCGACGAAAAGAAAGTCCCATTCATGCTGTCGTTGCGCGTCAACATTGCTTGGCAACATGACACACGGGCAGCCATGTGGTCGTCCGTCAGCATTCGTGGCACCCACCTGGATGACACTTTTCGCATTTTCAGGTCGTCATGCAGGATTGTGTGCACAGAACCCACAGAAATGCCAACTCTGGAGGCGATCTGTTCAACAGTCATTCGGCTATCCCCCAAAACAATTCTCTCCACTTTCTCGATCATGTCGTCAGACCGGCTTGTGCGAGCCGGAGGTTGTTTCGGTTTGTTGTCACACGATGTTCTGCCTTCATTAAACTGTCGCACCCACGAACGCACTTTTGACACATCCATAACTCCATCACCACATGTCTCCTTCAACTGTCGATGAATTTCAATTGGTTTCACACCACGCAAATTCAGAAAACGAATGATTGCACGCTGTTCAAGTAAGGAAAAGTCGCCATTTTAAGTATTTAAAACAGTTCTCATTCTCGCCGCTGGCGGTAAAATTCCATCTGCCGTACGGTGCTGCCATCTCTGGGACGTATTGACGATGAACGCGGCCTCATTTTAAAACAATGCGCATGTTTCTATCTCTTTCCAGTCTGGAGAAAAAAAATCGGAGGCCTTAGAACTTGAATGCACCTCGTACGCAGCTCCGCCAATGCACTTCGTTTTTATACATTGTTTACGCGATACTACGGCTATCTGTAAATGTGTATATTGCTATCCCATGACGTTTTTCAAACCTCAGTGTACAGAGCGTTAAAATGGAGCTGACAACTTGGTTGTAAAACCGTTGTTTCGGAGGAAAATAAGCTTGTCTTAAAGAATTAGTACGGACTGAGGCAACAACACTAGTGTAAAACACAATTTTCTTTATTCATCCCGTCTCTCTTGTTCTCCAAAAGGCGTTCAAAGCTTTACTACACTTACATTAGAAAAAACAGAGCACCTTGAACGACAACTCAGATCACTCACACCACTCAGACCATCCCTCGAGAAGATCGACACCTCATCCTAATGGCATTGCAAGAAAATGTTGCGTCCTCTTCGGCGCTGGTGCAACAGTGGAACAGTGTAACAATCGTACACTATCAGGGGGTGACAGTCCATCGCATAGCTTACGTGCATGTCGTCCACTTCTCCACCTACCTTTAACGAATTTGCAGAAACACACTGGACGGCAATGGTAACGGAATGACATCACTGAGGACAGAAATGGCATCAGGTAGTGTTTTCGGACGAATCCAGGTTCTGTTTGCTCGAAAAAGATGGCCGCATTTTGGTTCGCCACAGACAGGGAGGAGCGGCATGTATATCAACACGGATACTCTGCAAATCACAATTAAGTGCCTGGTAGAGGGTTCATCGAACCACCTTCACAATTCTCTATTATTCCAATCTCGTATAGCGCGCGGAAAGAATGAACACCTATATCTTTCCGTACCAGCTCTGATTTCCCTTATTTTATCGTGGTGATCGTTCCGCCCTATGTACGTTGGTGTCAACAAAATATTTTCGCATTCGGAGGAGAAATTTGGTGATTGGAATTTCGTGAGAAGATTCGGTCGCAACGAAAAACGCCTTTCTTTTAATAATATGCAGCCCAAATCCTGTATCATTTCTGTGACACTCTCTCCCATATTTCGCGATAATACAAAACGTGCTGCCTCGCTTTGAACTTTTTCGATGTATTCAGTCAGTCCTACCTGGTAAGGATCCCACACCGCGCAGCAGTATTGTAAAAGAGGACGGACAAGCGTACTGTAGGCAGTCTCCTTAGTAGGTCTGTTACATTTTCTACGTGTCCTGCCAATAAAACGCAGCCTTTGGTTATCCTTCCCCACAACATTTTCTATGTGTTCTTTCCAATGTAAGTTGTTCATAGTTGTAATACCTAGGTATTTACTTGAATTTATGGCTTTTAGATTAGACTGTTTTATCGAGTAACCGAAGTTTGAGTTCCTTTTAGTACTCATGTGGATGACCTCACACTTCTCGTTATTTAGGGTCAACTGCCACTTTTCGCACCATTCAGATATTTTTTCTAAATCGTTTTGTAATTTGTTTTGATCTTCTGATGACTTTATTAGTCGATAAACGACAGCGTCATCTGCAAACAACCGAAGACGGCTGCTCAGATTGTCTCCCAAATCGTTTATATAGATAAGGAACAGCAAAGGGCCTATAACACAACAAGGAACATCACAGTGACTGCGTTCACACGAGATATACAAAGCCAACTCAAGGCCTTATGGCATGGGATGCTATTGGGTACATCCACAAATCACATTTCGTGCGTGTCCAGGGCGCTGTGACTAGTGTGATCTACGTGAATGACATGCTGCGACTCTTAGCCATAATCTTTCTGTACAAGACCGCAGACGCCATTTTTGAGCTAGACAAAGCACGACTATATGTTGTTGTACGAATACGTGCCGTCTTCGTATCACAGGATGTCAGCCTTTTGCCCTGGCCCGCCAGAGCACCAGACTTGTTGCCAATAGAAAATGTGTGGGATACGAAGGAGTTGTATGTTGCTGTCGTCAGTCCGAAGACTGGATTGATGCAGCACTCCGTGCTACTCTATCCTTTGAGAACCTCTTCGTCTCCGAATAACTATTGCAACCTACATTCTTGCTAATCTGCTTACTGTATTCATTTCTTGGTCTCCAGCTACGGTTTTTACACCCCACCCTTCCCTCCCCCCCCCCCCCCTCCTCCATTCCTTGATGACTCAGAATGTGCCCTATCAACCGATCCCTTCTTTTGGTCAAGTTGGGCCAGAGATTTCTTGTCTTCCCAATTCTGTTCAGTACCTCCTCATTAGTTAGGTGATCTACGCATCTAATCTTCAACATTCTTCTGTAGCACATTTCGAAAGCTTCTATTCTCGTTTTGTCTAAACTCTTTATCCTTCATGTTGCACTTCCGTACATGGCTACACTCCTGAGAAATACTCTCAGAAAAGACTTACTAACACTTAAATCTATATTCGATGGCCGGCCCCGGTGGCCGAGCGGTTCTAGGCGCTTCAGTCCGGAACCGCGTGACTGCTACGGTCGCAGGTTCGAATCCTGCCTCGGGCATGGATATGTGTGATGTCCTTAGGTTAGTTAGGTTTAAGTAGTTCTAACAAGGGAACCTCCCCATCGCACCCCCCTCAGATTTAGTTATAAGTTGGCACAGTGGATAGCCCTTGAAAAACTGAACACAGATCAATCGAGAAAACAGGAAGAAGTTGTGTGGAACTATGAAAAAAATAAGAAAAATATACAAACTGAGTAGTCCATCCGCAAAATAAGCAACATCAAGGAACTAGTGAACTAAAGAACGCCGTGGTCTCGTGGTTGGCATGAGCAGGTGCGGAACGGGAGGTCATTGGTTCAAGTCTCCCCTCGAGCGAAAAGTTTAAGTTTTTATTTTCAGACAGTTATCAAAGTTCAGGCACTCACACATAATCATCTTCGCTCTCCAAAATTCCAGGACATGTTCAGATTTGCTTGGGCATATGCAGGATTTGACGGTCTACACACGGAAAAATTTGAAAACGTTAAAAACATATGTTTTGACAGAGCACAGGGAAAACTGTGCGTCTGGGAAACTGTTGCATTCATTTGTTGCAGTTTATGTGACAAACTCTTATGTTTTCATCACTTTTTTGGGAGTGATTATCACATCCACAAGAAAACCTAAATCGGGCAAGGTAGAAGAATCTTTTTACCCATTCGCCAAGTGTACAAGTTAGGTGGGTCGACAACATATTCCTGTCATGTGACGCACATGCCGCCACCAGTGTCGTATAGAATATATCAGACGTGTTTTCCTGTGGAGGAATCGATTGACCTATGACCTTGCGATCAAGTGTTTCGGTTCCCATTGGAGAGGCACGTCCTTTCGTCTACTAACCGCACGGTTTTGCGGTGCGGTCGCAAAACACAGACACTAAACTTATTACAGTGAACAGAGACGTCAATGAACGAACGGATAGATCATAACTTTGCGAAAATAAAATTTTTACTGGAGGGAAGACTTGAACCAAGGACCTCTTGTTTCCCAACTGCTCACGCTACCCACGAGACCACGGCGCTCATGAGCTAGTATTGTCCTTGATGTTGCTTATCTTGCGCATGGACTACTCAGTTTGTATATTTTGCTTATTTTTTCATAGTTCCACACAACTTCTTCCTGTTTTCTCGATTGATCTGTGTTCAGTTTTTCAAGGCCTATCTACTGTGGCAACTTATAACTAAATCTGAGGGGGGTGCGATGGGGAGGTTCCCTTGTAAGTTCTAGGGAACTGATGACCTCAGATGTTAACAAATTTCTCTTCTTCAGAAATGCTTTTCTTGCCATTGCCAGTCTACATTTTACATCCTCTTTACTTCGGCCACCATCAGTTATTTTGCTGCCCAAATAGCAAAACACATCTCATTTCCTGATCTAATTCCCTTAGAGTCGCCAGATGTAATTCGACTACATTCCGTTATTGTTGGCTTGCTTTTGCTGATGTTCATCTTATATCCTCCTTTCGAGACTTTGTCCATTCCGTTCAACTGCTCTTCCAAGACCTTTGCTGTCTCTAACAGAAAAATAATTTCATCGGCAAAACTCAATGTTTTATTTCTTTTCCTGAACGTTAACTGCTACATTTTTCTTTGGTTTCCTTTACTGATTCTTCAATGTACATATTGAATAACGTCGGGGATAGGCTACAACCGTGGCTCACTCCCTTCTCAACCACTGGTTCCCTTTCATGCCCGTCGACTCTTATTACCACCGTCTGGTTTCTGTACAAGTCGTAAATAGCCTCTCTCTCTGATCTTCGTGATCCTTACGCGAAATGTACGTTGGGCGGCAGTAGAACTGTTCTGGAGTCATGCCGTTTCTCTAAATTTTCGCAAATAGTACTCATCGAAAGGCACGTCGCCTTCCCTCCAGTGATTCCCATTTGAGTTCTCGAAGCATCTCCGCAATACTTGCGTCTTGTCCGAAGCTATCGGTAAAAAATCTAGCTGCCCGCCTCTGAATTACTTCGATGTATTCCTTCAATCAAACCTGGCGCGGACGCCAAGCATTCAAACAGTACTCAGGAATGGGTCGCGCTAGTATCCTATATGGCCGGCCGCGGTGGCCGAGCGGTTCTAGGCGCTTCAGTCCGGAACCGCGCGACTGCTACAGTCGAAGGTTCGAATCCTGCCTCGGGCATGGATGTGTGTGATGTCCTTAGGTTAGTTAGGTTCAAAATGACTCTGAGCACTATGGGACTTAACATCTATGGGCATCAGTCCCCTAGAACTTAGAACTACTTAAACCTAACTAACCTAAGGACATCATACAACACCCAGTCATCACGAGGCAGAGAAAATCCCTGACCCCGCCGGGAATCGAACCAGGGAAGGTTAGTTAGGTTTAAGTAGTTCTAAGTTCTAGGGGACTGATGACCTCAGATGATAAGTCCCATAATGTTCAGAGCCGTTTGAACCATTTGTACTATATGCGGCCTCCTTTACAGACAAACCACACTTTCCTATAATTCTCTCAATAAACGCAAGCCGACCAGTCGACTTCCATACTACAATCCTTAGATGCTCCTTCTGTTTCATATTGCTTTGCAACGTTACGCCTATATAACCAATCGACGTGACTGTGTCAAACAGCACACTAATAATGCTGTATTCGAACATTATGGCTGTGTTTTTCCTACTCATCTGCATTAACTTACATTTTTCTAATTCAGAGCTAGCTGCCATTCATCATACCAACTAGAAATTTTGTCTAAGTCGTCTTGTATCCTGCCACAATCACTCAATGCCGACACCTTCCCGTACACCGCAGCATCATAAGCAAACAGCCGCAGACTTACTCTGCCCGCCAGATCATGTATACGTATACAGGATGATCAAAAAGTCAGTATAAATTTGAAAACTTATTAAACCACGGAATAATGTAGATAGAGAGGTAAAAATTGACACACATGCTTGGACTGACATGATGTTCTATTAGAACAAAAAAAAAAAAAAACGAAAATGTTCACTAAGTGTCCGACAGATGGCGCTATGGCGCTGAACAGCAAACCGTGACGGGTGAGAGGTGAGAGGTACGCCGATATGTTACTATGTTACAGAATCGCATCATCGCCTGGCTGATAAACACCTGCTGGAACATACGATGTTTATGCAGTATGGCGCTCCACCCCATATTGCTAGACGCGTGAAAGATCTCTTGCGCGCGTCGTTTGGTGATGATCGTGTGCTCAGCCACCACTTTCGTCATGCTTGGCCTCTCAGGTCCCCAGACCTCAGTCCGTGCGATTATTGGCTTTGGGGTTACCTGAAGTCGCAAGTGTATCGTGATCGACCGACATCTCTAGGGATGCTGAAAGACAACATCCGACACCAATGCCTCACCATAACTCCGGACATGCTTTACAGTGCTGTTCACAACATTATTCCACGACTACAGTTAATGTTGACGAATGATGGTGGACATATTGAGCATTTCCTGTAAAGAACATCATCTTTGCTTTGTCTTACTTTGTTATGCTAATTATTGCTATTCTGATCAGGTGAAGCGCCATCTGTCGGACATTTTTTGAACGTTTGTATTTTTTTGGTTCTAATAAAACCCAAGTCATTCCAAGCATGTGTGTCAATTTATACCTCTCTACCTACATTATTCCATGATTTATTCAGTTTTCAAATTTATACTGACTTTTTGATCACCCGGTAGAAAAGAACAGCGGTCCTATCCCAACGATACCCTCGTCTCTGATGAACACTCGACATCGAGGACAACGAAGTGGGTTCTGTTACTTAAGAGGTGCCGGCCGCGGTGGCCGAGCGGTTCTAGGCGCTTCAGTGCGGAACCGCGCGACTGCTACAGTCGCAGGTTCGAATCCTGCCTCGGGCATGGATGTATGTGATGTTCTTACGT
The DNA here is from genome assembly GCF_023864275.1 of Schistocerca cancellata. Classification (NCBI taxonomy): domain Eukaryota; kingdom Metazoa; phylum Arthropoda; class Insecta; order Orthoptera; family Acrididae; genus Schistocerca; species Schistocerca cancellata. The sequence continues at coordinate 210,525,793 of NC_064629.1, read as the reverse complement.
TAGTTAGGTTTAAGCAGAACTAAGTTCTACGGGACTGATGACCTGAGATGTCAGTCCCATAGTGGTCTTCGTTCCGTATATTCTTCTCCCCCGTCCCTGAAACTTTTATCATCATCACGGGATCACTCTCTATACTATAACTGTCGGAACAGATGCAGTGTGCAGTGATCAGTTGAGGGGCTTTTACATACTTTGTATTTTAACTACGAAAGTAATCTGCAGTTTGCTTAGGTAAGAGGATCAAATGGCTTGATAAATACTTTAAAGGAATTGTTAGAAATAGGGACTTCAGTGGTAACCATAATTGAGTTTCGTAGAAGTCGGAGCGAGTGTTTTTCGTTTTGCGGTAGAGTGAAGTATGCCACAGAACGGAGGAAACTTGCTGTCTGAAGCGCCGCGGAGAGAGGAGCTTGCGGTTGGTAAGGCCACGGAGAACATTGAGAACTTTCCCCGCACGAAGGCCAACCGCGCCTGGCCACTGGCGCCGTCTGCACGGGAGCTCGCTTGTTGCTTTGTTTTTGTCCCGCGCTCGAGACGACTCCGAGTTTGTCACAAACAGCCAGCATCTCTTTCCTAATGCTGCGGCCTACCTGGAAGCAACGGTACCTCCGAAGGCCGTCTTGTTCGTTGTAAACCACTAAGTCACGTATTGACGCTTTTTTCTTCCACAATCGAAACGGTACTCAAATTCTCGTAAAATGTATAAAGTTTATGGGGGAGATTCTTTACAGTACAAAAAAAAAATGGCTCTGAGCACTATGGGACTTAACATCTTAGGTCATCAGTCCCCTAGAACTTAGAACTACTTAAACCTAACTAACCTAAGGACATCACACAACACCCAGCTCTACAGTACAGATGTAGGATGTAATAATTAATAATATTCCGTATTCAGACAGAATAGTTTTGTTTACTAATTACTGTCCAGCGCGTTTCGAAGCTACAACCTTGGTCTCGCGGTAGCGTTCTCGCTTCCCGAGCACGGGGTCCCGGGTTCGATTCCCGGCGGGGTCAGGGATTTTCACCTGCCTCGAGATGACTGGGTGTTTGTGTTGTCCTCATCATTTCATCATCATCCAGGAAAGTGGCGAAATTGGACTGAGCAAAGATTGGGTAATTGTACGGGCGCTGATAACCACGCAGTTGAGCGCCCCACAAACCAAACATCATCATCATCAGAAGCTACAACCCCATTTTGAAAGACCGTATGGACATGACGGGCATTACATATGCTTCAGTGTTTCACCTATCAGTAACAGAACGACACACTCGTTAGATTTAACGAGTAAATTGTCTCAGGCGGGATTATTTAGAGAAATGAGAGACAGTGTTGGTGTAATGGATGGAATAATTGCTTCTCATGTAGGAGGTTGTGGGTTCAGATCTTACCAAGTCACACCAATACCCAGAAAGGGAAGCAGGAGTAATCCGCTGGATTACAGGCCTATATCACTAACGACGATTTGCAGTAGGCTCAAAATGGTTCAAATGGCTCTGAGCACTATGGGACTTAACTACTGTGGTCATCAGTCCCCTAGAACTGAGAACTACTTAAACCTAACTAACCTAAGGACATCACACACATCCATGCCCGAGGCAGGATTCGAACCTGCGACCGTAGTGGTCACGCGGTTCCAGACTGTAGCGCCTATAACCGCACGGCCACTCCGGCCGGCGATTTGCAGTAGGGTTTTGGAACATATACTGTATTCGAACATTATGAAGTACCTCGAAGAAAACGATTTATTCAAATGGATCAAATGGCTCTGAGCACTATGGGACTCAACTTCTGAGGTCATTAGTCCCCTAGAACGTAGAACTAGTTAAACCTAACTAACCTAAGGACATCACACACATCCATGCCCGTGGCAGGATTCGAACCTGCGACCGTAGCGGTCTCGCGGTTCCAGACTGCAGCGCCTAGAACCGAACGATTTATCCCGAGCACGGGGTCCCGGGTTCGATTCCCGGCGGGGTCAGGGATTTTCTCTGCCTCGTGATGACTGGGTGTTGTGTGCTGTCCTTAGGTTAGTTAGGTTTAAGTAATTCTAAGTTCTAGGGGACTGATGACCATAGATGATAAGTCCCATAGTGCTCAGAGCCGAACGATTTATTGACAGATAGTCAGCACGGTTTCAGAAAATATTGTTCTTGTGAAACACAACTAGCTCTTCATATTCATGAAGTAATAATTGCTATCAACAGGGGATGTCAAATTGATTCCATGTTTTTAGATTTCCAGAAGGCTTTCGACACCGTTCCTCACAAGCGTCTTCTAACCAAACTGCGTGCCCACGGAGTATCGCCTCAGTTGTGCGACTGGATTCGTGATTTCCTGTCAGAAAAGCCACAGTTCGTAGTAAGAGACGGAAAGTCATCGAGTAAAACAGAAGTAATATCCGGCGTTCCCCAGGGAAGTGTTATAGGCCTTCTATTGTTCCTGATCTATATTAACGACATAGAAGACAATCTGAGTAGCTGTCTTAGATTGTTTGCAGATGATGCTGTCATTTACCGTCTTGTAAAGTCATCAGGTGATCAAAACGACTTGCAAAGTGATTTAGATATCTGTATGGTGCGAAAAGTGGCAATTGACCCTGAATAAGGAAAAGTGTGAAGTTATTCACATGAGTACTAAAAGAAATCCGCTAAATTTCGATTACGCGATAAGTCACACAAATCTGAAGGCTGTAAATTTAACTAAATACTTGTTGTTGTGGTCTTCAGTCCTGAGACTGGTTTGATGCACCTCTCCATGCTACTCTATCCTGTGCAAGCTTCTTCATCTCCCAGTACCTACTGCAACCTACATCCTTCTGAATCTGCTTAGTGTATTCACCTCTTGGTCTCCCTCTACGATTTTTACCCTCTACGCTGCCCTCCAATGCTAAATTTGTGATCCCTTGATGCCTCAGAACATGTCCTAGCAACCGGTCCCTTCTTCTTGTCAAGTTGTGCCACAAACTCCTCTTCTCCCCAATTCTATTCAATACCTCCTCATTAGTTATGTGATCTACCCATCTAATCTTCAGCATTCTTCTGTAGCACCACATTTCGAAAGCTCCTATTCTCTTCTTGTCCAAAGTATTTATCGTCCATGTTTCACTTCCATACATGGCTACACTCCATACAAATACTTTCAGAAACGACTTCCTGACACTTAAATCTATACTCGATGTTAACAAATTTCTCTTTTTCAGAAACGCTTTCCTTGCCATTGCCAGTCTACATTTTATATCCTCTCTACTTCGACCATCTTCAGTTATTTTGCTCCCCAAGTAGCAAAACTCCTTTACTGTTTTGAGTGTCTCATTTCCTAATCTAATTCCCTCAGCATCACCCGACTTAATTCGACTACATTCCATTATCCTCGTTTTGCTTTTGTTGATGTTCATCTTATATCCTCCTTTCAAGACACTGTCGATTCCGTTAAGCTGCTCACTAAATACTTAGGGATTATAATTACAAATAACCTAAATTGGAACGATCAAATAGATAATATTGTAGGTAGAGCAAACCAAAGACTGCGATTCATTGGCAGAACACTTGGAAGGTGCAACAGGTCTGCTAAAGAGACTGCTTCTACCACGCTTGTCCGCCCTATTCTGGAGTATTGCTGTGCGGTGTGGGATCCGCATCAGGTGGGACTGACGGATGACATCGAAAAAGTACAAAGAAGGGCAGCTCGTTCTGTATTATCGCGAAACAGGGGAGATAGTGTCACAGACATGATACGTGAATTGGACTCGCAATCATTAAAACAAAGGCGTTTTTCGTTGCGACGAGATCTTCTCATAAAATTTCAATCACCAGTTTTCTCCTCCGATTACGAAAACATTTTGTTGGCACCCACCTACATAGGGAGAAATGATCATCACGATAAAATAAGAGAAATCAGGGCTCGCACAGAAAAATTTATGTGCTCGTTTTTCCCGCGTGCCGTTCGAGAGTGGAGCGGTAGAGAGACAGCTTGAAGGTGGTTCTCTGCCAGGCACTTTATTGGGAATAGCAGAGTAATCACGTAGATGTAGATGCAGAAATTACCTGCGTTTGTCCATACAACATTCGGATCGTGTATTGGTGAAAGGCTTCCACATTTGAACTTACATTTTCAACTATTTCACATGTTTATAAAAGTACTAAATTACTAAAGGGATGTATATATTACACTGATGTGATGGAGTATTGAATTTCCTATTATTTTCAGTTACATGGTTTACGAAATAAAATATGAAGTTAAAAAGTAGCACGAAAATTCCACCATAAACTTTTCTACATATGTTTGATTTCGGAAAACTGCTGTGTTGCAGCGACCCACTAGTCGTTTGGCTTCAGCAGTAATTTTACGGAGTGGTCATACTGGATTCAGCCTTACATATTCATACGTCATGTACTTATTTGCATACCTCTTCCATCACAGAAAACCGTAATTGCAGAAACGAACCAAAAATAAACTATCACGTGTGGCTTCACGGGTAGCACGCATTATTGTTTTGGATTATTATACAGATTAAAGACTGCCTTCTCATTTTTCTTGAAACAACAATGTTATCAATATACTGCTGTTCACCACACAGAGAGGACACTGAGTTGACTGCTAATCATTTAATCCTTTGGATAAAAAGACCTTCTTTTTGACCTTTTGTCGAAAAGTCTTTTTATTGTGTCCATCTGGAACTCAACGGCTTCTGTATGTGGTGAGTAGCACTCTATCCTTTTCATAACGTTGTTATTACATCCCGGACTTTCCATTGTTTCATTTACTGAAGCAAATCATTTTAGAAGGATTATATCAGACAAGATTACTTTAACATATACTTTTACTAAGTGACTCTGAATCGCAAAAACGAAAAACAAAAAGAAATTTAAAATGTGAGAATCCATAGACTACAAAAATTACCTGTATTCTTGTAGATGGTTCCCTCTGCGTATACGTAGTTGCGCTGTGAATGCAGTTTTACCACTGAAGTAAAATTCAATAATGGGAAGACGTTAGTAATAAAATAAAGTTGAATATCATACCAGTATAGGCTGCGTGCCGGAACCAAATTTTACTCATTCATACCACGCTCATCTACATCAACATGGTCTCATCACAGTCATATTTCAGATAGAAATGAGGTGGAGCCTGTGTGTCTTCCTGTCAGTTAATGACACCTGAACTACTGAATCGGTTCTAGGCGCTCAGTCCGGAAGCGCACGACTGCTACGGTCGCAGGTTCGAATCCTGCCTCGGACATGGATGTGTGTGATGTCCTTAGGTTAGTTAGGTTTAAGTAGTTCTAAGTTCTAGGCGACTGATGACCACAGATGTTAAGTCCCATAGTGCTCATAGCCATTTGAACCATTTTTTGAACTACTGAATTGGCTTAGCTGATACTTCATATGAACATAATGATTATGTTTCAAGAATGCCATTTTGATAACGCTGTAAGTTCCTACGTAAATGGTATGCTGTGCTCCAGATGGGACTTTAAATTTCTGAAAACTCTGGACAAATGTTTATACAAAATGTAGCTAATATGTCAGGTTCACACGTAGTCCTATAGCCAATTCCATGTCTGAGGTTTGTATAACGCCATCTCAAACTTTCAGCAAAACTTTGAAAATTTCAACGTGCAGGCGTCCAGCGTGAACTCCAATTGGGCAGGCGGTTCTCTGCCGACTTTCTAAGTTGCCGCAGCTTATTCTCTGCACTAGGGCGACTGCGTCAGTTCTTTTGCTTTCACAGCGTCCCAACAGATAGCAGTGTGGTTCCTATTCAGGTAATCTCAAAGCTTTAATAACTTACATTCTACAACAACAACGTAAGCTCTTGAGAACTGTTCTAAGTGATGACTACCAATATCAATGGTTGCAGTAAACCATTATCTGTTGAAGTCAAGACTCTAAACAGTTTTGTTCCTTGCTTGTACGCATTGTTTATGAGTTATTCACTATAGGCTGCAATTGCAGCTCCACCAGAACCGTGCACTTAGTGTTCTTAGAAATGGGCGTTTCGGGGGCAAGTTGGTGAGTGCTTATTGATATATCTTCTGCAGGCTAATAGATATGTCCAATTTGAGCTGTAAATGTATTTCATATTTTAATCAGCTGGTGGACTGGCATGTCCAGTATGTATAATATGTTCAAAGTTAAATATTTCGTCGAGTGTATCCGTCCCATATTACAGATCACAGAGTACATCACTAATGCAAGAGCGTCTCTGAACTGATCCGTAATATGAGACGGTTGCACTTGGCGAAACATTTTCTATGTACTGGTTTTTAACTTTGACCATATCGTACATTTTGATTTTAACTTTCACCATATTGTACATAATTGGTTTCAACTTTGGCATGACAATGTCAACTGTCCAGCTAATTAAGGTACGGAGTACATTTATAGTTCAGATTGCCGGCCGCTGTGGCCGAGCGGTTCTAGGTGCTTCCGTCCGGAACCGCGCTGCTGCTACGATCGCAGGTTCGAATCCTGCCTCGGGCATGGATGTGTGTGATGTCCTTAGGTTAGTTAGGTTTACGTAGTTCTAAGTCTAGGGGACTCAGATGTTATGTCCCATAGTGCTTAGAGCCATTTGAACTATTTGAATAGTTCAGATTCGGCACATGTATTAACCTGAGCTGAGATCAGATGATCGTAACTCCGTTTACCGAAACCGGCCATCATAAATGAAAGTTTTGAAAATGCGATCTTGGTTGAGAAGTTGTCTTTCTTTATGTTGAACATTTACACATCACCCCTTATCAATCAGCATGAGCAAGTTAATTAACGAAAATTCTTTGTCAGTAACCTTATGGCTTGAAGGACTCAATTTCTCGTAGGTTTCTATGATAATGGGTTTCAATAATGGTACTGATAAAATTGGTAGCATCCAGATCGTGTAATGCAACGAAAATGTTGGTTAAAATAATTAATGGGAGAAGAAATAGCAGTAACAGACTTAATATGGTGTGCTTAAGGGAAGGAAGGAATGTTAAGGTTTAATTCCCCGTCGACGATGAGGTATTAGGGCAGAAATCTACTTGGAACAAGTGTAAAACTGTTTGGGAAATTGGCCGCGTCTTCTGAAGGTTTGGTTCCAGCATCAACTCAACTTATTTATTTATTTATCTTTTATTCTTTAATATTGATTTGCATATAGGTATATTATCGTGAATATGAATTATATCCAATACAGAATGTGTTCTATGGACTGCGACTGTTAATAAAAACGAATTATATATATACATAATTCAGAGTCTCTTACAAAGTTTTTACTTCATTCATTATTTGTTTAGGTGGTTAATCAGCAAGTGAAAGGCAGTTTTTACACACCTGTTCTCAGTGATAACCGTTGGCGGTTTCATGCAGCAGCATGTAAGGTGGTCATGAGGTTAGGATGCGACTTGCACTGTCGATAGCTAAATGAATTAGTCACAGAAACTGTAGATACGAGGCAGCAGACGGTTTAAAGATGTGAGAAATACTTATGTGTGAGAAGAACAATACCTGTGCTGCATTCTGCCACTGAAATTCGTCATATGCTGTACTTCAGTTACACAATGTTGTGGTTATCTAGCAAAGAAGGTTCATTTTACCTTTGGTTTTAAATTGTTTGGCCAAAACTGTAACTTTTTAATGCTACACAACTTCAGCATGGTGTGGCTGATATACAGTAGGAAACGTATGCAAATTGCAGCAGCAGACGTGTCTTATTATACAATGAAACAATCTGCTATCTCACATCTATAAATTCATTTCATTACTAACAGCGCAAGTAGAAACCATAACGGCCACCTCACATGTTTCTGCAATAAATCGCCAATGCTCACTGCTATTTTGAAGCTTAAGCAACTTTTCGCTTATTTATAATAACTATTGTTTTATACCTTTACTTAATAATAATGATCAGAGAAAAACTATTTAGAGAAACCACGAAAAAGCTAAATCTGGGTGACCATTCGGATACTTAAGAAAGTCCAGTATGTGATTCAGTACCGGAATCACTGCGAAATCTTGCTCATACCTGTAAATATTATGTACAAGAATGTTTTTAAATTATTTTAATTTATTTTATTCTTCGAAAAACAGATTATTTTTTAAAAATGAGCAGCAGTCCGCTGTGGCCGAGCGGTTCTAGGTTCCTCAGTCCGGAACTGTGCTGCTGCTATGGTCACAGATTCGAATCCTGCCTCGGGCATGGATGGGTGTGATGTCCTTAGGTTAGTTAGGTTTAAGTAGTTCTAAGTCTAGGGGACTGATGACCTCAGATGTTAAATCCCATAGTGCTTAGAGCCATTTGAACCATTTAAAAATGAGCAAAGGCTTACAGTTAGATCACTGTGAGGTTTCTTGTTTGCTGAAAATTACCGTACAATATAAATTCTATGGGGAAAAAAAGGGGGACGCACTACGAAGGAATTATCCGAATGGGACGGAAATAGGTAATGCGTTGTACATGTACAAAGAAATGATTCCAGTTTTAGAAAAATTGTATGATTTGTTCAAGAGAAAGTGCTTCACGAATTGAGCAAGTCACTAACGCGTTGGTCCGTGTCTAGCCCTTAAGCAAGCCGTTATTCGGCTTGATAGTAATTGATACAATTATTGGATGTCTTCCTGAGGGCTCTCGTGCAAAATTCTGTCCGACTGACGCATTAGATCGTCAAAATTCCAAACTGGTTGGAAGGCCCTGCCCAAAATGCTTCAAACAGTAGATACTCTCGCCGTGTGTAGATGGGGACTATTTTGCTGAAATGAATGCCCAGGGTGGCTTAGGTCCTACTATGAAATGACATAGCAGCCCAGACCACCACTGCTGGTTGTCGGGCCGTATGGTAGGCGACAGTCAATCTGATGTCCCACCAATGTCCAACGCGTCTCCAGACACGTCTTTGTTGGTCATTGGGGCTCAATTCGAAGCGGGGTTCTTCAATGAAGACAATTTTACTCTAGTCAGTGAGATTCCAGGCCGAAGACGTATCTGAAGACATCCAGGACAGTGGTGGGGTACCAACCTGACTGTTGCACGCCATACGGACCGACCACCGTCATTTCATTTCATAGCAGGACCCCTCTGGTTGTCATCCGCGGCACCCTAACAGCGCAGCGGTACGTCGACGACATTCTACACTCCGTTTTGTTGCCCCTCACGGCAAGCAATCCTGGGTTTACATTTCAGCAAGATAATGGCCGCCCGCACACAACGAGAGTTTGTACTGCTTGTATTCGTGCTTGCCAAATCCTACGTAGGCTAGCAAGCCCGCTGGATGTCTTCCCATTTGAAAACTTTTGGAGCATTATTGGCGAGGTCCTTCTACACCCCGGGATACTGACGACCTATCGCACCCATTTGGGAGAATTTTGTACAATATACCACAGGAGGGTATCCAGTTATTCTGTCTATCAAAGCCAAGCGGAATAACTGCTTGCATAAGGGCCAGAGGGAGCGTCCTTGCTTCAGTGGTAACACCGGTTCCCGTCAGATCACCGAAGTGACCATCTGGTCTGTCCAGCGCTGTTGGCAAGTAGGGTGCACTCAGCCCTTGTGAGGCAAACGGGGGAGCTACTTGATTGAGAAGTACCGGCTCCGGTCTCGGAAACTGACATACGGCCGGGAGAGCGGTGTGCTGACCACATGCCTCTCCGTGTCCACATCAAGTGACGCCTGCAGGCTGAGGATGACATGGCGGCCGGTCAGTACCGTTGGACCTTCATGGCCTGTTCGGGAGGAGTTTCAGTTTTTCAGTTTCATAAGGGCCAGAGGTGGACAAATGAGTTATTAACTTGCTCAATTTGTGAAGCTCTTTCTTTTGAATAAATCATCAAATTTTTCTGAAGTTTAATTATATGTTTGTCTGTCATGTACATCACATCCACAGATTTTCGTCCCATTTGGATAATTGGTTCCTGGTGCGTTGTTTTGTTTTTCTTGGAATGCACTTCTGAATCCGTACGAAGAACAGATAATTATCTAGCATTTCTTAAATGTCTAAAGATACTGAAACAAGTTTTCATAAAACTGGTGGTACTTAGAAGAGCCGGCCGGAGTGGCCGTGCAGTTCTAGGCGCTACAGTCTGGAACCGAGCGACCGCTACGGTCGCAGGTTCGAATCCTGCCTCGGGCATGGATGTGTGCGATGTCCTTAGGTTAGTTAGGTTTAATTAGTTCTAAGTTCTAGGCGACTGATGACCTCAGATGTTAAGTCGCATAGTGCTCAGAGCCATTTGAACCATTTGAACCACTTAGATGGGGCTAGTTCAAAAATGTTTCAAATGGCTCTGAGCACTATGGGACTTAACAGCTATGGTCATCAGTCCCCTAGAACTTAGAACTACTTAAACCTAACTAACCTAAGGACAGCACACAACACCCAGTCATCACGATGAGGCTAGTGTTTTGCAGTATGTTTATTCTCGAAATTTTGAATCTTCTGAGAATTTTTTTCCTAAGTGTCTCGGCGTATATTTTCTATTAACGACGATCAGTAGCTCGTGAAAATAGGAATGCATTAAGACATTCAGTATTCGTATGGAAGGACTTCTAAGCCAGAAAATCTAGGCTGAGTGCTGCCAAAACAGCGTAAAATCGCTTTAACTGTCAAGAAAATATCATACAATGGAGTTGTTAGAAAAAACTATACCATGTCATTAAAATTTACGTTATTTGCTTCAGTATCTTAGTATATAACATAGTCATGCAGCAAAATTCTGGAGTATTGCGTGCTGTCATTTGTCGAAGGAAGGAAGATTAGTCAGTCATCAGAGGTGGAGCTTCAGTAGGGAAAGAAGGGGAAATCGGTCCGGTGCCTTTCAAAGAAACCGTCCTGGTATTCACTTTCAGTGATTTCGGAAAAAGCAATGGAAACCTAATTCTAAATGGTCGAATGGTAGCTTCAACTCCAGTCCCTCCAAACACGAGTTCACTGCTTTATCTGTGCGCCACTTTACTTGGTAACTCTTACCAAATACCGTTATTTTGATTTGTTGAACTGTTTATGGAATTCTAGGAGTTTGTATACTACGTCGAACAAACGACCAAGCTAGGCCAATAGTAGCTTTGGGTTTACTCTCAACACAGAGGATAAATAAGTGACTCGGCGACAGAGTTGAGAGATTGGCCTCGCATTAGGAATAAGCTGGTATTAAATTCCTCTCCTCGTTCTGTTTTCATTGTTTTGCGGGGATCACTTCATGTATTTCCTGCGACCATCCCTTCGAGTCCACGACAAGTTCGTTCCCAAAACTTTACCATGTTGAGTAAGAGCTCTCTGTCTACGGATTTCGATGTTGAGGGACGTTCAGTTGTAAATACAAATGGAACCCTATCTAGCAGGGTTTGCAGATCAGTTGTGATTAGAAGATTCTGCGGATCGGATCCAAATTTTGGAAATCTGCAGACACAACCTCTCCTTTTAAATTCTTTGAAGGTTTACGGAAGTTATTAGTCCCACAAGTAGGCAATGACTCAGAGGTCTCAGTGAATTACCTCTTGAATCTTGCGACATTTCTTACATTACTTTGTTTATGAGTAGTTGTTACGAAGCCTTTGACATTGCGAGGAAATCAACACCTGGCGTCAGCTTCACGTGAGTGAAGAAAAGAAAAAGCACTCGGTCAGAATCTGCGAGGAAATGCTTCACGTCTTTCCGGCAGTCACGTTGGCTGCGTCGGGCTTTTGGCCGAGCTGGACAACGCAAGAAAGGTTTCCGGGAGTGAAAGAAGCATGGCGCTTCCTCAAGTGTTGTTACAGTGGTTGACTTCAGCCTTCTTTGGTAATTTCACGATTACTGCCAGTCTCCGTTCACTCGATACGCATTAAATACGCCAGCTTTCACTACGAGCGACGCTGATGGCAGTACTGAAGTCTCACCCTCTTCCTTATCAGTCCCGTAAACTCTAACATATTTCAACAGACGAAATAAATTAGTGGAAGAAATGGGTCTTGTATGATTGGGGCCAACTGTAGAGTTATTTTTATGGTGCGGGAATAACGCAAGATTATTTAATCGTATGTTAGTAAATGTAATATCTGGTCAAGTATTTGAGTGAAATGCCTACAGAATGAGATGTCGAACTGTTACCGGTGAATAATATCATTAAATTTTACGGTGATTGTTTTCCACTGAACTACTCTTTGTAATATACGTAATTACATTTTCAGTGTGCTGTCGTTGATTCCGCAACATACACAAGACCTCCCTGTCTAATCTACACGTCTTTAATCCGAAAGGTTTTGATCAGTGTTTCTCCCTGTTGCACCACTGAAACGTAAAAGTAGCAAATTTTCCGTGTAAGTACAGGGCGGTACTGAAAGCTTCATGCTATCTGAGAAAGCGTATACGTCCAAAGTAATAGGAGCACGAAGATAATGACAGAACATTAGGGAAATTACATATTTATTTGATGGATCAAAGCAGTATTATAACTATGATATTATCTATCCAGGAGTAGAACCGCTTCATAAACATTTAGTAGTAGCTACAGGCATCACGTTTAATAGAGATTGTCATAATACCTCCTGAAATGTCGTTCCCTATAAGACAGGTTTCTGCAGGAGCATATGTATGTAGACTAATTGAACTCATCATTAATTTGAATAATAATTGTAAAACTTAGTAATGACACCGTGCAACATGGTATTAACAACAAAAATACTCTTACGTCTGAGCGTGGGTAGTGGGGGTACATTAGCTTGGGTAAAATGACATCGTTAGATGAAATATCAAAGAAGAAAACACGTACGAATTCCTGCATAATGAACTGGAAACAAGAACAGCTAGTGCTAAGTTCTAAGCTAGTGTTGTACGAGAGAATAAATAGCGGAAAGAAGAAGAGAACTTCATGGTCGGCCAGAAAAAGCTGGCCTAATGAGCAAATATTAGATTCAAATGAAAGGCTCTTTTAAAGCAAGGTTTCAAAAATTTACGAGAGAGTTACGCCAAGAAGGAAACAACATCCAGCTAAATTAATCCAACAAACAGTTACCGTAAAGTGCTGCTTGGGGTGCTTCATGTCAGGAAGTGAAAAGCTTCTTTTTCATTTTAGATTTGATCGAGTAAAGTTAGTCAGGATTCTAGCTCCAAACTTGTCATCGGTAAGTCCTAAATTCTCTTCGTTTTTGGAAAATCACTCCATCTATAATTAATCTTGTCTGGTGGTCATTTTAAATTTGTCATGTAAAATAATGGACGGAAAAGGCTCCATAAACTGGAAGACGCAGCCTGATATTCACAGTGGAAACTAAGAAAATCTGGAGATGTGAATTAAATACTGGTATACAAAAAAGGAAGATATAAGACTTGTGGAGCATGTATAATATGTAAGTATTACCAGTGGCTAGATATCACCACCGAAAACAATCCAACTCTTGCTAGGAAATATAAAATCAATCTTATTCCCTTAGAGTTATGTGGGAGTGTGCAGTGTTGCAGCAAACATGGAACACAAATATCTATGTAAGAAAATTAATAACATTCGGAACAGGGTAAGAAAACAGCTTTCCAGTATCACGAGAACCTCCATATATGAGATAAACGTCAATCATATTTTGTGATCATTTTGGAAATTTTTCCCCGACGCCAAACACAGTGCGTTTGCCTGGCATGTTGCACACTTGACATTTTTCTTCGCTAAATTCTACGGCAACGATCTACAGCAGTTTCTGAATTATTTTCCAGTCCAACATTGGAACGTTAGATCTCTGGGAACTAGATACGGACTGTTAGTGCACAATTATGTATGTGTTATTCCCGAGGTAGGTTAAGGAAGGAAGACGCAGATGAAGATTGCGCATTAGTCAATAACTAATCACCAGATGGAATAGGACGTTTGAAAATTCACTATAAGTCACAAAGAAAAGGAATAAAAGTACAGAATGGCTCAAATGGCTCTGAGCACTATGGGACTCAACTGCTGTGGTCATAAATCCCCTAGAACTTAGAACTACTTAAACCTAACTAACCTAAGGACATCACACACATCCATGCCCGAGGCAGGATTCGAACCTGCGACCGTAGCGGTCGTGCGGTTCCAGACTGTAGCGCCTTTAACCGCTCGGCCACTCCGGCCGGCTAGTACAGAATGTTTTGATTTCACATTGACAATGCAGCAAAGACAAAGCATTGTTTGATGTAAAGAGAAGAAAAAGGAAATATGCATAGTATATGACCAGTGCCCTCACCGCATAAATTCGATATTCACATATTGAAGTTGCCAGACACCAGTAAAGGGCATATAAAAGGTAAATGGATTGGGAAGAAGGGATGATAAAAACAGTATCAAATGCTAGATTTAGATGTGCCTAAAGCACATTCGTTAACACATTTGCTGCCGAGTTCGTTTCAGCAATTGGTTTGCTCTGTGCGAGACGACACGCCTCTTGCCAGTATCGGCTGTGCTGGACATATCTGTCCTTTCCATGCAACTGAAAATTGTTTACACATTGGAGGTGACTTTTTTGTCGTCACCTTCCTCTTCATCATCGTTAACAGTTTCATTTTCATCCCTGGAAAGCGAATGCTGGAAACGTAAAGAAAGATTTTCTCGGCTGAGATTATGAGAGGCTAGGACTGACAGAATATCCTCATCCCAAGACAAAGGAAATTCGTCTTCACTGTCACTATTAATAACTAATCTTTCTACGAGGGTGTGCTGAAAAGTTATGCCTCCTAATTTTTAGATGAAGACTTATTGAATAAAAAATATTATTAACATTCTACATCTTTATTCTTCTTGCCTACATATTTCCAGCCCTTTGCGTCTAGAGGGCTACAAATTGTAGCATGTACCATGGCGCCGTATGTCAGTTCCTGTGAAGCAGCGTGTTGTTAGCACAGGGTGCGACCAAGTTCATATGGATACATACGTGGAAACCAATTAAAGGGTTAGTTTTCCGTGCTAAATATTTTATGGGTTTTACAAATATAGTTATGCGACACGTATACCCAAATGATTACCAGTTCACACTGTGATATTTACAGTTCAAAAACTACATGAGAACATTATATTTACCATACAAAACAGCATATAACGACTGGAGATAGATAGATAATTGTACCTTGTCCGTCATCACATCTGTGGCAACAGAGAATGAAAACTTGGGAATGTGCGGCATATCGCCGTTTCCTTATCACATGGGAAGTTGCACTCAGCTACTAATCTTCTGAAACTTCCTGGCAGATTAAAACTGTGTGCCGGAGCGAGACTCGAACTCGGGACCTTTGCCATTTCGCGGGCAAGTGCTCTACCAACTGAGCTACCCAAGCGCGACTCACGCCCCGTCCTCACAGCCTTACTTCTGCCAGTACCTCGTCTCCTACCTTCCAAACTTTACAGAAGCTTTCCTGCGAACCTTGCAGGTCTCGAGTTCGAGTCTCGGTTCGGCACACAGTTTTAATCTGCCAGGAAGTTTCACATCAGCGTACACTCCATTGCAGAGTGAAAATCTCATTTTGTCTACTAATCTGTTCCCGGACTGTAAATGTGTTGGGCTTCTTCACGTATTGCAAGTATCGTTGTCTAAATTGACAGTGTAATTAAAGGAAAAGGGTAGTGGGAAAGTTACATATCAGCAGTAGCCAGTAAATGGGATTAACTTTGGGTACATTGCAGAAAAAGACACAAACGTGAGGTAGAACTTACACTTTTTTGACGAGTCTACTCACAATTTCGACTCACTTGCTGTAGGACAAGTAAAGAGATAGAAAATACATCGAAACACAATGGAAACTGCTTACCGCATTACGATCGGCAGAGTAACGATGCCCGATAACAGCGGTTCAAACGTTGTTGCTGCAAGCTTCCTATTGCAAAACATACTGATCTAACTGAGATGGTCTTTGCACAGCGCTGGTCCTAAGGTAATGCAAGACGAATGTATACCAGAATGGCGGTAACCACCGCACTGCTACTATCCCCGACGTGAAGACGACCAGGATCTGCAACCGAATGATGCTGGAGAGTGGATCTCCGTGCTATTTGTAAACTGAGGCGCTACAACGTATGACCAACAAGAGAGAAGGTGAACGGGAACTGCTGCTGCTATCTCGACCCAGTGGAGTGGCATGGAATGTTGGTACTCTACCTGAGACACCTGTCTGGCCGTCAGTTCTCCATATGAGGAAGGAATTAGTGTGCCTCCGCGACGGTGTGGCTTCAACTCAAATTCAAACATCACGGCCCAGGATCTAATTTTCGTCGTCTTATGCACTTTCTAAATTAATGAAGTGGTGGGTGTCAAACTTGCTTTTCCTCTCGAACAGACAGACCTCCATACGGGCAAGCCATCGATGATATACGTTGACTGTTGAAAATTAGTCTAATTACATATAATGACTGACTTATTTTAATAACTTTTCAGTTAACAGTCCAATCTGAGATTACTATCAATGAACTCGCAATTTTGCAAGTAACTCGCATCTGTGCTTGAAATTACGAATTGAATTTTATTCGGCTTTCTTTCGTTGTGATGGGGACTAACCTGGACAGCCGTCATGATATGGCAACGTGCAGTGTATACCTTCAGAAAGTCTCCGTTTTACAACTATAATGTATGACATTAGTCTCATGACTAATCACCAAGATAAAATCATAACTATTGTTGTACCTAAACATTCCACTAGACAGGTTGACCAACCCATCTGGCAACAAAATTTATCAATCATCAGAAAAATGTGTATGCAGCTTCATCATATCAGGTAGAGATGTATTAACTATTCAGTCTGAGATGTCACTGAAGTTCAGTTAGATTCAGAACACAACAAGTAGTCTAACTTACCAAAAATCTTGTGAACTTTGTTTACATTGGGCATTCTGGTGCACTTTGTGTACATGTTGTGACGAAGCCACGTCAACTCTATCAACATCATCATCACCACCACCACCACCACCACCACCACCGCCATCATCATCATCATCATCATCATCATCATCATCATGATGCCACAACCTCACCACCATCCCATCCCACTTCCCAACCCTCGCAAACCAATTCTGCTGTCCCTGCCCCTACCCCTCCTCTTCTCTGCAGTCAACCACTGTGTAGGATTTAAATAAGGCAACCAGTCACAATGTAGTTTAAGTAAAGAACCAAAATAAATTAAAAATACAGAATGGTGAAACTAGCCCAGTTGTGGTTTGTAACCTCTTTTCTCTCCTCCAGTCAGAGCCTAGTATTTTAGCTCTCATTAAACTAAAAGAGTCAATTACAGTGTAGTGTTTCCGCAGCCATTAAAATGTGATCACAATGTAATCCCAGAGCACTCATCGTAGGTGTGTTCAAAATAAATCCAAATTATTTGAATTATTCACCAAAAAAATGGTTTTGCTGTATTTCATGTTTAAAGTCATCAACCACACACAATTAAAAAAATACATAACCTACGTTTGAATTAAGTAAAATCGGCGCCAGACAATATCGGCGACTATTTTTTCATTCCTGGCTATAAAGGAAACTATATCGTATTAGCTATGGAACACGAGAACAAGTATAAAACATAGTCCCCATAAAGAGTTAGAAATCTAGCGTTTGATTATGCAATGAAATTACAGTTTAGTAATACCGTACATAGTCGCTGAAGGCGAGTTTTAATTTAAATGCCATTCCGAAAAACTTCAAATCGCAAAATCAGAGCAACTACTGCTGTATGCTCTTGGTGCTTGTCGTCACCAGTAGATTGCTGCACTTGTAAACAGTCATAATTCGATTAATTCTTTTACACATATATGTTGCTTAACAAATGTTGCACTGTTCTTTGCAAGTCTAAAATATCTGTGAAAATACGTCAGTAATGCAAAAAAGTTATATGTTTATGTTAAGTATCACAATTTTATTTTCCAAAAACATGCATATACATCAAATTGCATCACAATTTTATTTTCAATAAACACGTGTGTACGACAGATTGGTGCCTAAAACATCGCTGTGGGCTCTCAAATTAAGTGCCTCTATGTTTTTTTCATGCCTAAACACATGTGGATAAAAAATAACGTGCTGAACAGATAGTTGACATTACAAGTAGGGCCTACAACTTTGATGTCACAGAACTAACCTGACTAGGTTTATAACTGCAAAAAACGTATGTTGGCTTGAGTACTAGACAAACACAAAAACAAATACACATTCTGAACTACTGGGAGACTGGACAAGAGACGGAAAAAAAGTGTCGTTTTGTTTTCAATTTGTCAAGAATTTCAAATGCAACTAGGCAGGTTGAGAAACTCGACATTGAATTTATGACTTTTCCATATAATAGCCATCCATTTCCACAGTTTTGGCCCATCTTTTAACTCATGGCCCTGTTCCTGAAGCCACTGATGCATAGACGTTTTCATAGCTTCCTCGTCTTCAAAATGTTGCCACTTTTTTTTTTTTAGCAGCCCAAACAGATGAAAATCTGATAGTGCCACGTCACGACTGTATGGGGGATGAGGCAAGACTTCCCATTCAATTTTCACAATCTCTTCAGTGGTGTGACGACTGGTGCGTGGTGGTACGTTTTCATGCGTAAGAACTGCCATAGTTTTGTTGGGCTACCTCATTCAAGATGTGCTCTAAGCTGACATGTTGGACAAAATTTATTGTGCATCCTCGCTGCAAAAAAATCAACCATAATCACATCTTCTGCAGCCCAGAATAATATAGGCACAAGTTTCTCTGCCAATCACACAGTTCTGAACTTCAGTGAGTTTCGGTGATGCCATTCCACTGACTGCCTCTTTTGATTCTGGTTTAAAGAAATAAACCTTTTTTCGTCTCCTCTCACAATATTTACCAGAAAGTACTCTCCCTCCAAACAAAAGCGTTGCAAGAGTTAGGAGGCAATTGTTTTTCCTATTTCTTTATTCTGGTCGGTTAACATTCTTGGTGCCCAAGTTGTACAGACCTTTGAGTAGCCCAGTGGTGGAATGATCGCCAGCACACTGCCTTTACTGAGGGTGGTAGTGTAACCTAAACCGTCTGCAGTCACCTGGTAGTCACCACAAATGATGTCATCGGTGCGCTGAATGTCGTGTGGAGTCATTGCAGTCACCGGCCTGCTGCTTCGCATTCCATCAGCCAATGGTGATTGCCCTTCAGCTGCATTACATCGTCAAACAGTACTGATATCCAATGTTGCCTCACCATACACGTTCTACAGTCTTTCATGAAGGCGAATGGGGGTTTCACGTTCTGCTTTTAAGAATTCTATCACAGGACACTGTTTAACACGAATATCGATGTCAGGCAATTTGCAAGCGACTGAAGTACTGGTATCTGTTGACACAGGAAGTTATTACTGCTGTGGACTGGAGAATAAGATTTTCAGAACAGCGGTAAATTCAAATTTTTGACGTAAAAATATATTTAAGGAAAAAATAGGAGACATTAATTTTTGAATGACCCTTATAACTAATCTGGCCTACTCTTGGTGTAAGTCACAAAAAACCTCGAAATTAAAGTTAAATTCTTATATGACGCTTATCAAGAGCCTGTCTGAAATTTGAAAAGGGTATTGTCATTTCAAGCTGAGAAAGTGTTATAGAATATACTGTCATCACATAATATTTCTCAGTAATGTCTCACCACCAATTTAAGGGCGAAGAACATTATGTATCACTACAAAAATATAATCGATAGTATTCATTGGCAATTATTGATTTTTGTTACAAATGATTGGGTCTAGTCGAAGTTAAGCACGAAACGAACAGCTTTAATATTTACCAATCTGAACTATGGTATCAAGGCTCTCTAAAACGTTTGCAGAATGAATTCCCTATAACTGACTGCTACATAGCGTTAACACTAATAAAAATATGTGATGTAAAACGCCACGCACAAAACGTTGCCAAACACCATTCTCAAAGAAAGGAAGGAAAACGAAGTTTTTATTACAATTTCTCACTTAAACTGGACAATTTCTAAGTTTACAGACAGTATCTCCAAAGACAGTAACAGCAATGTAACGTCTCAAAGGAAGATGTGTCGATATTTCAAAGTTAAAATCTTTGGTAAAATTATTTTTTATCATTTATCAAATACTAAAGACACCTGTAGGTTACTTACCATAATATGCAAGTATAATCCACACTTTGCAAACTATGTACAGGGTGGTCCATTGATAGTGACCGGGCCAAATATCTCACGAAATAAGCGTCAAACGAAAAAACTACAAAGAACTGAACTTGTCTAGCTTGAAGGGGGAAACCAGATGCCGCTATGGTTGGCCCGCTAGATGGCGGTGCCATGGGTCAAACGAATATCAACTGCGTCTTTTTTAAAAATAGGAACCCCCATTTTTATCACATATTCGTGTAGTACGTAAAGATATATGAATATTTTAGTTGGACCACTTATTTCACTTTGTGATAGATGGCGCTGTAATAGTCGCAAACGTATAAATACGTGGTAGCACGCAACATTCCGCCAGTGCGGAAGGTATTTGCTTCGTGATACGTTAGCCGGGTTAAAATGGACCGTTTACCAATTGCGGAAAAGAATGATATCGTGCTGATGTATGGCTATTGTGATAAAAATGCCCAACGGGCGTGTGCTACGTATGCTGTTCGGTATCCTGGACAACATCATCCAAGTGTCCGGACCGTTCGCCGGATAGTTACGTTGTTTAAGGAAACAGGAAGTTTTCAGCCACATGTGAAACGTTAATCACGACTTGCAACAAATGATGATGTCCAAGTATGTGTTTTAGCTGCTGTCGCGGCTAATCCGCACATCAGTATCAGACAAATGGCGCGAGAATCGGGAATCTCAAAAACGTCGGTGGTGAGAATGCTACATCAACATCGATTGCACCCGTACCATATTTCTATGCACCAGGAATTGTATGGCGACGACTTTGAACGTCGTGTACAGTTCTGCCACTGGGCACAAGAGAAATTACGATGATAGATTTTTTGCACGCATTTTATTTAGCGACGAAACATAATTCACCAACAGCGGTAACGTAAACCGGCGTAATATGCACTATTGGGCAACGGAAAATCCACGATGGCTGCGACAACTGGAACATCAGCGACCTTGGCGGGTTAATGTATGGCGCGGCATTATGGGTGGAAGGATAACTGGCCCCCATTTTATCGATGGCAATCTAAATGGTGCAATGTATGCTGATTTCCTACGTAATGGTCTACCGATGTTACTACAAGATGTTTCACTGCATGACGGAATGGCGATGTTCTTCCAACATGATGGATGTCCGGCACATAGCTCGCGTGCGGTTGAAGCGGTATTGAATAGCATATTTCATGGCAGGTGGATTGGTCGTCGAAGCACCACACCATGGCCCGCACATTGACCGGATCTGACGTCCCCGGATTTCTTTTTGTGGGAAAATTTGAAGGATATTTGATATCGTGATCCACCGACAACGTCTGACAACATGCGTCAGCGTATTGTCAATGCATGTGCGAACATTACGGAAGGCGAACTACTCGCTGTTGAGAGGAATGTCGTTACACGTACTGCCAAATGCATTGAGGTTGACGGACATCATTTTGAGCATTTATTGCATTAATGTGGTATTTACAGGTAATCACGCTGTAACAGCATGCGTTCTCAGAAATGATAAGTTCACAAAGGTACATGTATCACATTGAAACAACCGAAATAAAATGTTCAAACGTACCTACGTTCTGTATTTTAATTTAAAAAACCTACCTGTTACCAACTGTTCGTTTAAAATTGTGAGTCATATGTTTGTGACTATTACAGCGCCATCTATCACAAAGCGGAAAAAGTGGTCCAACAAAAACATTCATATTTCTTTACGTACTACACGAATATGTAATAAAAAATTGGGGTTCCTATTTAAAAAAGCGCAGCTGATATCCGTTTGACCTATGGCAGCGCCATCTAACGGGCCAACCATAGCGCCCGCCATCTGGTTTCCCCATTCAAGCTAATCAAGTTTTGTTCTTTGTAGTTTTTTCGTTTGACACTTATTTCGTGAGATATTTGGCCTGGTCACGATCAATGGACCACCCTGTAGACCTTGAAGTTAAATATTTCCATCCCTAAATTAGATTTATAACTTACTGAAATATGCACAACCTACTTACTGACATTACTTATATCATATGTTACTAGATGACCACAGTTGGATGTCTGTGCCATACATTACATTCATCTAAATATGTAAGAATTAGTTGCAAAACACACACATTAGCATTACTACAGATCTAACTTACAGCTTAAAGTTCTCTTTTTGACGAGAATTAAATTAGTAAACAATGTTATCCCACATCCCTAAAACCGGAAGTACGATATCCCCACCACACTGGACCCTCAAATTAAATATTTTCGAAGCTAAATTTTCTGTATAACTTATCAAAATACACGCAGCTCGTTTATTGACAACAATTACTTCATCTAAATACAAAAATATGGTTGCAAAATACACACGAGCTCTACTGGTAATCAATCTTACAGCCTAATGTGTACCTAGAAATAGCAAAGTTAATAATGACAACATCCTTATTTTACAAGCAATAACTGTACATCTGGAATGCATAGCGGTATGTTCTGAATAACTTCCTGCAAAAAGTACCTTCGTCAATTAAAATTAGCAAATTAACAACGTTATTCTTATGTCTAAAATTCGTCGGATATCAGGGTCAGCCAAAAATTATAGTGAACCCAAACTAGAGTATTATCTTCATCTTGCAGTTGTCATCTTCTGCTGTCATATTGTGGAAAATACATTACTCTTTGATGGAATATCATACTGTACAGTAGTAATACACGTCCATATAGGTAAGAAACGAGGGTTGCTATGGTTTCAGCTACCCACTTTCAAAGTCACTCAATGATTATAGTGACCCTATGATGGAGTATTAACTTCATCTTACAATATGAAGCGTTTGTCGTCTTCTGCTGATAAGGCTAAGTCATCACACAGTGGAAAATACATGATACTTCAATGAAATAGCATACTAAACAGTAAATGGTGACTGCCATTACCCCAGGCAGTGCCTACCATTACTCCAAACTCTCACAGTGACAACCATTACCACCAACATGCATGATGACTACCATTGCCCAAACACACATGGCAGCTCTATTACTACAAACAGTGGCTACCATTACCCAAAAGGCACGTGGTGACACCCATAACACCAAATGTATCTACTATTACCCCAAGTGGTCAGTAATACTACCTTGAACAGTGAGTACCATTTCCCCAAATGATGACTACCATGACCCCAAATGGCGACCACCATTACTCCAAATGGCGACCTGGATAGCGGTGACCAGTATTAATCCGAAAGGTGTCTATCATTACCACTATGGTGACTATCTTCGCCCTGTGTCTATCGTTACCACTATGGTGACTATCTTTGCCCTGAATGGTAACTGCCGTTAACCTCTCAACTGACCAGATTTACTGGATGCAGTTCCTCAGGGAGTCGTAGTGAGATTTTGCAGTAAATTGTTGCAGCTCTTCAGTTTTGCAGCAGTTTTCAGGAGATGATGTCTGTATGTACGTAAGCTATCCTGGTTAACGGCCAAGTACTTTGCATTCCTGTTGCATTGTGTAAGACTAAGAAGGAAGCTTTGAAATTACAACTATGTCGGTTCAGCATGAATAGATTGCTACAAGTGGCTGCTCCCGATTTTATAATCCCCTTCCAGTTGAGTTACACTCTGTGTTCTTATATGATGTCACTAGTTGCGCCCCGCAGTGTTATCCAATGTGCCAGAAAAGAGAGTAATTTCACAACTATTTGCTTAATGTGTAGCACAGGGAAGATCGTAAATGTATCGACGTGTATCGAGAGCCAGAATCTACTGCATTATATCTCTGTGTACAACCTTCCAAGACCTTTTGATCTCTGCGTATATGTAGAGATAGCTGAGTCTCAGCATTGCCAGGGTATGTGTTTATTCCATTCATTCATTCTTTCTTTAGTTCATGAGCTCCTTCTCCCACTCTCTGTCCATATCTCCCACCTCCTCTCTCTGTCCACCCGTCCACCCTCCGCTCACCATCGACCTCCTCCATCCCCTGTCTCTGTTCATCTCTTCCTGTTGTCTGTCGCTGTCCACCTCCTCCACCCCGCACTCTCAGTCCATTTCCTGCTCTTTCCTTTCTCTGTCTCTCTCTTCTTCCCCCTCTGCCTATCCATCCTCCTCTTGGTCTTTTTTCTCTGTCCACCTCAGCTTTCCCTCTCTCTGTCAGTCTCCTCCTCCCCTCTCTCCCCTCTTTTGTCTCCATGTTATCACCCCCACCACAATAAAAGGCTAGTAGTTCTTACCCCCACAGTATTTCTTTCTAGATCGTAACTATAAGGGGAAATGAAAAAGTTTCAGTTCAAAGGCCGTGCAGTTCAGAATCGGTATGCCCATCAGGGAAAATTGCCGTGAGCATTGAGGCAATCATCCCGTCGATGCATCAGGTTGAAGATACTTGTCTGGTAAAATACCATGTCTTCCTGCGTGAAGAAGTCCGTAGCTGTCTGTTGTACATCCTCATCCGACAAAAATCGTCGACGCTGCAAGCCATTTTTTAAGGGACTGAAAGCATGATAATGACGTGGACAGAGAACAGGACTATAGGGCGGATACTCGAGTGCCTACCACTTCAGTTGGCGTTATTTCTGCGTTACGACAGTTGCGATATGGGGACATGAGTTATGAAGCAGCATGGAACTTGGCACACCATTCCACAATGGTGGTTTTCGTCATCCATGCCTCCCATACACAGTCTTCATTCTCCTATGGATTGCTGCTGGTGTTTGTTGCTCAGAAGCCAAAGAGGAATAACAGCACGTTGGTCCCGTTTGGACGCATTTGATAATAACATCGCCATAGTTCATATTTCCGAATTTATCCCGCACATATTGGAAAGTTACGACTACCACACTTATCCCTTGCATATATGCTGTTGCTTGGATACAGACATCGGAGTAGAGCTACGTTGCATTTCCGCCGCAGAAACGCCCTCAAATAGAAAATTTTTGATCCAGCTTTACAGTATGTCTACCAAATATGACTGAAATCGTTTCAGGATTTTAGGATGAGGTTTTTACCCGTAGCTTTGCCCCACTACGCATATGTCAAATTTTAGGCGTACACTGAAGGGCCAAAGGAACTGGTACTCCTGCCTAATATCGTGTAGAGCACCCGCTAGCACGCAGAAATACCGCAACACGACGTGGCATGGGCTTGACTTACGCCTGAAGTAGTGTTAGAGGGAGCTGACACCAAGAATCCTGCAGGGCTGTCCACAAATCCGTAAGAGTACGAAGTTGTGGAGATTTCTTCTGAACAGCATGTTGCAAGGCATCCCAGATATGCTCAATAATGTTCATGTCTGGGGAGTTTGGTGGCCAGCGGAAGTGTTTAAACTCAGAAGAGTGTTCTTGGAGCCACTCTGTAGCAATTCTGGACGTGTGGGGTGTCGCATTGTCGTGCTAGAATTGCCCATGTCTGTCTGAATGCACGATGGACATGAATGGATGCAAGTGATCGGACAGGATGCTTACGTAAGTGTCACCTGTCAGAATCGTATCTAGGCGTATCAGGGGTCCCATATCACTCCAACTGAACACGCCCAACAACATTACAGAGCCTCCACTACCTTGAACAGTTACACTGATGACATGCAGGGTCCATCGATTCATGAGGTTGTCTCCATACCCGTACCAGTGCATCCGCTCGATATAATCTGGAACGAGACTCATCCGACCAGGTAACATGTTTCCAGTCATGAACAGTCTAACGTCGGTGTTCACGGGCCCAGGCGAGGCGTAAATCTTTGTGTCGTGCAGTCATCGAGGGTACACGAGTGGGCCTTCGGCTCCGAAAGCCCATATCGATGATGAAATTAGAGTTATATATTAATACCTTCAGCTGCAGACGGACGTTGGTATACACTCCTGGAAATGGAAAAAAGAACACATTGACACCGGTGTGTCAGACCCACCATACTTGCTCCGGACACTGCGAGAGGGCTGTACAAGCAATGATCACACGCACGGCACAGCGGACACACCAGGAACCGCGGTGTTGGCCGTCGAATGGCGCTAGCTGCGCAGCATTTGTGCACCGCCGCCGTCAGTGTCAGCCAGTTTGCCGTGGCATACGGAGCTCCATCGCAGTCTTTAACACTGGTAGCATGCCGCGACAGCGTGGACGTGAACCGTATGTGCAGTTGACGGACTTTGAGCGAGGGCGTATAGTGGGCATGCGGGAGGCCGGGTGGACGTACCGCCGAATTGCTCAACACGTGGGGCGTGAGATCTCCACAGTACATCGATGTTGTCGCCAGTGGTCGGCGGAAGGTGCACGTGCCCGTCGACCTGGGACCGGACCGCAGCGACGCACGGATGCACGCCAAGACCGTAGGATCCTACGCAGTGCCGTAGGGGACCGCACCGCCACTTACCAGCAAATTAGGGACACTGTTGCTCCTGGAGTATCGGCGAGGACCATTCGCAACCGTCTCCATGAAGCTGGGCTACGGTCCCGCACACCGTTAGGCCGTCTTCCGCTCACGCCCCAACATCGTGCAGCCCGCCTCCAGTGGTGTCGCGACAGGCGTGAATGGAGGGACGAATGGAGGGTACATCCAAACCGTCATCGAACCCATCGTTCTACCATTCCTAGACCGGCAAGGGAACTTGCTGTTCCAACAGGACAATGCACGTCCGCATGTATCCCGTGCCACCCAACGTGCTCTAGAAGGTGTAAGTCAACTACCCTGGCCAGCAAGATCTCCGGATCTGTCCCCCATTGAGCATGTTTGGGACTGGATGAAGCGTCGTCTCACGCGGTCTGCACGTCCAGCACGAACGCTGGTCCAACTGAGGCGCCAGGTGGAAATGGCATGGCAAGCCGTTCCACAGGACTACATCCAGCATCTCTACGATCGTCTCCATGGGAGAACAGCAGCCTGCATTGCTGCGAAAGGTGGATATACACTGTACTAGTGCCGACATTGTGCATGCTCTGTTGCCTGTGTCTATGTGCCTGTGGTTCTGTCAGTGTGATCATGTGATGTATCTGACCCCAGGAATGTGTCAATAAAGTTTCTCCTTCCTGGGACAATGAATTCACGGTGTTCTTATTTCAATTTCCAGGAGTGTATATCAACGGCGACAGGTGAAAATGTGTGCCCCGACCGGGACCCGAACCCAGGATCTCCTGCTTACATGGCACACACTCTATCCATCTGAGCCATCGAGGGCACAGAGGATAGTGCGACTGCAGGGACTATCTCGCGCACGCTTCCCGCGAGACCCACATTCTCACTTTATATGTCCACACACTACATTCGTAGTGTCCCACCCCAACACACTCATTACTCGTGGAAGACATTCTTACCAAGTCCTGTAAGAGTTCGGGGAATATGTGCGCATCCGCACAGAAGAAGGTCATGGCCGGTAGTGCCAGGAGTATATTCTTATATGGATATGGTGTATGTTCTTTCAGACATGTTATTTTAACCGACAGGAAGAAGATGCTGTGATATGCAAATGATTAGCTTTTCAGAGCATTCACACAAGGTTGGCGCCGGTCGCGACACCTACAACGTGCTGACATGTGGAAAGTTTTCAACCGATTTCTCATACACAAACAATAGCTGACCGACGTTGCCTGGTGTAACGTTGTTGTGATACCCCGTGTAAGGAGGAGAAATGCGTACCATCATGTTTCCAACTTTGATAAAGGTCGGATTGTAGACTATCGCGAATGCGGTTTATCGTATCGCGACATTGCTGCTCGCGTTGGTCGAGATCCAATGACTGTTAGCAGAATATGGAATCGATGGGTTCAGGAGGGTAATACGCAACGCCGTGCTGGATTCCAACGGCCTCGTATCACTAGCAGTCGAGATAACAGGCATCTTATCCGCATGGCTGTAACGGATCGTGCAGCCACGTCTCGATCCCTGAGTCAACAGATGGGGACGTTTGCAAGACAACAACCATCGGCACGAACAGTTTGACGACGTTTGCAGCAGCATGGACTATCACCCCGGAGACCATGGCTGCGGTTGCCCTTGACGCTGCATCACAGACCGGAGCGCCTGCGATGGTGTACTCAACGACGAACCTAGGTGTACGAATGGCAAAACGTCATTTTTTGGGATGAATCCAGGTTCTGTTTACAGCATCATGATGGTCACATCCGTGTTTGGCGACATCGCGGTGAACGCACATTGTAAGCGTGTATTCGTCATCGCCATACTGGCGTATCACCCGGCGTGATGGTATGGGATGCCATTGGTTACACGTCTCGGTCACCTCTTGTTCGCATTGACGGCACTTTGAACAGTGGACGTTATATTTCAGATGTGTTACGGGCTCTACCCTTTATTCGATCCCTGCGAAACCCTACATTTCAGCAGGATAATGCACGACCGCCTGTACGGGCCTTTCTGGATACAGAAAATGTTCGACTGCTGCCCTGGCCAGCACATTTCCAGATCTTTCACCAATTGAAAACGTCCGGTCAATGGTGGCCGAGCAACTGGCTCGTCAAAGTACGCCAGTTACCACTCTTGATGAACTGTGGTATCGTGTTGAAGCTGCATGGGCAGCTGTACCTGTACACGCCATCTTAGCTCTGTTTGATTCAATGCCCAGGCGTATCAAGGCCGTTATTACGGCCAGAGATGGTTGTTCTGGGTACTGATTTCTCAGGATCTATGCACCCAAATTGCGTGAAAATGTAATCACATGTCAGTTCTAGTATAATATATTTGTCCAATGAATACCCGCTTGTCATGTGCATTTCTTCTTGATGTAGCAATTTTAATGGCCAGTAGTGTATAATGCCCTTTCGATGAGGCATTATAACATTTCCTCTCATGTTTCCGCTTCGTTTGACGGCGTTTCAAAGAATATGTTTGACATAAGAGTGACAAATTTATTCTCAGACAAGGGAGGCCGTAGCAGATGGTACGTGTAATCCATATGTCTGCAGTCTCAATTATTAATTACTGGTACTTGCAGTTGTCTCATACATCAATGTAGTAACGTATGTAGCACTGTAGAAGGTACAGGGCTATGGAGGACGAGCGAGATTAGCGACTCAAAGCGGCGGGGAGAGCGGTGCAGCGTGTCGGCAGGGCGTGGCCGGAGAGGGTCGCGCACCGTGGTGCCGGCACGCCCGCCCACACAGCACGCTCGTGCGCACCGACCCTGCCCTTCCTGCCACTCGCCGATACACTTTGTTCTTTCACCGTCTGCACAGTTTCGTATACATTTCTGACACACAGCACAACAGATTTAGTTAGCATCGCTCGTGCGGAGCTCAGCTTGCCCTTTTCTCGTACGACATCCTGCGAACCGTGGATGAAGGGCATCGGGCAGGTTCCATGCTCCTCCATTTCCGGGAAGCGTTCGACACAGTGTCATACTGTGGACCGCGTATGGACTAGGTTCGTAGATATGTCAGGGTTTCGAAGACGTCTTATGTAACAAAACCCAGTATGTTTTCCTGGATGACGAATGTTCACCAGAGAGAAGCTGATCGTCATGAGTCCCCCAGGGGAGTGACTGGAGCTATCTGCTCTTCACAGAGTGATTCGCAGTTCATGTGCAGTTCATGTTACATACTTCTAGAGGCTGTGGAGTGCCCTTAGTAAATCAAGTTTTACACAGGAACCCATATCAGGAAATGTCATCCAACGACGCTACAGAGCGTCAAAGTTACAGGCTCTGGCGCCTGTAAACATATGTATGTATAGGAAGATCCCATGATACTGTTACAAACTTTTACAAACTTTCTGGAATCTTGGATGAGGATAAATGTATCAGTTTGAGCTAAGGGTCCCTGTACCGGAAAAGAACGAGTCGAAAGTTATAATCGAAAACCGTTGTAATACCTCTGACAGTGGAATACATGTACTGGTTGTTGCTAAGATTGCAGGGTAAGCAACTTTCAAAGGTGCTAGTATGGACCAAAACAATAAAAAATGTCTAGTAAACATTGGCTCTAAAATGCATACCTTAAGAACTATCAGCACTGGTTCAATATTGGAGATGTGTTTCACATTAGCGAAGATGAACAAGTGCACATAGCCGTTTTGCTATCTTCTTCTGATAGTGTCTCGTGCTTGCACACAAACACACCCACACACACATTTACCACCCGGATACCCGCACACACACACACACACACACACACACACACACACACAAAATAGTGCAATTGGGTAGGAGTTTACAATTGAGGAAATCAAGTCCTCGAAGTTTATTTCCATCTGGTAAATACATATTGGATTATTGGAATACGTGCAAAGCTCGAAAGCAACAGTTGACCGGTATTGTCATCAAACTACGAGAAAGTAGAAAAACGCGTATCAACTTTGTTATATGAAGGGCTTATTTCAATAGTGGTACAAGTCCATTTTTGTTCATTCTGAGATACAGAGTCCTAAAGTTAAATGAGCGCTGAAAAATCTGCAGTTGAAATACCAGAAATATTCAGGTATATATACTTGAATATTTCTGGTCTCTGCAGTTGAAATACCAGAAACATTCAAATATATATACTTGAATATTTATGGTCTCTCAACTGCAGATTTTTCAGCGCTCATTTAACTTTAGGACTCTGCATCTCAGAATGAACAAAAATGGATTTGAACCACTAACTATTGAAATAAGCCCTTCATATTGTCATGGAGTGAGATTTCGTAAGAAATCGGTAAGCAGAAAGCTGTATTTTAGATAACACACCGTAGATGAGTGTGCTGACTTAAGCTAACATTGTATTGCGCTACTTCAGCACAGTCCACGTGTTTCAGTGTACGTAATGGCTGTCTTTGACAGTTAGTATTGTGTGTTTACAAATGTTTTTCTTTGCACAAATTTGGAGAAAGAAAGAAGATAGAGAAACAATCTTGCAGGCACTTTGTCGATATTTTTGGCTGATTGGGGGAATCTGAATCACTGCCGAATGCTAAAGTAACCAAGCTACACCAGGTAGGGTAATGAATGAGAATACAAATATTCTAGTACAAAATCTTTATTAATTATTGCGTATACATGTATGCACACATTATGGAAAAAATCTAGTTACAAACAGGGAATATGACATATCTGCATTTGCTGTAAATACTAATGGAAAGTTATCACATATTGGTTTACTTGCAAAAAATGATTTACTACATTAGGGAATAACCGAAAAAAATCTATTGGTAAATCTCCATTTCTAATTGGATCCGTTAAAAAAAAGAATGGTGATTATTTTGTATCAATGTATGGTGGAATGGACATTCTGTACGTTATTACTCCGCAGACCTTCAGGAAAAAGGACCATAAACTGTTACTGTTCCCACAAATATTATTATCCCATAGGTCTTAATAAAAAGGAGCAATGTATCGAATAGTCTTTCACCACTCCCGTTAAAGAGGTTACTCCTTTAAGTGCAGTTAATGTGGAAAATTGGAAATGGAAGAGTACGGTATAAAAAAGGCACGAAATCTGAGGTATTCTGTGAAAGCAATTACCATTAAGGAAAATTAGAAACTGCTGCTCGAACAAGAATAGGTCATTGCCGATGTGCAAGCAAGGGTTATAAAGTAGTTTAAATTTGGGCATGCAGAAAGGATACGTAATACCTGCACTTAGTGGAAATACTAATGGGAAGTGGTCACACGTGGCTGCAATTGCTCAAAAATGATGGGTTCAAGGTTGTTTAATTCCTTTCCGGATATGTGAAAAAATCTGATTATAAATCATTTCCCATTTGCATCTGCTTAAAAAAGTGTAGGAAATAAAGGGCATAATTAGTATCCCCAAATGCTTTCAGTTACTGGCACGTGTACACAGTCTCTTCAGTAGGTTACCACATTTTCTAAGTGGTCTTGTAATAAAATGAGGTAGTTCTGTCACATATGGCAACACACATTAGAGTACATGATACTTGACACATCAGATACATGGAAGATGAATAGATGTTATGGATATTCTGCATAGTTTACATTGCATTAGATGTCCGATGACGAATATGACTGTTTTCTGTTAAAGTGAGGCACTGCACATCAAAATTCTGTATTAAGAGAGAGATTACCTAGACAGGTCAAATCTTAACATAATTACATCGTGATTTTAACACTTCTTTCGAAAAAAATATTGGTAACATTAAATAACCAAGATTTTAGTACCAAAATGCAGAATTGTCAGACAAGTGTTTGCACAGCACCAACGTTTGTCAATGAAGGTGGTCTCCCATATGGTTAAGAAACACAGTTTTATTCTCTACAGAATACTGTTGTTAAAAGATTTAACCCTGTACTACACAGTTCTGTATCATCTGGTAACACGCACTTTGCAATGTAAGAATAGTAAATCATTCGAATCCAGTTAAAGTATATTGGAAAGAGCCATTCCAGTAATGACTCGATGCAGTAGTGGGATGTACAGAATAGAGAAAATCTCATCAGTTACCACAGAAACCCTCTGTAACATAACAATTATGTAATTCGTTGCCTACATCCACACGTCAGAGTCATTTACAACCCCCACCTTTAGTAATATTACACTGATTCATAGGCACACTTAGGAAAAGCAGTGCATAGAGAACGAAATCTGAATTTGTCACTGAAGCCGGGGGCTTTAATGCAAAGAATAGATGTAAGAATGTAAGAGGGATGTGACACTGCATTATGTGTCGTTTAATAGACAAAACATTCTAAGTCATACATAAAATTATGTAGTGCTTGGGTCGAATAAAAGGTAGAGGTACCCGCTGTCAAATAAGAATAAAATTGAATATAAGAGAGAGATGACACCACACATCTATATTTTATATTTATATCTATATAGAAGAATGACAAAGAATTTTAACGTATACATGAAATTATGGACTGTATAGGTCGAATAAAATGGCGTAAGCTCAAGCTGTAAGATAATATTATGCTACAATATAACATGGAGGTTAAAAAGAGGAAAGATGAAACATTCTAGGGATATAGTGTCAAGACGAAACTATAATTTCTCCTCCATGGGGTAAATTATGTGACAGGAAGAGGCATCGAGGACAAAAAATCCTGTGGGTTTACGATATAAAGCGGAACTGACACATGTTAAATTGTGTGTTCTAATGGATCAACTACCTGGACTATCGTAACAGGTTTATGTAGACGATTGTTACCTTATGTACGTGGATATAAATCAAGATTTTGCTGGATTTTTAAGAAAATGGAGATACGGGTCTACATGACATCAAACCACATCTTCTTTGTGCAAAAGAAGGCTACCAAGGTAACAGTAATGTTACTGTAAGCAGTGACAAGACTGCTTAATGTAGATGAGCTCCAACTGTAGAATAAAGACATATAACAGATTTCTATGTCAAATCATAAGTCCAATAATGAACAAACTTATTGGTAACAATGTTATCAGTTTTATAAAGTACATTGATATTCATCTGCAAGAAACTTTTACGTCTTCCTTGGATAAACAACATAGTGTTACCAGACTAGAAGCTACCATTTATAACAATGGAATCAATGGTGTGTTTGATCCAGTGGAAGACTATCTCACTGTATTAAACGCTGAGAAGCAGTAATTTCAAAACTATCCGCTGTACTCGGCACCAATCCCTTATATGTGATGTGAATTGTCAGGTACTTTACAAATCAGCTGCTGTGTTGTATTTCACGGTGTTCTGCAGTTTGTCTACGGGGCAATAAGAACACATGAAAGTTGACTAGTGACAAGTTAATGTTCCAGACAAAAAAGAATGAGAACAGATTACAAGCTATGTTGTATCTGCCCATAGTAACACAATCTGCAACAAAGACAGTATAAGTATTATACAAGAGTGTTATATTAAAGCTGGAGAACCAATTTTTTCGTAATCTAGGACATCATTCTCCACAATAACGTCACATATAGATATTACCGAATTAGAACTGATTCCCACAAACAGTTCTATTCCACAGGTCTAAACGAAAAGAACCGATGTGTCAATCGGACATACGCAATTCCCTATTAAAGAACTTTCTACTTTAAGTACAGTTAATGTGTTATGTATATGACAAAAGGAAACTGGTAATAGAAGAAAATTAAGTCAAAAAACGAAAACTGAAATATATGGAGAAAACAACTAGCATGATGTAGGAATATAGACCGCTGCTGGGAAAAGAGAATGCCATTGTAGGTCGGCAAGCAAGGCTTACAAATGACCTTAAACACAGCGAATGAAAAATGCTTTATGCAGCAGGGGAATAAAAGGTATCTGCATCTACTGTAACTAGCAATGGAAAGTGGCCATACGTTGGAGTTCTCACCCTAAGTAAGTGTAAGTAACTATTCTGATGTGTACAGTAACGGTAACAACATATGCATAATGCTTGTTATAATATAGATGCATGATTGCGTCCAAAAATAATAGTATGTATTAGTTATCAAAATACCTAAAATTTCGAGTATAAAGCACAATACTATTGTCGTAACTTAACAGTTCTATAGCGTTGAAAAAATACACGTGGATCACATATTGCCACTACTGAGGTAGTGAGTGACAGTATGTATACATGGCAAGTGTAGCATATGTAGTGTTTCTGATTTGTTGCGTCCTAAGAGTTCCAGGAATAAAACATGATACAACTGTGATATATGGCAGTATGCTTTAGTTTACAGGATGCTTTGCACATGAGAGATGTATGTTGAAGATAAGTAGACATATTTTAGTTTCCAACTTTAGCAACATTACGCTGATTTATATGTGCACTTGGAGAAAGCAGTATGCAGAGGAAGTAATCAGAATTTGCAGCAGAAGGTTTGGAG
Organism: Schistocerca cancellata; assembly: GCF_023864275.1. Classification (NCBI taxonomy): domain Eukaryota; kingdom Metazoa; phylum Arthropoda; class Insecta; order Orthoptera; family Acrididae; genus Schistocerca; species Schistocerca cancellata. Next base: position 210,491,070 of record NC_064629.1, on the reverse strand, counting down.
CTTTAATGTAAGTACTTGATATACGAAGGAGATGATACCACATATCTGTACTTCAATAAATACCGGCATATGACACTAAAAATTTCCTTCATATTCTGTAGACTATGACAGAACTTGAGAGCTGTTAACTATTATGATGTCTGAATTATGCATTAAAAATCTTTCTTATTGGGTCATACACGAAAACAGTGACTTTGTACCAAAAACAATGAATTGTGTGTCAAAATCTATTCGTATAACAAATTCCATTAGGATTTATGATAGTATTCACAGTTATAAGAATTGCAACAATTTATTCCATACATCTCTATGTTACAGCAAAATCGAAGCAAGCTACTCCACTGGCAGCTAAACCTTTGTTTGAGCACCTTATGGTTATGTGGTAGAATACTACACACATTTAAAATCATAGTTGTTTCGAAGTACGTATCGCTTTACCATGCACGGATGCAATGTCGTTACGATAGTACAATATAAATGTCACTTTAATACATGTACACTACTAAATTTCCTCTCGAAGTAGGTATTTCGAGGTGGAGGGTAATGGTATGCAAAAAAAAGTAGCTCCCAGGTTGCTTATCGTTATATGCGAGTGTGATTACAGACCTCTGATCATGAATAAAAACAGTGTCACATGGTTGACCCAAGAAGTAGCCATACCAGTATAAATGATCCATTGGAAAACGTCAGAGCCTCCATGAGGCTGGTCACAGATGACGCACTTGTCTATATGAACAACGCTGTAATGACAGAATACAGTTGCAAATTGTGGAAGAGATGCAGAGGACTGATGAGTGGAATAGAGAATGGGAATTGGGCCCGAATAAATGTAACGTACTGCACATAAATAGGCGAAGCGATAGTATCACTATCGATGACAGATCACCAAAAACAGTAAAAGTTGTCGCATACCTAGAAGTAATCATCCAGAGTCGGCTGAAGTGGAATGGTGTCCAAAATTATAGCAACAAACCGTTGTTTCCCCATCCTGTGTCTCATTCACAATATAATCATACAAACTGTCAACAGATGTCCATACTATCGTGCTCTGCGCGGAAGATGGCATTCCGGTCAATGGACAACCACGCCTACCATGACGCGAGGGCACCTATCAAATGCGACAGTGTTTGCCAGATAATCTCACATCCACATTCGGAGCAGTATAGCGCATAGAAGAGATCTATCATACTCTTTGTGGTGCAGGGCCACAGGAAAAATGGGAGCAGGACATTCGCAAACTGATGTGCTCCAATGACTTGATGAGAGGCGTTCTGTTATTCTCGGATGTGGCATCGGGTTTAGAGACCGAAACTGTATCCCGAAGACCAGAGTAGGGCCGACCACGTGTGACATCAGGAAGAGAGTACGTTTAATTGACTGTAAGGGCACGACTGTACCGTCTTAGTACTGCACGGCAAGTGACATCTGACCTCGCAGCAACCAATGCACATGCTTGTATCGAGACAAACGGTGTACACAAGGCTCCAGCAGAATGGTCTTTATTGTTGGATACCTGCTGTATATGTACTGAGCTTCCGACATGTCTTCACAGAAGGGAACGTCTAGAGTGGAGTCGTCAATATGCCACTTGGACTGTCAAACAGTGCGCCAATGTTCTTTTCACAGATGAGTCCCAGTTTGGTCTGGAGACTGATTCTCGACAGATTCGGATCTGGATGGAACAGGGAACACGATTTTGGTCATCAATCCTCTGCATCTCTTCCCACAATTTGCAACTGCCTTCTGTCATTACAGTATTGTTCTTACAGACAACTGCGTCATCTGGGGATCATTTATACTGATATGGCTACTTCTTGGGTCAACCATGTGACAGTTTTTATTCATTGTCTGGGGGAATCGGTAAGGTTTAACTGCTGTCAGGTATCGTGACGAGATCTTGGGACCTCATGTGAGGTGCTGTGGGCCCAGAATTAATGGACGATAATGCTCGACCTCATAGATCACAGGTGGTTGATGTTTTCTTGGAACCGGAAGATATCGCACGCATAGCGTGGCCTGCTCCCTCTCGTGATTTGAATCCCATAGGCCATGTCTGGGAAGCATTATGGAGACGGGTTGCGTCACATCAGCATCCACCAACCATCCTCCAAGACTTGCGAGTAGCTCTGCAGAAAGAGTGGGCGTTATTGCCTCAACATGAGATTGATGGACATCATTCACAGCATGCCCCATCGTTGTGAGACATGTATTTCTACCAGAGGCGATCGCACTGCATACTGAGCACTTTAACCAGTTGTCGGAATGTGTTTGTAAATCGCAAAAAACGCAGAACATTTTTGTCCACCGTTATGCATGTTGAATTTATTTACGTTCTCTATTCTTTACATTATTTCTACTTTATTATCACTTGTTTACGTTGTTTTGTGGCAAAATAACGCAACCTAGCAAATTTTCGGTTTGTTGCTTTAATTTTGGACACCAGTATGTAAGAAAACAAAAGCATCGCTGTAAGCGAGGGAGTAGGGAAAGGCATTTGTTAGTTATCACGAGAGATTAAAGAACATGCTTACGTTCGAGGAACTAAAGGAAGGTATCGTATAGCACTTTGAGAACCAGAATAGCTCAGTATTCTTTTGGGAACAACTGAGTGGGGTATCAGAGAGACAGAACGAGTCAATAGAAAGTTGTGGACAGGAAAACGAATGCTAGCACATACAAGTGGATGGCGAATGACGAAGCAACGAGCGTTATTCTCCAAGCGGTGGAACATAAGGCATTTGATGATTTTCCAAGGGGGGCTGCCACCTGCTATGTCGAGGAGGTTATTGGTAGGAACCTCAAAGGATCTGGCTGCTCCCGTCAGGTAAACTACCCAGCTTGAGCAGGCAGAAGTAGTAGCATGAGTATGGGATAAAAGAGGCGTTTTCTCTTGTGACATAAGTTGTTATAGATGTGGACATTCAGGCAATGTCGCCGACCATAATGTAGGAAATGTGGCACACATGGGCACCAGCAGCAGAATTGCAGGAATGTAAAATGAAGTGGGCAGCAGCAGAAGAACCAAATGTCAAACACCAACAGTAACTCCAGATCCACCAGCGGGCGTTACCAATAAGTTTCAGTGCCGCGAAAATGTATGCTTAGGTGGAGTGTTACTTAGTCGGTGTTATAAATGGCAAGAAGCATAAATTTTTGCAGGACACAGGGGTGCATGTGTCAGGGGCATGTCTGGGCCTTTTGGGTGAAACTAATTTGAACCCTCCACATTAGAGATTATATGGGAAGGAGGGCAGTGATGTGGTGTCATTAGGTACAGCATTATTGAGTTTCCAGGTTTGGGAGTGGGTGGGGTGGGGTGGGGTGGGACTGTTCTGGGAGGATATCGAAGTTGTGTCCCATTCAGGGGAAGGGTATTGCACAAGCCAAGGGTTGGTTTTTCTGTTTAATTGTCTTGCTAAAATTGACCTTCAGTAACGCATATTAGAACCTGGGGGAACATTGTTCCAGCTGGGAAAAACTCCAGTTATGTACTGTTACAAGGATCATCAGTTATAAAGGACAAACCATTTAAACTGCCTGCAACAACATCGGCTCGGTGATTTGTGCAGGGACACGCAGTTGACCTCGAATGTGAATAAGTGTAACTATTGGTCATCAATAAGCAAAAAGGTCCATTACAGTTCGATCAGGCTTTGGCAATAATCAACCGGAAATGTTAACAACCGTAAAATTCCTTGGAGTAAATGACCAGACTGAACTAATGTAGAATGATTACGTTATACAATTGATAGGAAATGAGATTCCATGCATAGGTTCATCACAAGAGTCTTAATGAAATTTAATTCTTTCACGAAGTAAGTGGTTTAGAAAACAGATCTGAGACTGCACATCAGTGCAGAGCCTTTTACTTCCTTCCACATATATCTCATGAAATGACTGCAATGAGAAAACTCCAGGAAATGGGAAAGAGGTTAAATGGTAGATGCATAAACAAGGAGCGAGTGCGTGGATGCACACTGCTTTTATAAAATTTGTGATGAGACATAGGTTTTCTTAAGCATAATACTTCATTTTCTAAGTATCAGTGTTCGTCACCTCTGACAGGTGGCTGGTGACGGCATACGAGAATAGGGCTGATGGCTGCCGGTGGGGTTGCACATCCGCAGCACAACAAAGATCCTGACATGAGAGTGCCGGCAGAGGGGTGAGGGAGGAGGGGAAGGAGGAGGGATGGGGGAAGGGAGAGCAGAGTGGGCAACAACGCAAGCCATTCTGAAATCTGCCAACAATGCTAGCGGTTCTGAAATATGGCGACAATGCAGACTGTCCTTGAACATAATTTGTCCCATTACTGAGACAAATACTGGGTGTTTATAATTAAACTGAGGATTTTGCGAGTGCTTCCGTGTGGGCCGCTTACAACGCAGTATGCTGAAACATGATAGATACGTTCAGTATTTGGTGCACACATGGCGTATGGTGAAAAAGTAGTAGTTCCACTTTCTGCCACCAGCTCTTTAAGCAGTCAGAACGTGAAAAGTTTCCTGTTTCGACGTCAGTATTTTGTTTGTCAGTTGGCGACATGTGTTGATTTCTTTCGCGAAGTGGCTGTTAGAGTAAAGTGTTAGGAAGATTGAAGTTTTCTTTAGAAAGGCTATTGACAAAAAAATACCGTGCACTGCTAATAAACTTGGTTTATCAGAACGGCAGCAGTAGCAGGGCTGCATTGCGGGAATATCGCCGACACAAATAGACGCGAAGAGGTGCCATGTAAATAAATGGGCTACAGAATATGACAAAGAAATTTGAAAAACAGGAGAATTAGGTGGTGCAGCAGGAGGAGGGAGGCGGTCCTTTCCCTTAGCAGTTGTTGGTGTAGATGCTGTAGCTATAGCCGACCTTGCAGAGCATGCCTCAAATTCTGCAGCCAATGGTCAAGCTGTGTCTTGGGAGTTGTCTCTCCTCTCGTCAACAGTTCTAAAGATTTTGTGGCGCATTTTCACTGATATCCCTGCGAGATTCTCAATGTACGTCAAACAAAGCCCCTGAAGTAGTCTTGACTTTTAAAAAATGGTTCAAATGGCTCTGAGCATTATGGGACTTAACATCTGAGGTCATCAGTCCCCTAGAACTTAGAACTACGTAAACCTAACTAACCTAAGGACATCACACACATCCATGCCCGAGGCAGGATTCGAACCTGCAACCGTAGCGGTCGCGTGGTTCCAGACGGAAGCGCCTAGAACCGCTCGGCCACACCGGCCGGCAGTCTTGACTTCGTCCTCCGGTTTTGGCATGCATGGAAATGGATGACATGTGGATGTATGAGACACATGTTACTCAGCACAGTGCATATGATGTGCTAGTACGCCACATGTTGTGCAGGAACATCCAGTGCAATGAGTTTATGGGACTGCATGATGTGGTTTCACAAACTCCTTTGTTCCCGGTCCGCTTTTCTTCGAGGAAAGGGCATTTCGTGGACCTGTTACGTTTTACGGACCTCTTTGTACAACACGTGTTTCCATCTTCGCAGCCGGCCGGTGTGGCCGTGCGGTTCTAGGCGCTTCAGTCTGGAACCGCGTGACCGCTACGGTCGCAGGTTCGAATCCTGCCTCGGGCATCGATGTGTGTGATGTCCTTAGGTTAGTTAGGTTTAAGTAGTTCTAAGTTCTAAGGAACTGATGACCATAGATGTTAAGTCCCATAGTGCTCAGAGCCATTTGAACCATTTTGAACCATCTTCGCAAGAACGCAACTATGTAAACACCGTCATTTTAATGTAAGATGGTGCGATACCACATATCGCTTGCCAGGTGAAAGATTGCTTACAGAAACCTTTGGTAACGACTGTATCGTCTCCAGGAAATGTCAAGATGTTGCGGACGCATTCCAGAGGATGACGGTTGAAATACGTGTCGTGCCACCTAGATTTAGCTTTTCTGTAATCTGCCTAAATTACAGCAGGCAGATGCCGGGATGCTACGTTTGAAAGGGCATGGTTGATTTCCTCCTTTATCCTTGACGCCATCCAAGCTTGGGCTCCATGTCTAATGACCTCGGTGTCGACAGGACGTTAAATCCTAATCCTCCTCTTCCCGTGTTACGGATGTACCTTGTTGGTGAATCGAGGGACGATACTAAACACATAGCTTATGACGATATCCTAATAAAAGTGGCAGAACAGCCTTTATAATGTGTTTGGTTGTCACCACATTCTGAATGCTTACAGCACCATATTTTCATCCGGTGGCAGAAAAGTGAAAGTATTATTTTTTCAGCATACTCCACGAGCGCACTGGCTAATGAACATACCTTGGATGTTTCAGCGTTCTGTGATGGATACAGCCTGCGCTGCAGCACTCGGAACACCGTCAGTTTAATTATATCCACCTGGTGCCTCAGAGAAGACTTCGTAACGTTTAAATATTTGTTACCTGCTAACAAGTTTTTACTTTTTATTTTGCAGAAATGCTTGTACTATAGCCAGTCTGCATTTTACAACCTCATTCGTTTTGCAATCATCCGCTATTTTTCTGGTCGAATATCAAAATTCATCTACTATTGCAGCACCTAATTTCTCTATCCTTTTACGTTTTCTGATGTTAATCTTATAGCTTCTTTTCAAGACATGATCAATTCTGTTCCATTGCTCTTCCAATTCTGGTTGGCCTACATGTCAAACGAGATCGATGTCTCAGTAAAAGTCGTTTGTCCACTTGAAACTTGTGCTAGTGACAATCTGGCCTCTATGAAATCACTGATTATGGGCGGGGTCACGTGTTGTATGCCAGACACCAGCGAAAAGCATAGGCCCCAAGTTACATGATCTCTTGCGCAGGCATTCAGCTATCTAGGACGTGTTTCCTTCGTAACTCCTTTTGCGACCTAGGCCCGGGATGGCGAAGTTAGTTTCTAATGTGATCACTGATCACCTCTTGGGCACACAAAGTCTGTCTGGCAGCCTTGTAAACAAATCTGAGAGCGCCCAACTATAAAATGTATAAGGAATAAACTACATTACGAAACATTAGAAACTCATTTAACGCTTCGAAAGATGCCCACGCCCTCTGTATGATGACTCACTCTATAGCTGAACACCATTATTACAATAACTTGAAATGTAAATTTCCCATCATCCGAATCTCATTTCACAAGATTTAGATTAAGCTGATACCTAACTGTCTCAAAGTGACACAAAGAAATACTCAATTTATCCAGAAAATTTCGGACTAGTGGTTGAATTCGAATGAAAGGTTTTAAGTATTGCGCTTTCAAACTATTTCTTGAGTCACTTCACAAAGAAAATACAACTTCAAAGTGAACTACTTCAAGTTACAAAGTGCTAAATACTAAATAATCATGGTAGAGTTGCTTTATTGTGTGATTTATTCTGCTTGTTTAAGGGGTGTTCTGTTCGCGTTGTTATGTCAGGCAGGTTTATAGAGAAATCTTTTATAGTTAGAAATGTTGATCAGAATATGCACCTGGCGCTATGAGCAGGACAGCCGCTGTGGATATGCGTGATGTTCTTAGGTTAGATATGTTTAAGTAGTTCTAATTTCTAGGGGACTGATGACCTCAGATGTTAAGTCCCATAGTGCTCAGAGACATTTGAACCAGAGTTATGAGCAGTTATCTTGCCCCTACTTCATGCTGATATGGAACCCATCTGTGTTGACTTGATGCTTATTTCATTTATTTATTCCTCGGTATTTACATATGAAGTACCATCGAGGAGCAAGGACGGTCCTCTTTTTGGAAATGTATATTTATTGGTTAACGGCGTGTAAGTAATTCAAGAATGTTCAAATGTGTGTGAAATATTATGTATGGGACTTAACTGCTAAGGGCATCAGTCCCTAAGCTTACACACTACTTAACCTAAATTATCCTAAGAACGAACACACACACCCATGCCCGAGGGAGGACTCGAACCTAAGCCCGGGATCAGCCGCACAGTCCATGACTGCAGCGCCCTAGACCGCTCGGCTAATAGCGCGCGGCTGTAAGTAATTAACGAATTGCATTAGTCACTCATATATCATTAGTCTCTACAACAATAATTTTACTTAACGTATTCCAACTACAGTTATTCCTTAAGAAGGAAATATCGGCCAGGACTCACGCACTGAGGGTTCCGTACTAACTTAATTGTGTATTAGATAGTTTATCCATTCCGGAAATCGAGGACATTCACTATTTTTGTCTGTTACCGACATTGATACTAGCAATAAATCTGTTCCAGGGATTCTAAGGCTTTTGAAAATGTTTTAATTTCAAAATCGAAATCGGATAACAAATGCCGAAAGAAATATTTAGTTAGTGTGAAATAATTACAAATTAACAATTTTGGATTTTTCCTTTTTGGTTGATCTGTGAAACCTTTGCTTCTTGTAGAAGGTCAACGTGGAATAACCTATAGAATTTGATGATTGAATTTTTCGGGTATGGAAATATGTGACATAAATGGTCGTATCTTTTGATTGCATTGACTTAGAAGCTTAAAATTTTTACACAGCCAAGGGACCAGACACCTTAAAATATGATATATATTTGAACTTGGTATGTCTGCTCGTTCCTGAGAAAAAGAATTATTAGTGGTCGGAACATAGACAACAGACGGACAACAAAGGGTACTGTTTTTGCAGACTGAGGCACGAAACCCTAAAAAGAAAGAAGTTAGAATATTTAAGAAAAAAAGGAACATCATAGAAAATATAAAAGAAAGTAAATTCCTATTATCTAAGCCGAGCAGGGGGGAGGCCTTCATGTTCTGCAATCATGCTCGGTTGCTGCTTTTATATATTATTACGTAGTTCGCGCCAGCCTCTGGTTCACACATTTCGTGTCAGAACTGCCTATGCCAGTTACGAAAAATTGCTCTGCATTCTCGACGAATCTCCAGATGCATGTCCCTCACATAAAGACACCGAGTGGTTTGCTGAATGTGGCTGATTGTATTCGAGCAACTGAGACAAATATGGTCGAAGGTTCGAATCCTGCTTCGGGCATGGGTGTGTGTGCTGTCCTTAGGTTAGTTAGGTTTAAGTAGTTCTAAGTTCTAGGGTACTGGTGACCTCAAATGTTAAGTCCCATAGTGCTCAGAGCCATTTGAACCATTTTTTTTTTAATTGAGGCAAAATAATGCTCCTGGCGCTGTGTTGTGCGCCTTGCTCGCAGTGAATGGACCGAGGAATATTGCATATTGTGTGTCCTTTTGTAGATGATTCGCGGTTTAGCTAGCAGACAAGACAGCGATATGGTGACAATTTTACCACGTGGGACGGAATCATGTTAGCAACACGTAGACGCTGCATGTAATCCTGACGATTTCTGCGGAGGGTACAGTCAACGACGACAATCGTACAATGGTATCTGCGAAATTCAGCCTGCCCTTTTCTCACATGCAGCCTGTGAATTGAGGAGGAAGGGCAACAGGCATGTTCCATATTCCTAGATTTTCGAAAAGTGTTTGACACGGTGGAACACTGCAAAAAAATGGCTCTGAGCACTATGGGACTCAACATCTTAGGTCATAAGTCCCCTAGAACTTAGAACTACTTAAACCTAACTAACCTAAGGACATCACACACACCCATGCCCGAGGCAGGATTCGAACCTGCGACCGTAGCAGTCCCGCGGTTCCGAACTGCAGCGCCAGAACCGCACGGCCACCGCGGTCGGCGGAACACTGCAGACTTAACGAAGGTACGAGTATACAGGTTCCCAGATAAGTGAGTGGCTCAAATACTTCTGAAGTATTAGAACCCCAAACGTTGTCCTCGACGGCGAGTGTTCATCAGAGACAAGGGTATCGTCAGGAGTTCCCCACGGAACTGTGATAGGACCGCCATTATTCTCTATATACGTATTTAATCTGGCGGACAGCGTGAGCAGCAATCTGCAGCTGTTACTGACGATGTTTTGGTGAACGGGAATATGTCGTCGTTAACTGCAAAATACCTTAGACAAAATTTCTGGCTGTTGTAATAAATGTCAGATAACTGTGAATGTAAGTTAATATATATGGGCAGGAAATATAATCCCGTAATGTTAGAATACAGTGTTAATAGTGTGTTGCTTAACACAGCCATGTTGGTTAAATATTAGGTGTAACGCTGCAAAACGATATGAAATGAAACGAGCACGTAAGAATTGTAGCAGGGAAAGCGGATAGTCGACTTCGGTTTATTGGGATAATTTTAGTAGAGCGTAGTTCGACCAAGTCTTGAATAATGTTCGAGTGCTTCGGATCCCAACAGGTCGGATTACAGGAGAACATAGAAGCGGTTCAGAGGCGGGCTGCTGGATTTGTTGCCTTTAGATTCGATCAACACCAAAGTATGACGGAGATGCTTCGGGAACTAAAATGGGAACCCCTGCAGGGAAGGTCAGTCGGTACCGTTGGGCCTTCCGAGGTCTGCTCGGACGGAGTTTAGTTTCAGTTTACTGTGAAGAAAATTTAGAGAACTGATACTTGAAGCTGATTGCAGAACGATTCTACTGCTACCACTGTATATTTCGCATAAGGACCACGAAGATAGAATAAATTAGGGCTCATACGGTGACATATAGACAGTCGTTTTTACCTCGCTCTACTTGCAAGTGGAACAGGCAGAGAAATGACTACTCGTGGTACAAGGTACCCACCGCCACGCAACATACAGTGGCTTGCGGCCTGTGTATTTAGATTTGAATGTGAAAATTGATTCCATACATTTTGTGACAATGTCCGTAAACGTGGGTGCAGAACGACTTAATGTACTGAATTGTTCCTGTTTTTAAACGGGGATGAATGTAAGATGAACCAGTAAGGAAAAGAGGGAGGCCAAAATACCTAGTAAGAATATTAGGGGCACAAGCGTAGAGCTTGTCATATCGTTTAAAACTTTGGGGGTAAAACTACGAAGCGATTCGAAAGTTGACTTACGCGGGAAATAAACAGCAGTTAATGTAAATGGAAGAAGTAGAATTGTTGGAAGGGTACTCAGAAAGTGATGTACGTCCGTTAAGGTAATCACATGTATACTGAGGTGACAGAAGTCATGGGATAACGAGATGCGCATACAGATAGCTATAGTATCGCATACACAGGGTGTAAAAGCTGTCATTTGCACTCAGATGAACACGTGAAAAGATTTCCGAAGTAATTACGGCCGCACGACGAGTTTAACAGACTCTGAATGCAGAATGGTAGTTGAAGCTAGACACGTGAGACGTTCCATTTCGGAAATCGTTAGAGAATTCAGTATTCCGAGATTCATAGTGTCAAGAATGTGCCGAGAATAACACATTTCAAGCATTACCTCTTACCATGGACAACACAGTGGCCGACGGCCTTCACTAAACGACCTAGAGCAGCGGCGTTTACGTAGCGTTGTCAGTGCCAACAGACACGCAACACTCCGTGTAACAGACGCAGAAATCAATGTGGGACGTACGATGAAAATATTCGTTAGAACAGAGCGGAGAAATTTGGTGTAATATGCCATGCCAGCTGACGACCGATGCGGCTGCCTTCGCTAAGAGTATGACATCACCTGCAGTGCCTCTCCAGGGTTCATGACCATATCGGTTGGACCCCATACGACTGCTAAACCGTAGCCTAGTCAGATGAGTTAAGAGCTGATGGTACGGTTCGAGTGTGGCGCAGACCCCACGAAGCCATGGACCCAAGTTGTCAACAAAGCACTGTGGAAGCTGGTAGTGGCTCAACGATGGTGTTGGCTGTGTCTACATGCAAAGTACAGGGTCTTTTCGGTACAACTGAAGCGATCATTGACTGGAAATGGTTATGTTCGGCTGTATGGAGACCATTCATAGACGTCATATTCCCAAAAAATGATGGAATTGTAATCGATGACTATGCGCCATGTCACCAGACCACAATTGCTCGCCACTGGTTTGAAGAACAGTCTTGGCAGCTCAAGCGAATGATTTGGCCATCCAGATCGTCCGGCATGAATCCTATCGAACATTTATGGGACATAATCGAGAGATCAGTTCGTGCACGAAATCCTGCACCAGCAACACTTTTCGCAATTATGGCGGCTATACGGGCAACGTGGCTCACTGTTTCTGCAGGGAACTTCGAGCGACTTGTTGAGTCCATACTACGTCGAGATGCTTCAGTACGCCGGGAAAAAGGAGCTCCGACACGATATTAGGAGGTATCCCATGATTCTTGTCACCTCAGTGTACATAGTTAGTGCAACCATTTATAGAATGTTGCTCCAGCACTTGAAGAGAGAAGACAAGGGACGAATTCATTGGCGCTGTTAGAATCGTAGCAAGTAAGTACAGCCCGCCAGATATATGACAGAGATATTTAAGAAACTTCAACAAGAATCTCTGGAAAAAGGCGACATTGCTGTCACCAAAATCGGTTGTATAATTTTATAAAAACTGCTGTGCAAACCAGCAATTCTGCTGCATTTATCATCTAATAAGTGGCCATAAGTCATGGGAAGGAAAAGAAAGACCGATGACCAGGTAGTTTGGTCCCTCTCTCCTCCCCCCCCCCCCCCCCTTTAAACCAACCAAGGAAAAGAGACCAGTCAGGCGTCGGCTGCTGAAGCCAAAGCGGACATTTGTTTTGCAAGAAATGACTTCCTGACGCCCCATGTTCAAATAGGCAGCCATCTGACTCACAACAGACCGTCTGTCTTCTGCTACAGCTCTGTGGAGGCGACGTAATGTCAATTCGGCAAACACGTGTGGTCGTTTTGTGCGACAGTCTATTAGTTTTTTATTTTATTTGCACGTCAAGTTCTGTAGGACCAAATTGAGGAGCACATCTCCAAGGTCATGGAACGTTTCAGTACAAGAAATTGCAACATAAAAGTAATAACAGACAAAAATAAATGTTAATGAACCCGAAAAAAGTCTGTTCATAAGTTTACGTAAACGCAATCAACAATATAACATAAGAATCAGCTTAATTTTTCAAGGAACTGCTCGAAAAAATAAAAAGGAGTGACCCATGAGGAAACTCTTCAGTTTCGATTTGAAAGCGCATGGATTAATGATAAGATTTTTGAATTCGAGTGGCAGCTTATTGAAAATGGATGCAGCAGTATACTGCACACCTGTCTGCCCAAAAGTTAAGGAAGTCCGATACAAATGCAGGTTTGATTTCTGCCGAGTATTAACCGAGTGAAAGCTGATTATTGTTGGGAATAAGCTAATATTGTTAACAATAAATGACAGAAAGGAATATATATATTGAGAGGCCAATGTCAAAATATCCAGACTCGTGAACAGGGGTCGACAAGAGGTTCGTGCCCGAACCGCCCGTTTCTGAGCCAAAATATCCTTTTAGAATTGGAAGAGTTAACCTAAAATATAATACCATACGACATAAGTGAATGAAAATAAGCAAAGTAGACTAATTTTCGTGTCGAACGATCACTTACTTCAGATAGTGTTCGAATAGTAAAAATGGCAATATTAAGCCTTTGAACGTGGGCTTTCCACGACAGGTTATTATCTATCTGAACACCTAGAAATTAGAACTGTTCAGTTTCACTAATTATATGCCCATTCTTTGAAATTAAAACGTCAGGTCTTGTTGAATTATGTATTAGAAACTGTAAAAACTGAGTCTTACTGTGATTAAGCGTTAGTTTATTTTCTACAAGCCATGAACCTAGGTCATGTACTGCCCTATTTGAAACCAAGCCAATGTTGCACACAACAACCTTTACTACCAAGCTAGTGTCATCAGCAAACAGAAATATTTTAAAGTTACCTGTAATACTAGACGGCATATCATTTATATAAATAAGGAAATGGAGTGGCCCCAACACTAATGCCTGGGGCACCCCCCACTTGACCATACCCCACTCAAACCACACATCACAGCCCTTATCAACATTGTGAATAATGACCTTTTGCTGTCTGTTGCTAAAGTAAGAGGTCAACCAACTGTGAGCTACTCCCTGTATTCCGTAGTGATCCAACTTCTGGAGCAATATTTTGTGATCAATCCAATCAAATGCCTTAGTTAAATAAAAAAAAATGTCAAACGTTCGAAACCTTTTGTTTAACCCATCAAGTACCTCACAGAGAAAAGAGAATACAGCATTTTGAGTTGTTAAACGACTTCTAAAGCCGAACTGTACATTTGATAGCAAATCGTGTGATATAAAATGATCAATTATTGTTACATACACAGCGTTTTCAATATCTTTTGCAAAAACCTGATAGCATAGAATTAGGTCTAATATTATCTTCATTATCTCTTTCTCCCTTTTTATAAAGCGGCTTTACTACTGAGTACTTTAATCGTTCAGGAAACTGACGATTCCCAAAGGAAAAATTACAAATATGGCTAAATAGAGGGCTAACGTGTGCAGCACAGTACTTTAATATTCTGCCAGAAACTCCATCATAACCATGAGAGTCCTTAGTCTTCAGTGATTTGATTAGTGACTCAATCTCCCTCTTGTCTGTATTACAGAGGAGTACATCAGACATAAATCTCGGAAAGGCATTTGCCAAGAAAGTTATATGATTCCCTGCAAATTCGATATTGAAGATCCGCTATAAACACTATAGATCCCGGAAAATTGTATTCTTGACTGATCTTGGATATCCCACGACCCTTGCGACTTACACAGATTCTTGTGCCACGTTCAAACACGCTGAACTCGCAACGTGCTGCCATGATCGCTACAAATTTATCTGCGACACACTACTCTGATATAATGCCCATACTCTCCCTATGCTCCATATCTAGCCGCAAGATTGGGGTACCGTACTTGGCACATATTCAATTGGGACAACACTTCCCGTAACTTTTGCCACACCGTTTGTATTGCGTGTATGGACTATGAGAACAAGATAATAGACATCACGGTGCCTAGCGAGGCATCCATCGCTGCACGCATGCTTGCAACAGGACAGAAAACTCTATATTGGCACAGAACACTGTCTACAATGTACTATGCGTGTAACCTCCCCCCTCACTTATCGACCTTAATGACAGTGAAAAATTAAACCGCGTGTACCTAATGGAAATTTGGGAAAAGCAATCGTCACCGAAGTTAATCTGTCGGTAAAGAGGGAGGAAAGGGTTACATCTAAATGAAAGGAAAAATGCAAATGAAAGAAATTAATTTTAAAAAGGGGTAAAGTTAATAAAGAAAGTAAGTGTGCAGCCGTTACGTTAACAATTAACTAGCGGTAATTTGATATTTGAGATTTGGGGGAAATTACGGTCGCCAGTCCTAAGGAGAATTACTATAGTAACTGAAAAAGAAAGGTTATTACACATATAATTAGCACTAGAAGCGTGACAACTGAAGGTTGACACGTGCAGTGTGAAAACTGAAAGTTTGTCAGAAGTAATAAATTTCGCTACACTCTGACTTAATTTAGCAAAAGAATTAATAAAACCGAAAAATCGAAAGTTAATTTTGTTGTGGCGTAGCAAGAGCCACGCCACTCGGAGGTAGCCGAAAGGCACGCGATGTAATGCAGACGGGCGTGAATTCTGGAACAGGATAACTATTGAATGGTAGCAAGAAAAGTACGTAGTTGCTTTATACTTAACTTTTATTCTCTGATGAATACAGCGTTCTTCTTGAGACATTTATACTATAACTCTCAAAGTAGGTAAGGCTAATGGCGTCTTGCTAGGTCGTAGTCATGTGCTTAGCTGAAGGCTATTCTAACTGTCTCTCGGCAAATGAGAGGAAGGCTTCGTACGTCTAGTCGCTAGCAATGTCGTCCGTACAACTGGGGCGAGTGCTAGTCCGCCTTTCTAGACCTGCCATGTGGTGGCGCTAGGTCTGCAAGTACTGATGGCGGCGACACGCGGGTCCGACATGTACTAATGGACCGCGGCCGATTTAAGCTACCACCTAGCAAGTGTGGTGTCTGGCGGTGACACCACAAATTTAGTGACTGAAGTTAATAGTGAGCTTTCTTTCTGAAGCACATCGAAATTCAGTAAAATACGGTTAGTCTTGGACTACCTACACAATCATTTCAAAAGCTACTTGAATCTACGCAATTTAGAAATAAGAGATTTAACTTTGAACTTGAATTAAATGATTCTGAACAATTAACAATAGTAAAATTTAGTACGTACCAAGCTGAGCTGCAGTCACAGGTGAGCTAAAATACGGTAACAAAACTCGCACTCTTAATTTGTGCTTGCGTAATCTAAATATTGTAGCCAGCTATGAATACTTTAACTGAACTTTGAAATTAAAGCAGCGAAACTGAATTACATTACTTTAATGCTGGCGTTTGAATTTCAACGACACTCGGGTTCATTTCGGAAAAGGAAGGGACCCTGCTTGGCAATGTAATTGGGACAATGAGCAACAAAGGTTCATGCTAAGTTGCTGTAATTTTGTGATGCAACAATTTTAAAAGTTTGAAAAGCTGAGGTCTGCCATACAGTTCTAAAACTTTACGTGCTTCCAGTCTTCCTTGTTGGGTTACTGAAGGTTTGAAACCGTCGATCGAGGAGGTGGCGACAGTCACTCATTGTCGGCCGTCGCTGTTGCAGAAGCTGGATGTTGGCGCGCCGTCTTCTCGACACGGTCACCAGACGAAACGGGCTCTTGATGTGCGCCAGATAATGCTTCCCGTCCGCGACACCATGTCAGAAACTATCATCGCAAGTCGAGCGCAATTACATGCTGCCAAACCCCGAAAGCGCGGCAACTCGCCGGAGCTTCACACAACACACCTGCTCCACTGCAACACCCCAGCCAGACCCCCCTGCTCGCGCTCCACGCGACAGAGTTAACACTACCAAAGATCCTACACACTTTGATTCTTCACACGACCTATCGATGTAATCGTTCTATAGCAGTTTTCCCTAGGCAAGACCCAGCGTAAAAATACAAATAATATTTACGAAACAAACCAATTATACATCGACATAAATGCATAAATATATATATATACAAATAGTAAAACAATTACAATATGTAAAGACACAGAAATGTCATATATTCAGGTAACAAAAACAAGGAAAACAAATTTATAGTACAATAGATGGAAATAGGAGGATATGCATTTCCGGCGTTACATGCGTACAGTGCACACGTAAATTGACGAGTGCCTCCGATATTGCACGACGAGCAAAAGCATAATGAGCACCCGGTTAATAGCCTGTTGGTCCACCTCTGGAACTAAATACAGCAGTGATTATGGGTCGCATGAATTCCAGAAGTCGTTGCTAGGTCTTCGGAGGTCTGTGACACTAGGCCTGTACGCACAAGTCACGCATTCCCTTAAATTTCGGGCCATCTGTTTGCGGGCACAGGGCTGGCACTCGATAACGTCCCAGAAGTGTTTTATCAGCTTCAGCTCAGACGCATTTGGTCATCAAGACATCAGCACGAGTTCACTATCATGCTCCTTCAACCGCTGCAGCACGATTCTGGTCTTGTGACACGATCAATTGTCCTGACGGAAGATGCCATCGCTGTATGTGAAGACATCAAACATGAAGAGATGCAGGTGTTTCTCACTTAGTCTACATCTTTAAAGGTGCCTTCGATTACTACCA
This sequence comes from Schistocerca cancellata, assembly GCF_023864275.1. NCBI lineage: Eukaryota > Metazoa > Arthropoda > Insecta > Orthoptera > Acrididae > Schistocerca > Schistocerca cancellata. Next base: position 210,473,573 of record NC_064629.1, on the reverse strand, counting down.
CAGGTTTAATGGAAGCTCGAGTATACGTTACTCGCGGAATAATGCTGCCTCCACCGGATTCAAATGGTTCAAATGGCTCTGAGCACTATGGGACTTAATTTCTAAGGTCATCAGTCCCCTAGAACTCAGAACTACTTAAACCTAACTAACCTAAGGACATCACACACATCCGTTCCCGAGGCATGATTCGAACCTGCGACCGTAGTGGCCGCGCGGTTCCAGACTGTAGCGCCTTTAACCGCTTGGCCACCACGGCCGGCTCCACCGGCTTGCGTCCGTGGTTGGATGCATGTTTCAAGCATCTTTTCTCGTATTCGGGCGCGATCATCGAGTTTGTGTAACAAGACAGGATTCATCAGACCAGACATCCGTTTCTATTGATTCACCATTCAACTTCAGTGATCCTGTGCTCGCTGCAATCTTAATGGACGATGTCTTTAGGTCAATTGGGAAAGCATAGGGGTCGTCTACTGTGGAGCCCCATGTCCAACAATGTGCGATGAACAGTGTGCTCCAAAACTCTTTTGCCTACGCCAGAACTGTACTCTGTTGTCATATCTGACACAGATTGCCACCAACCCGCTTTTCAGAACGTACAAGCCTCCGACCTCCGCGTTCTGTGATGAGCCATGGGCGTCCTTCACTTTGTCGCCCACTCGTTGTTTCCCCTCCTACAGCTACGCTTCGTCGATGGTCAGTATAAATGGTTCAAATGGCTCTGAGCACTATGGGACTTAACTACTGAGGTCATCAGTCCCCTAGAACTTAGAACTACTTAAACCTAACTAACCTAAGGGCATCACACACATCCATGTCCGAGGCAGGATTCGAACCTGCGACCGTAGCGGCCACGCGGTTCCAGACTGAAGCTCCTAGAACCACACGGCCACACCGGCCGGCGAGGGTCAGTATCGTTCAAATGGCTCTGAGCACTATGGGACTTAACTACTGAGGTCATCAGTCCCCTAGAACTTACAACTATTTAAACCTAACTAACCTAAGGACATCACACGCATCCATGCCCGAGGCAGGATTCGAACCTGCGACCGTAGCGGTCACGCGGTTCGAAACTGACGCGCTTAGAACCGCACGGCCACACGATGGTCAGTATACAGGGTGATTTTTTTTCCATCGCATACAAACTCTAAGGATTGATCTGTGGGAGGATATGGAACAAAAAAGATCCAATGGACTTATGTCCGGAAATGCATGACGTCCATGCTAGACACCATTTACTCCATCATATATTGTTACAGAGACTGCGCTCTAATATGCTTTGTACCATGCAGCCACAGTTACAGTATGTGTTGAAAATGGTTTCCATGCCCCTCAACGTATGCGTGTACGCGCCATACCTTGCTCTGCCTCACACTTTTACATCGGTCAGGCTGCATCCGAACAGTATCAAAGGCAGCATGAACACGCCGGTCCAGTGTCTCTGCATCTGGAACTGGCTCTGCATACACGACACTTTTGAGATGGCCTCATAACCAAAAATCGCACGGGCTGAGATCCGCTGAAGGGGCAGGCCATGCAACTGGACCCCCTCGTCCAATCCATCGACCAGGGAAGACCCGACTGAGATGCGTTGTACATTAACGGTGAAGTGGGCTGGAGCACCCTCATGGAGCAGCCTCATTACCCTTCGAATCATCAATGGCACTTCTTCTGTCAGGGGAGGCAAATAAGCCGCAAGAAACGCCGATGGTTCCGGCCTGTTAGGCGACGTGGCAGGAAGACAGGTCCCAACATACGGTCGCCAATTATCCTCGCCCACGCATTCCGGCTGTACCGATGCTGATGATTCGCTGTGACTATACGATGGAGGTTCTGCATACCATCTCACAGTTGACTGTATGAAAGCTGAAGTTACCTTTCCGCGTAAAGGTGGGCTCATCTGTGAATAGGATGGATGACACAAATCCCGGAATCCTTGCCGGCCGCTGTGGACGAGCGGTTCTAGGTGCTTCAGTCTGGAACCGCGCTGCTGCTACGGTCGCAGGTTCGAATCCTGCCTCGGGCATGGCTGTGTGTGATGTCCGTAGGTTAGTTAGGTTTAAGTAGTTCTAAGTCTAGTCGACAGATGACCTCAGATGTTAAGTCCCATAGTGCTTAGAGCCATTTGAACCATTTTTGTACCGGAATCCTTGTTGCCTACTGAAGAAACCAGTGACAAAATTGCTCCCGATGTGGAAAGTCTGTCGGTAGTAAGCCCTGTACATGTTGTAAGTGATAAGCGCTTACCATGTACTGGCGGGCCAACTGCCTGGTACTGAAACGGCGGTCGCCTTCCGCAGCGTTAATCACGTTTCCTTCAAGTCTGGTTTCTGAACATTTCGGGTACATCCTTCATGATTTTCTGCTTTCTGAAACGATCCTGTCTCAGACAAGTGGCGAAACACTGTTGCATACATTGGATGTTGTGGTTGTTGTCGGCGGGGATAAGTCTCCTGATACAACGTTGCTGCCCGCCGCCCGTTGCCATCTGCCTTTCCATAAATAAACACCATGTCGGCAAGCTCTCGATTCGAAGACGGAACCATTGTGTATAGCGCTGTATCACATCCACTGCAAGGTGATTCACCAAGACAAGTGAATTGGACACAACATTACCAATGACAGTGGCAGGAGAGGGAGCTAGGGCATAACGTATGAGGAACAATACCCCCTTTAGGAGGAAACCATACATACATACATAGTAGGTCCAGTTGCATAGCCTGACCGTTCAGCGGATCTCAACCGGTGCGATTTTTGGTTATGAGGCCATCTCAGAAGCCTCGTGTATGTAGAGCCAGTTCCAGATGTGGAGACACTGGAGCAGTGTATTCATGATTCCTTTGACACTGTTCGGATGCAGCCTGGCCGATGTGAACGTGTGAGGCAGAACATGGTACGACGCGTACAAGCATGCGTTTCAACACATTTTGTAACTGTGACTGCATGGTACAGCGCGTATTAGACCGCAGTCTCTGTAACAAAGTATGACTGAATAAATGGTCTCTAGCGTGGAAACAATGCTCTTCCGGATATAAGTTCATCAGAATTTTTTTGTTCCATGTCCTCTCATCGCTCAATCCCTCGTGTTTGCACATGGTGGAAAAAATCGGCCTGTAGTACCACGCGAGCGGCAGGCCAATTCAATTTCACCGTTTCCGAAATGCTCGTTCCCAGGTGCTGAGCAGTAAGGAACTGCCTTCTGTCAGAATCATTTACAGTATATCACTGGATTTTCGTGTTTGCCCGTATCGCAGCATGATTCCCAACTCGTCTCTGCTCTACTTACATACTTCCCTTACTACTTCATGTCCTATAACGCCATCGGCGGCATTCATTCTCGCGCAGGGCAGTGGTCATAACTTTTTGGCTAATCGGTGTTGAGTAGACAACTCTCTCCCCCGACTTACGTCCGAGAGAACGTTGTTTGGTCCCCTTCGGCGGAACGCCTGAAGTCCTGGCACATCGGCACAACGGGTCACTGCTGCCTTCTGGAAGGCGGTTGTCCAGTAGTGGGAAGCAGTGCTGCAAATCTTGTTGGGTTGTCTGACTGAGCGGCACTGAACATTCCGTCTTACCATGCAAGGGCATTTCACCGCCTTTTGAAGCTCCGTATGCCACCGAAGAATGGGCATCATACACGGTAGGTTCTACACTAAGCCTATGATCAGTTTTCGGTTATACCTTGTATCAGTACCACTGTATCACGTGTTACAGCGGCCGGCCGCTGTGGCCGAGCTGTTCTAGGCGCTTCAGTTCGGAACCGCGCTCTTGCTATGGTCGCAGGTTCGAATACTGCCTCGGGCATGGATGTGTGTGATGTCCTTAGGTTAGTTACGTTTAAGTAGCTCTAAGTTCTAGGGGACTGATGACCTCAGATGTTAAGTCCCATTGAGATTAGAGCCATTTGAACCATTTTTTGTTAGAACGCTACCAGGGCACGTTTTAGTGAAGACATAATCGTCGTACCTCATGGTGTTTCATGGATATCGAACATCCTTTAACTTGAATGTAGTAGAATCATTCTTTACTAAATTATGCAATAATTTATGTATGAGCAAGGAGACCAAAAATCAACATGTTTCTTCTTTGAACTATGTTATTTCTGAATATCACCAAATTCTTCCATTCCCTTTCCAACCACAGTTCATTGGCATGTTAATTGAAGTAGCATAAATAAAGTTATTTTTGTCAGTTTCACATTTTATATTAATACTCGCTGTATCTGATATCCACTGGGATCCCATCCAGATAATGAGAGATAATTGTTATATTTTGCTCGTACCTGACTTAATGCAAAGGATAGACAATAGGCTGGATGTGAGTGCATTTCTTGACTAGTAACGACAAAGTACAACAGTCGGATTTTGGTTACTTTTTTGCATTTATGTAACGTGAAGTTCAGAACTCAAATATCAGTCTTTCAAGGCAGTTCAGTTCAACTCTAATAAATTCTCAAGAAAGATAGACGTTGCAGTTTTCCGGCCGTCTCTAATTCCCTAAATGAAACTGGATATTTAAAAGGGGGGTGCTTGGCACTGTGGTAGAATGCTCGCCTGTAACATGGTTTGTGCACGTTAGATTCCAAATTGAGGCAAATTTTTAAGCAAAAGTGTAAGCCTTTCCGTGAAGGATAAAATACATAAACACACACACACACACACACACACACACACACACACACACAGACACGCACACACACATATACAGGGTGAGTCACCTAACATTACCGCTGGATGTATTTCTTAAACCACATCAAATACTGACGAATCGATTCCACAGACCGAACGTGAGGAGAGGGGCTAGTGTAATTGGTTAATACAAAAATGCACGGAAGTATGTTTTTTAACACAAACCTACGTTTTTTTAAATGGAACCCCATTAGTTTTGTTAGCACATCTGAACATATAAACAAATACGTGATCACTGCCGTTTGTTGCATTGTAAAATGTTAATTACATCCGGAGATATTGTAACCTAAAGTTGACGCTTGAGTACCACTCCTCCGCTGTTGGATCGTGTGTATCGGAGAGCACCGAATTACGTAGGGATCCAAAGGGAACGGTTATGGACCTTAGGTACAGAAGAGACTGGAACAGCACATTACGCCCACATGCTAACACCTTTTTATTGGTCTTTTTCACTGACGCACATGTACATTACCATGAGGGGTTAGGTACACGTTCGACGGGCGTTTCATAGGACGTGAAGGACGCATAAATTGGCCAGCCCGTTCTCCCGATCTTACACCTCTGGACTTCTTTCTGTGGGGTACGTTAAAGGAGAATGTGTACCATGATGTACCTACAACCCCAGAGGATATGAAACAACGTATTGTGGCAGCCTGCTGCGACATTACACCAGATGTACTGTGGCGTGTACGACATTCATTACGCCAGATATTGCAGTTGTGTGCAGCAAATGATGGCCACCACATTGACATCTATTGGCCTGACATGTCGGGACACACTTTATTCCACTCCGTAATTGAAAACGGAAACCACGTGTGTACGTGTACCTCACCCCTCATGGCAATGTACAGTGCATCAGTGAAAAAGACCAATAAAAAGGTGTTAGCATGTGGACGTAATGTACTGTTCCAGTCTCTTCTGTACCTAAGGTCCATCACCGTTCCATTTGGATCCCTACGTAATTCGGTGCTCTCCGATACACACGATCGAACAGCGGAGGAGTGGTACTCAAGCGTCCATTTTAGGTTACAATATCTCCGGATGTAATTAACATTTTACAATGCAACAAACGGCACTGATTACTATTACGTATTTGTTTATATGTTCAGATGTGCTAACAAAACTAACGGGGTTCCATTTAAAAAAACGTAGGTTTGTGTTAAAAAACATACTTCCGTGCATTTTTGTATTAACCAATTACACTAGCCCCTCTCCTCACGTTCGGTCTGTGGAATCGATTCGTCAGTATTTGATGTGGTTTACGAAGTATATCCAGCGGTAACGTTAGGTGACTCACCCTATATATATATATATATATATATATATATATATATATATATATATATATATATATCGCTGGATCACTGTTTTGGGTCTCGGTTCCGTCATTATTTTTTTCGTTTCTTTCGAATACCTATGTCATTCATAAAATATATGCCATTTACTACGTATTGGTCTTTTTTTTTATTAAAAACGTATCCCTTCTTGTTTCTAATTACATTTACCGCAAAGACACCCCGCTTTCTTGGCAAATATAAATTCTTAAATACCGATCATTTGTAAAGAATTGTTGATGAAGACTTTTAAGTGAAAAAAGACATTAGAGAATTAATTTTTTTCATCTTTATGTATTTTATGTTTCTCGGAAATGCTCGAGGAATATACATACACCTTTGTTTAAAGATTTGCATCAGTCAGGAGTGGAACCCTGCTCACTTATACAGCAGGTGAGCATTCTGCTAAGGAGGGACGCTAACCTTCGAAATAGCGGCCTCGATGTAGTGAATTAACAACGCTCGGAAAACTTCAAAGTCGATTTTCTCAATAACTCTTGTGAGTCCCATCGAACCTGGGCGATTCATATGTGAATTTTGAAAATCACGTGCCATGAATATAGAAAAATACAGAACATCGTTTAGCGTGTGATCTCGTTGCAAGTAACGAAAACTGTTTGTAGAACTAAAATTAATCACTTATAATATACCGGTACACACAAGGAGGAAAGTAATTGTTCAAAATATTTTCGCATCGTAGTCAGCTCTACGTCAAGAAAGAAGTACGATCACACAATATGTAGATGATAAATAATAGGCAGATGTGAAAGCCGCCGAAGCAAGAGAGGTAGAATAGAGCAATAGACTATGTAAAGTACACGCTTTTGCGAAATGGGGGCAAGCCTCGTGTGAAAGCAGGAGCCGCCAGGTAACGACATCATTGTCACAGGCTCTGGCATACGAATTAATGGCTGCACTCAGCGCTTGCATCATACGCATAGTTCAGCAGGGTTCAACGTGCACTTAATGTATTTCTGTAATGCTCTCCTATGTAGTGGCCGCTACCAGTATATTTGTATCGAAGCAGTATACACATTATCTTTACATCTTGTAAAAGCATTTTCAAGATTATTATTCCGGCTACAACTGTGCTCTCGTATAAGATCATTTTATTTAACATGTGAGATTGTAACAGTTCTGTATCACAGATGTACACAGAGTGGCCAAAAGTCATTAGCTGAAAGCCTGCCGCCTTTAATTAACTTTAACCGGGGAGTTAAACCCTGGTTTCATGCCCCCACTATGTGCAAGTAGATACAGTTTGATTAAGATGCTTACAGTTTCGGAGTGCAAAGAATTTTTCAAAGCGCAAAAGAATTGACCAGATGCGAGTAGTATTCGCGTACTGAGGGTTCCATACAAATTTAATTTTGTGTATAGACAGTTCATTCATTTCGGGAATAGAGAATCTCGACCATTTTTACCAGTTATCGACATTGATAGTGAAGGTGTCGATCCCAGGGATTCGAAGACTTTCGAGAATGTTTTAATTCCTATAATATAAAAGTGACATAAAGTCACTCAGGAGGCAGGCGACCACTGTGATAATAATCAGTAGTTCTCCCTTAAGTTTCACTGGGTCGCGATAGTAAAACTCAAACATCAGGAGAGAAAATACTTTACTGCTCTTGTGACGCGTTTCGGGTTTTATCCATCATCAGATATCCAGGAGATTAACCTGCGAACGTTTGTTTCACACACAAATTGAAACTCCTACCTGCTACTGTTATACCATAACCTCAAAACTGAAGGCAATTTGTAAAACAGATTTATTTTGTTGGATTGATAATGGTATAAAGCAACAGAACAGTGTTACCCTCTGAGAGGAATTTTGCTAGGTTGACCGTGTTGTTCCTAACGGAAGTGGCTTATCGGAAATGAAAGTCAGAATTACGTAAATATTTGAACAGTAATAAACAAAATTTTGCCTATCTGCACTGTTTAACTGATAAAGAAAACGGTCGCCAGCCTAACTAGGCAAGAGAATGATTAACATTCTCGTTCAAGAAAATAGTTATTAGTAACTTTAATGGATAAACACAACCTATACTTTGTCACACGCGAGTGCAGGGAACTCTGACACATACATATGTTTACGGTAAGATTGAAGTTAACAACTGGAGCAGCACAAACTATTTGCAAAAATATAAGAGATAGCGAAACACACTATTACTTTCAGGGCTTAAAGAAATTATGGTTTTACTAATTAGTGGTCTTTTCGTTACTTGTTACCGCGCATTAATACAATAGACAAACTGTGTATCTTGTTATACTATTAATATGCACTTCCAATACACAAGAGAGACAAACACTTAGCAATCATGAACATATAGTTTTCTACTATTGCAGTTTCCCACTTTTACTACAGCGAAACACAATGTTGACAAAATTGCAAGAAACTGACTCACCTTTTAGAATTTACTACAGACAACAATGTGATCATTTACTTTATAAGCCTCAGTCTTAAGAACTTTTAATTTTGAAGTTGGCAACAGCACTTTAATAAGCAGTTTTACTAGGAAAATTATTTTCAGCAAGCATCATTCACTTTAACTCACTCTATTGCCACATTAACTTTAAATTTCTCTTTACTATGTTCAAGAGGCATTAATGAGCAAAATATTGGGCTTTAACGTTCTTTTAGTAAGGACACTCGGATATCACTTTAGCTCAAACGGAGGGGAACCTGAGAGGTGTTATGATGAGGAGAAAAATCAGGGCTGGTACATAAATTCAGATATAAATTACCTTATATTTGAGCACACTAACACATCCATTAAGCTGATCCTTCACTGTACATCATTGTAGTATTCCGATGTAAAGATTGCGCAATGTGGTGGCAACTGCATGTTGTTAGGTGGAATTGCAGGTAGAATTGCTGGACTCTGTCATTTCTTGGTGGCGATGATTGATACCAATCCCAGAATATTTCCAGCTATTTATCCATTCTTCCGAGGCATTGGAAAGCGGCAGGAAAAGCCCCTCTCGGAACCAGCACAATATGCATCTGTTACATGGCAGTGCACGGACTCGTTACTCGTCCCCGACTCGTAACTCGTCTCCGACTGGTAGCTCGTCCCCGACTGACTATCAGTTCCACCTTTTCTACATAGGCCAACCACAATTTGCGCGCGCTACACAGTTCCGTTCCCGAGGGGAACCACAACAACTTTTACATACACAATAACTAAGAACCCTAAGTGAGGATCAGCAATTTATATAACAGCAACCAAATGCATTAAATAAAACAAAACATTTACACATATTGATATCTCTACAAAAAAATTATTCACACAAAATTACAATTATATACGGTAAGTTTTGTTCCCTCCAAATGGGACAAAGAATTTAAATGAGAGATACACTAAATTGCATAGAATCAAATCATGACATCAAAGTTTTAACAAAGAAAAGAGTATACAATTTTGTGTTATCTATTCAATCAAAAACATTTACAGGAGCTTAACGATGTAATATTAAATGAAACAGAAGCAAAATAAATCAGTAGAGTATTAGAGCTATGGTGTTACAATATCTACGTGCAATCGTCGTTCATGGTTATCTGACGACGGAAAATGCCGAAACGCGTCATATGAACAATAAAGCCATTCCGTGCCTGATGTTTGACTTTTACCATTGCGACCGAGTCAGCATCAGTGCAGAACTACTGACTGCTTTAATTTCGAGTTTGGCGTCACATAACAAATGACAAAAGAAATATTTTTTGAGTGACAGAATTACAAATTAACGACTTTCGGATTTTTTCTTTTACTTGTACTGTGAAATCTTGCTTCTTTCCAAATATCATGATTCTGTTGGTTTATTAGAGCGTCAGGGACCCATAGTCCTTAGTATTTGACATAAATTTCAACTTGATGTGGTTAATCGTACCTGAGAAAAATAGGTTTTTAACAGTGGGGTGGACGAACAGACAGACAGACGGACAATATAGGGGTTCTGTTTTTACCGACCGACGCACAGGACTCTAAAAATGTGGGATCAATCAGAGTTATCCATGACAAAATTGCAATTAGAATCCTCACTGTAGCCCTAATGTATCTTCTAACTTTACTTGTATCTAAATTGTATCTCATAGATACAACTTGCGCAAAGCAGATGGTTTTGAAATTTGTGTCCTACGCTACCAAGTAGTCTGAAAAACTCTGCGACTGTGTGGTAGCAGAAATTATCTCAAGGACTCCGTCTCTGCTGGCACGTATCTCGAAGCTCCACAACGACACAGAAATGCCTGTATAGTTGAAATGATCCACTCACTATTTAAGGCACGTTACTTTACCCCAGCTTGAATACCATTAAAATGATTGGGGTGCATCTCAGGAACGTAGTAATAATTACTACCCAGTCAGTACCTCTGATATATTACGGTAATAGAAATTCTTCTACGGAATAGCAGGAGTTGTCAAGGAGAAAGTTTTTCAGTTTATTTTCAAATTTAACTTTGCTCTCTGTCAGATATTTTATATCAGTGGGTAAGTGATCAAAAATTGAGGTTGCAATGTTGTGCACACCTTTTTGTGTAAAGACAACCTTCATAGGGCGTAATGAATGTCATTTTTTCTGGTATTGTAATTATGTAAATCATTGTTCCTTTTGAACTGCAGTGGATTACTTACAACAAACTTCACGAGGAAGTAAATATACCTTTAAGTAACAGACAAAATGCCTAACTCCTTAAACAGATGTCTACAAGAAGAACGTGGCTGAGCACCACTTGTTATACTTAAGGCAAGCTTTTCAGCAATAAGACTTTCTTCGTTAAAGACGAGTTATCCCAGAATATTATCCCATATGACATTATTGAATGAAAATAGGCAAAATATGTCAATTTACTTACGTGTCTTTCCCCAAGGTTTACAATGATTCTAAGTGCAAATGTGACTGCACTAAGTTGTTTTAAGAGTACCAAAACGTGATTTTTCCATTTTAAATTTTCATCGATATGGACACCTATGAATTTAAAAGTTTCCACCCAGTTCATTATTTCCTCACAATTTATTACACTTATTATTCACGTAGTACCTCCAGATATGCAGATGGGTCTTTTTTAAAATTGCAAGTGAGACTATTCGCAGAAAATCAGGCAATGATACTTTTAAGAACATTGTTTTGAGACCATTCGCAGAAAGTCAGACGATACTTTTAAGAACATTGTTTACCATATGTTCTGCCACTGTATGTATACTTGGATTGCTTACAATACTAGTGTCATACACAAAAAGAGATAATTCTGATTGATGTGTATTCTGCATCTACATCTACATACATACTCGGCAAGCCACCGCAGGGTGCATGGTGGAGGGTACACTCTACTTCAAATAGTCGTTTTCTTTCCTGTTCCACTCGCAGATAGAGCGAGGGAAAAACGACTGTCTATAGCCCTCCGGACGAGCCCTAATTGCTCGTATCTTATTTTCGTGGTCTCTACGCCAAATGTATGCTGGCGGCAGTAGGTTCGTTCTGCAGCCAGCTTCAAATGTCAATCTCTAAACTTTCTCAGTAGTGTCTTTCGAAACGAATGTCTTCTTCCGTCCAGGGATTCCCATTTGAGCTTCCGAAGTATATTCGTAACAGTTGCATGCTGGTCGAACCTACCGGTAACAAATCTAGCAGCTCGCCTCTGAATTGCTTCGATGTCTTCTTTCAATCCGAGCTGGTGCGGATCCTAAACACTCGAGCAGTACGCAAGAATAGGTATCACTAGCGTCCTATATGCGGTCTCCTTTACAGATGAACCACATTTTCCCAAAATTCTCCTAATAAACCGAAGCCTTCCATACCACAAATCTCACACGCTCGTTACACCTCATATCGCTTCGCAAAGTTACGCCCATATATTTAAACAAGCAGTGTCAAGCAGGACACTACTAATGCTGTATCCAAACATTACGCGTTTGTTTTTCCTACTTATTCGGATTAACTGACATTTTCTACATTAAGAACCAGCTTCCATTCAGTGCTCCACATAGAAATTTTGTATCAACCTACAGTCACTTATCTTCAACACATTCTTGAACACTATAGCATCATCAGTGTACAACCGCATATTGCTGCCCACCTTATATGTCAGATCATTTATATATATAGAAAGTAGCAACGGTGTTATCATACTATCCTGGGGCACTATTGATGTTACCTCTGTCTCCGATGAACTCTCGCCGTCGAGGACATCGTACTGTGTTCTATAACGAAATAAGTCTTCGAGCCAGTCACATATCGGGAACCTATTCCGTATGCACGTATCTTCTTTAACAGTCTGCAGTGGGGTACTGTGTCGAATGCCTTTCGGAAATTTAGAGATATGGAATCAGCCTGTTGCCCTACATCCATAGTTTGCAGTATATCATGTGAGAAAAGAGCAAGCTGGGTTTCGGTCGAACGATATTATACAGAAGATCGAGGGACTACATGCGTGATTACTCCGCAGTCGGAATAATGTACCCGGAAGCGCGGACTGTGCACGAGTACGTGACATGAGGGGTGTTCAGCACCTAAGCAAACGCCTTTGGAAGTCCCTGCGTGTGATGGCGGTCGTTGACTTCTGACACCTAAGCGGCACCTTTGTTTCTGTACAGTCCTGATAGAAATGGGTTCCTGACGGTTTCAAATTGGCAGAGATGGTTCAAATGGCTCTAAGTACTATGGGACTTAACATCTGAGGTCATCAGTCCCCCAGACTTAGAACTACTTAAACCTAACTAACCTAAGGACATCACACGCATCCATGCCCGAGGCAGGATTCGAACCTGCTACTGTAGCAGCCGTGCGGCTCCGGACTGAAGCGCCTAGAACCGCTCGGTCATAGCGGCCGGCGATTGTCGATCACGTCGCGTGGCTCTCATCCCGTTCCTCAAACAGCTGAAGTCGTCCTGTATATTAAATATCCATTATACACGCTATCGACCTTTGCAATCAGAAATTTGTTTAATCTCCGATATGCTACGCCACTTATGTCTTACACCGATTGCCATACCAAGTTCAAATTTGGGTAATTCGGGACGTGCTGACATGCTAACTGCATAGCTTTCTCTTACAGAATGTCAGTGTATCATCGCTACACTCGCACCATATCTCGCACTAGCCACAACATCTAGGCTTTATACATGCATATGTTGAAATGGGACAACTACTCCCATGTATTTTTTGCACTCTGTTTAATTCTGTGTCTAAATCATTCGTGTTAGAAATCATCACTCTCTTAAGGGGCTTCGGAACGCCCTATACTTGCAATGTTAAAATAACGCTTATAAATTACATCTTTCCTCACAAACTATTTGAGGTAGGAAGTTGAACTTTTTACAGATTATTTATTGGAATATGGGCTACAACTTAACACAGGGATTTTACAAAATTTTAGTTCGGTTATTAAAGATGATTTTTTTTCAATTGTAATGAAAATTCACAACATTTTTTTGCAATTTTTTATTTATATATTCAAAAATATACAGTTTTTTTGGAAAAAGGCTGTGTTAAATTATGCAGAAGGTACTGTGTAACATTTTACAAAATTTTAGTTCGGTTATTAAAGATGATTTTTTTTCAATTGTAATGAAAATTCACAACATTTTTTTGCAATTTTTTATTTATGTATTCAAAAATATACAGTTTTTTTGGAAAAAGGCTGTGTTAAATTATGCAGAAGGTATTGTGTAACATTTACTGAAAGTTTGAAACAAATATGTTTTGAAGATCCTTAGAAAACATGTAATTAGTGTGAGAAAATAAAAGTTTTGGGAATCGAGCGACAAAGATTGGATTAACTTTTTAGTGCATTCCAGGTCCATAGGATGGATTATCTTCATCCTCTGCAAACTCCTCCTCCAGCTTCCTCTTGTTCCTCCTCCTGTTTACTCTTGCTTGTATTTCTAGACTCTTTACAGCCCTATCTGCAGCCCGAAGGCGTTCCTTGTCTAAAGCAAGCATCGCTCGTACCATGTTAGAATGTTATTATTTACAGTAATAACACATACCTTTGGCTTTCCAACATTTCTCCTTTTCTTAAAAGCCTTCAGAGGATTTCTAATAACTTTACTTTTACTCATTATTATACTTCAACAAAACAGAGACTCAAGAAACAGAATTAATTACGAATATTTTCGAGATAACGACAGAGTAAATAAACATGAAACAATCGACAATCACACCAGCGATATATATTGAACCATCACAGGTTAGCCACAACACATACTTTATCTCACATCACTAAAATGTACCTGATGAACACGGGCGTTAATAATAACACCATTTGACAGCAGTTTAACAGCGCCACAGTGGGTCACGCCCATGTAGAACACATTTCACAAAAAATTTAAAAATAGTTGTAGTCTTCGAAAGTGAATAAATTATATATCTATTAAAAGGTAATAGTCTGCAGATTCAGAAAACGCAAAAAAGTAAAAATTGAACTTTTCATGATTTTGAGCCTTTCCGGAGCCCCTTAATATTTCGACTACAGCGCAATTAAATACGCTGCAGGAGTCTCGCTGGGAAGCCATTACATATCCTCCACATAGTCTCAATCTCTCTCCGGGCGGTTTCCATATTTTTGGAGTCCTGAAGAGAGAGGTTCGTGGTCGTCGATTTGATTCAGACAAAAGAGCACGCGTGGATACAGCCATGGTTTCGTAGACAACCGCAAACATTTTAGCATGGAGGCATTGACCATCTTGTCTCACAGTGGGGTAAATTTCTCAACATTTATGGCGATTACTTTTGAAGTAATAAATAGGTTACTTTCTTTTTTTCATCTGTATCGTTTTCATTTAACAGCCCTTTATAGACAGACACAGGTAAATTCGTTTGTTATCAGTTAACCTGATAAAACCTCAAACACTGTATTAAACTGCTGTCTCAGTTCGCAGCACTAAGAAATTTTCATGAGTCATATGTGCAGTTCTCTCACATAATGTTAATGAGTGCAAAGAGGAGTAATGGCTGTTCTTAGTCACAGGTTTTTTGAGTAGAAAGAAATCTGCAGCATAAGCGTAAAGTAGGTTCTCCATATATAGTTAATTAGTTCTAAGAATCTGCGAGGTGTGCCAGGAGGGGACTACTTGCTTCTCGCTTGTTGGCCGCTGGCACACGGCCCAGGGCCTAATAGCAGCTTGCTCAAATTCCCAACTGGACACCGGCCTCTTGCATCACAAGCTGGACTCACCAGTCTACCCAATTTTTCCTCCAGATTCCAACAGTCCGGTTTGTACAGTTGCGTATCTGCACCTGCCATCACTTTTCTTTATTTAATCTTGCTGCCTCCTTCGAATTCGACTGTATCTGGCACTCTTATCTAACGACACGATACTTACACATACTACTGTCACTAAAATTTGGGATACGTAAGTTTGTGACACTCCTTACTGTTCTACAACGTAACGATCTGTCGTTGTAGATGAATGCCTTCGAGTAAGTCACAGTATATCACCCTCCACTCAGAGTACTATTAATCCTGTCACGGGAAAAAGCCAAGTATAACACTACTGGCCTATAATAAATTAGCAATTCTCCGATAATGTTACTCTCGTGAAACGATTTTAATTTGACCGTGACTGTGCGTTATAAATGAGGTATCGGACTAAATTTCGTTTTTCGAAAGATTTTAATGGAAAGGAAGCAGCAGCAGAACAAACGGAATTCGAACCAAGGTTCTATTAGTAATAAAGTAAACTGCACTTTAGTAAAAGAAAACAGTCGCCAGCCTAATTAGGCAAAGTTGCGCCAAGTACTAGCACTGATCAAGAAGAAAGTTAATTTTGAGGATTGATTTTACTTGATACTGAAATCATTCTTGCAAGCAAGATACAAGACAGTAGCAAACTTCAGCAAACAATGTAACAGTGATTTTGCATGGATAGAACAAGAGGAGCATTAAAATGTTTTGTCATCAACCGTCTCTCAGTAACACTGTATAATAAAGCAGCAAACTAATGATCATTACAAATAAACGATTTAACTGATGTCGTAGCTCTACTAACTTGGACATGAGGTTGTTTTATCAGTTTGATTATTGGAAAATGCTGTCAGTCAGATCTTTATGTTATTTATTCAGATTACTGTTTATTTTACGAGACCTGCCAGGTTAGGCGAGAGCGCTAATGCACTGCTTCTTGGACTCGGGAAGGCGCGCAGACCCGGATCGAATCCGCCCGGCGGATTAACGACGAAGGCTGGTGTGCCGGCCAGCCTGGATGTGGTTTTAGTCGGTTTTCCACATCCCCCTAGGTGAATACCGGGCTGGTCCCCACGTCCCGCCTCAATTACATGATTCGCAGACATTTGAAGGACGTTCACATTATTTCATGGTTTACATTACACGCAGACAGCTGAGGTACACTGATTCCATCCCGGTGGGTACAGGGTGGTGACAGAAGGACATCCAGCCACCCTTTCAATTAATCGTGCTAAATCCGACCGCAACCATGCCGACCCCGCGAAAACTGCGGGACAAAGACACAAGTAAAAGAAGAAAGAAGACTGTTTATTTTACGAGTGAGCATTTCCTTCTGTATACTAAATGGAGCACACATAAGACGTGACCTCTGAATCTGTAGTATTTTGAATAGTAGTAGCCAGTTATTTATTATAGCACACAAATGTTATAGAACTGGTAGTTGTCCTTCGTTAGTACAGCAATTTGAATCTGGAAAGCAAAGCTGATTCAACAATATGTATGTGAGGCCAGAAATCAATATATCAGTGAGTAATAATAAGGCTGACTAGCTTTGCTACAACAAAGTATGAAAAGCACTACTAACTGCAAACACATGAAATATACATATCATTACAAACCTGAACATGAATGATTTCTTAAGCTGACCCATCAGGTTTACTAGACAGTAACTACTCTGATGTTACAGTTTTGTGCGGGTAGTTTTGATACTGTACTGATATTTCAATAAAAATGACATTCAAGTAAAGCTCTGTAGGTCTTCTCTTGGCAGTTACGCTTTAGTGAAACTATCCTTTTGTTACAAAGACGTGCAGTAGTTCACAAACAAAACTCACTGAATGGTAAGGAAATCTACTACTTCCACACAAGTTATTAAATATTGTTATAGAAATGAATTACTTTCCAGCTCAGTAAGTTAATATACTCGGGAATATCGCTGCTGGTGGAATAGGACCCAGTCTGGGAAAATCACTAAAGATAAAAGATGGGTGTCCAACAGAATGTTTAAACAAAGCAACATTACTAGTTGGATAAGAAACCAAATAACTGGTCCATGCCATTTTACAGTATTCAACTGGTTATGTGAGGCGAAGGTATTGGCTGTGGCGATCTGTGATTGTTCGAAAAGGCGAAAAAAGTATCCATGGCTCTTGCTATATAACAAGCTCTGAAAATTTTCTTTTTAGCATCGGATTTTTGTAGTACAGAGCTAACCAATGTAAGCCATGAAAAATGGGTCAAATTTCTTTCGCTTCCGAGTCTATATTAAATAATCTTCCTGCTTTTCTTGCCTCGTTCAGCACACAAGATGCGAACACCTTTCATGCTGGCCACCGACTAACTCTTGCCACAAAAAAGCCTTACAGGTCGACCGCCAAATCCACCTTTTATATTCCCGCCATGGGGGTTTCGTAGTGGAGGGACTTCCCTCCAGGTTTTACGTGATTACAATCCTAATTGCTCTATGGATGAACCAGTACTACAAGTAAAGTTTTAACATATCCATTCTTTTACAGAACATTACTCTTAAATTTTCGCCCAAAAATTAATTATTGTCACATAAATAATGAATAAAACATTTACATATATGTTTCATCAAACAGCTTGGTGATACAGAAGTCACAGTAAGTAAAAGTTAAGTGTAGGTAATATCGATATTGGTGTTTCTTTTTTTATATATATATATATAAACATCTTGTCCGACAGCAATGTCACTTATCTTCGTTTGAAGGACTTCAATTCTGACTGATATAACACTACAGAACTATCTTTACTGTCCTATTGCATCCATACAGCTGTATTTCCGTGGATCTCCAACAGTCATTGTGTTAATCGATGAGTTTCACATACATTAATAATAAGCAACGAAGATATTGAAAGCGTGTCATTCTGTTGGGGAAGGTAATGCTGATGTCCGAGGCATTAATCGTGAAAACATTTTTCTCTCAGTACATTCTTAGCATTTGCCTTCTTACCCGCGCGAAGACATCGGCTGATAACTTTTTTCGGTGCCAATATTATGGCTATTATCATTTCGAAAGAAATTATTTGCTTTTGAATCTCTGGCCTTTGAAATCAAATGGCACACTTCCAACATCTTTTACACCCACCACTGACAGAGGTTATACATGCTATATCGCTTTCTGCAGATTTAAAATGCAGATGCATGTGCAATAGCGACAGCATGCAACTCATTCAGAAGGTGACTGGATGGTGTGCAGGAGGTGGGCTGCATTCCATACTGCCCCAACTCTTATCGATTACTGACCATACACGAAAAATCTGAAGATCCACAGCTGATGGGATTATTGTTCTCTTTGGTCAAATATCAGTGTCACATATAGTAAAATTTATTGATGATATGTAATCGATTAACCTACTGTTATAGTGACATAATTACAATACCTAATACCAGCGTTTATATTTACAGTAAGACAATGAACAAAAGGGCAGAACAAGTGATCGGAAACTGGAGTACATTTGCCTAGATCAGTGTGCGGTGGCAATGTGTAAGTTTTTAATACCACCACTTAGATCCCTCTTAATGGAATTTTATTATAGAAATAGCCGTCTAGTCTTGAAACTCTTAATGGCTTTATCTTCCAGCACCGTAGGGTGAAATATGCAACACCATCTGTTCACATCTTGCATGTCATATAAACTGTGAAACAATGGCTTTCTGTACTGAAGAGCTGAAGAAAGCAGGTGACTGAAGCGGACTGCAGAAATCCAGAAGGAAGTAAACCGTGAGCTTCATCTATCTGTTTGTTCATCGATGCTATTTACAGTAATTTACTGACTCCTTGCTTTTCATGGCTACATTCAACCTTTTGAAAATATCATACTAGAAAGTTGTTGCCCTGTAAAAGTGACCCGTCGAGAATATTGTACGTTGAATTAAATTACACGTTCTGAATATAGAACGTGGCACTCATGTCCACAATGTCACAGTTTCTTTTACGTCTGTCTGAAAATACCCCTGGTGAGAAGAGACGGCCCTGGCGTATCCGTAGGTTGATTAACACATCCAGCCCTAATGTCACAAAATATATTGAAATGTTAATTTTGGTTTAGGATTAGTAAAAAACAAATTCTGAAGTGATTCTTGAGTTTCTCCCGGCGTATTTGATAATCAAAATATCCACGGGTATGCTGCCGGTCTATAGTGTCCAACGGGCACAATATTTCGGCGATCAAACATGTCGCCATCATCAGGTGAACTGACGGACTGAGCTCCTGTGAACGTGCCGGCACGGAGATCCGTACGCTATGGCTGCTCAGAGGGAACTGGGTTTGGTCGCGGCGGCGGCCGATTTAAATACCCTCCGCCCGCGGCGCGCTCCCTCCACCGTCCGCGCCCAGCGCCACGGTCGCGCGG
Source organism: Schistocerca cancellata (assembly GCF_023864275.1). Lineage (NCBI taxonomy): Eukaryota > Metazoa > Arthropoda > Insecta > Orthoptera > Acrididae > Schistocerca > Schistocerca cancellata. Next base: position 210,453,992 of record NC_064629.1, on the reverse strand, counting down.
TGGAACAGATTGCGACGGCGTCTGAGATGACGTCGGTGTGATGGCTCTGTCCGCCGTGGTCGTCACAACTATACGTCTGCTCGATTTACTCTTGATTAACCCGATCGCTGGTTCCCAAGCCTTGCTAAGATTATAGCCACAGTCCCGGTTTATGAGGTCGTCATTGGTGCGAATTTCGATGGCCTCTCTAACAACGCTGTCCCAGTATCTCGACGTCTGTACCAGAATCCTCGTGCGGTCATATTCCATGGCGTGATTTTCCGACAAACAATGTTCAGCGACCGCCGACTTGCTCGGATACATCAGTCGAGTGTGCCTCTGGTGTTCACGGCATCGATCCTCGACGGTACGCATCGTCTGACCAATATACGACTTGCCACATTGACACGGAATCTGGTACACGCCGGCCTTCCTCAAACCGAGGTCATCTTTGGCGCTCCCCACCAGTGCACGAGTTTTATTTGGAGGACAAAACACAGTTCCGACCCGGTGTTTCTTCTGAAGCGCCTAGAACCGCACGGCAACACCGGCCGGCGATGGTCAGTATGGTTCAAATGGCTCTGAGCACTATGGGACTTAACTACTGAGGTCATCAGTCCCCTAGAACTTAGAACTACTTAAACCTAACTAACCTAAGGACATCACACACATCCATGCCCGAGGCAGGATTCGAACCTGCGACCGTAGCAGCCGCGCGGTTTTATTCTACATGTTTGAAAGTTTTACAGTGTGTAGATACATCCTTTAAGAACAATATATTCATTTCTCCACATAATTTCCATCCCTCTTAACTGCCTTACACCATCTTGGAGCCAGCGCCTGTATACCCGCACGGACTAACCTGATTGAGCCACTGTTTGGCAGCGTGCACAAGAGAGTCATCATCTTCAAACGTTGTTCCACGAAGAGAGTCTTTTAGTTTCCCAAAGAGATGATAGTCACATGGAGCCAGGTCGGAACTGTAAGGCTTGTGTTCCAGTGTTGTCCATCAGAGTTTTTTGATCGCTTCCATGATTTTTTAACTGATATGTGGCCGTGCATTGTCGTGCAACTGCAAAACATCCTGATTTTGCCGATGTGGTCGAACACGACTCAATCGAGCTTGAAGTTTCTTCAGTGTCGTCACATATGCATCAGAATTTATGGTGGTTCCACTTGGCGTGATGTCCACAATCAAGAGTCCTTCGGAATCGAAAAACACTGTATGCATAAGTTTTCCCGCAGAAGGGTGTGGTTTTGAATTTTTTTTCTTGGGTGAATTTGCATGATGCCACTCTATTGATTGCCCCTTCGTCTCTGGTGAAAAATGATGGATCCATGTTCATCACCTGTCACAATTCTTCCAAGAAATTCATCTCCACCATTCTCGTACTTTTGCAAAAGTTCGCTGCATACCGTTTTTCTTGTTTCTTTGTAAGCCACTGTCAACATCCTGGGAACCCATCTGGCACAAACCTTTTTTTAACGCCAACACTTTCAGTATTCTGGAAACACTTCCTTCCCCTATCCCAACGTAGCGTGACAATTCGTTCACTGTGATGCGTCTTGCAGTAGTCACCAATTCGTTAATTCTCTGCACATTGTCTGGAGTGTGTGCAGTACGAGGCCTGCCGCTGCGAGGACAGTCCTCAATATTGCCGTGCCCGCTTTCATCACGTAACCTGCTTGCCCACCGAATAACTGTACTGCGATCGACAGCAGCATCTCCATACACCTTTTACAACCTCTTGTGGATGTTTCCCACTGTCTCGTTTTCACAACACAGGAGTGCTATGACAGCACGTTGCTTCCGACGAACGTCAAGTGTAGCAGCCATCTTGAAGACATGCTCTGACGGCGCCACTCACGGGAACAGGTTGAACTAAGTTTGAAAACAAGCGGGAAGGATGTATCCATACATTGTAAAACTTTCACACATGCAGAATGAAAACTGTATTTTTATAAAAATGATGTGCATTTCTTTTGGAGGACACTCGTACAATTTCTGACGAGAAGAGTCTGGGCACTCCTGTGTAATGGGGAATGGAACACTAGTCGAACGGGAGGCCGGACAGGATAAAAGTAGGAGGGAATATTGTGTTGTCAGTATAGAAGCAGTAACAGCAGTGACTTCGAACAAGGACTAGTCATTGGATGTCACCGGAGTAACAAATCCATCCTGTTCATTTCAAATCTTGTAAGGCTGCCCAGTTGACTGTTGATAATGTGATCGTGAAGTGGAAACGAGAAGGAACAATCAGAGCTAAACCAAGTGCAGCGAGGTCTAGTCTACCAACGGACATGGACTATCGAATACTGAGGACTGTGAATGTAAAAAATAGCATGAAATCAGCGGAAGGAATCACTCGTTACTTCCAAAAGTGTTAACATCAAACCAGCTAGCACAATAACTGTACATACGAAGTTAAAAACAATGTGGTTCGATGGTCGAGCAGCTTCTGAAATCCCAAACATTTCCGTAGCCATAGCTAAGTGACACTTTAACTGGTGCAACGAGAAACGCCACTAGACAATACGTGAGTGGAAACAAGTGATTTGGAGTGGTGAATCAAGCTACACCCTGTGGAAATATGATGGAATGGTTTGAGTTTGGCTAATGCCTGGGGAACGTTACTTACCATCATGCGTAGTGCCAACATTAAAGTACGGAGGAGCTGGTGTTACGGTATGGGGGTGTTTTTTGTGGTTAGTGAGTGATCCCATTATTACACCAAGAAAACTTTTATGCGAGAGGAAATGAGCACGTTTCACAGAATTCTGAACTGCGTACAGTAGAGGAATAGTTCATAGACGATGAGTAATTGTATGAGCAAGACAATTCACTCTATCACAAAGCAGCATGTATGAGGCAATTCGCGGGAAGAACAATAGCTGGAAAGCCTCCGCGTGGGCTTGAATCTCTCCAATTTTATCCTGACTGTCTTTTCGCGAAATATATGGAGGAGAAGCAATATATTGGATGACTCTGCTAGGATCGTACCTTTTTGAAACTTTGACAGTAGACTATACCGAGATGCAGAACGCCTCTCTTGCACCTTCTGCTCCTGGAATTGGCTGAGCATCTCTGTACTTTCGTGTTTACCAAATGAGCCTGTAACGAAACCTGCTGCTCATCTTTGGATTTTCTGTATTCCTTCTATCAGTGAAATCTGCTACGCATCCCATACTGACTAACAATATTCAAGTATTGGTCGAATGAGTGTTTTGTAAGCTGCATCCTTTGTTGATGGACTACGTATCTTGAGGTTTCCTTCAATGAATCTCAATCTGTCACCTGCCTTACTCGTGATTAATTTGGTCGTTATACTTCAAATCGCTCAGCACGCATACTCCTAGATATTTTATGGAAGTAACTGCTTCGGGTGATCGTTCTACAATTGTGTAATAATACAATAAAGGGTCTTACTGTCTATGCATTCGCAATAAGTTACATTTGTTTGCGATGAGGGTCAACTGCCACTTCCTACGCCAAGTGTCGATCCTCTTCAAATCTTCCTGCATTCCGTCATAATTCTCTAGCTTCTCGATATCTCTGTATACAACAGCATCATCCGCGAAAAGCATCATGGAACTTACGACGCTATCTACTAGGTCATTTATAAATAGTCTGAAAAGTAATGGTCCGGTAACACTAAAAAAATGGTTCAAATGGCTCTGAGCACTATGGGACTCAACTTATGAGGTCATTAGTCCCCTACAACTTAGAACTAGTTAAACCTAACTAACCTAAGGACACCACACACATCCATGCCCGAGGCAGGATTCGAACCTGCGATCGTAGCGGTCTCGCGGTTCCAGACTGCAGCGCCTAGAACCGCACGGCCACTTCGGTCGGCCCGGTAACACTCCCCTAGGGTATGCCCAGAAGGTAGTTCTACGTCTGAAGATTTCTCTCCGTTCAGAATGACATGTTGTGTTCTGTTTGCTACTAACTCTTCAATCCAATCATACAGCTGGTCTGATGTTTCGTACGCTCGTATTTTGTTCATTAGGCGTCAGTGAGGTACTATATAGAATGCCTTCCGGAAGGCAAGGGACACAGCGTGTACCTGGGTGCCTGTAACTGCTGCTTTCCGTGTCTCGTGGACGAAATGAGCGACCTGGGTTTCACGCGAACGTTAATCCCGGAACCCATGTTGGTTCCTGCAGAGGAGATTTTTGCTCTCCAGGAATGTCATAACACACGAGATAAAACATGTACCAAATTTCTTCAATAGACCGACTTCAGAGAGGTAGGCATATACACTCCTGGAAATGGAAAAAAGAACACATTGACACCGGTGTGTCAGACCCACCATACTTGCTCCGGACACTGCGAGAGGGCTGTACAAGCAATGATCACACGCACGGCACAGCGGACACACCAGGAACCGCGGTGTTGGCCGTCGAATGGCGCTAGCTGCGCAGCATTTGTGCACCGCCGCCGTCAGTGTCAGCCAGTTTGCCGTGGCATACGGAGCTCCATCGCAGTCTTTAACACTGGTAGCATGCCGCGACAGCGTGGACGTGAACCGTATGTGCAGTTGACGGACTTTGAGCGAGGGCGTATAGTGGGCATGCGGGAGGCCGGGTGGACGTACCGCCGAATTGCTCAACACGTGGGGCGTGAGGTCTCCACAGTACATCGATGTTGTCGCCAGTGGTTGGCGGGAGGTGCACGTGCCCGTCGACCTGGGACCGGACCGCAGCGACGCACGGATGCACGCCAAGACCGTAGGATCCTACGCAGTGCCGTAGGGGACTGCACCGCCACTTCCCAGCAAATTAGGGACACTGTTGCTCCTGGGGTATCGGCGAGGTCCATTCGCAACCGTCTCCATGAAGCTGGGCTACGGTCCCGCACACCGTTAGGCCGTCTTCCGCTCACGCCCCAACATCGTGCAGCCCGCCTCCAGTGGTGTCGCGACAGGCGTGAATGGAGGGACGAATGGAGACGTGTCGTCTTCAGCGATGAGAGTCGCTTCTGCCATGGTGCCAATGATGGTCGTATGCGTGTTTGGCGCCGTGCAGGTGAGCGCCACAATCAGGACTGCATACGACCGAGGCACACAGGGCCAACACCCGGCATCATGGAGTGGGGAGCGATCTCCTACACTGGCCGTACACCACTGGTGATCGTCGAGGGGACACTGAATAGTGCACGGTACATCCAAACCGTCATCGAACCCATCGTTCTACCATTCCTAGACCGGCAAGGGAACTTGCTGTTCCAACAGGACAATGCACGTCCGCATGTATCCCGTGCCACCCAACGTGCTCTAGAAGGTGTAAGTCAACTACCCTGGCCAGCAAGATCTCCGGATCTGTCCCCCATTGAGCATGTTTGGGACTGGATGAAGCGTCGTCTCACGCGGTCTGCACGTCCAGCACGAACGCTGGTCCAACTGAGGCGCCAGGTGGAAATGGCATGGCAAGCCGTTCCACAGGACTACATCCAGCATCTCTACGATCGTCTCCATGGGAGAATAGCAGCCTGCGTTGCTGCGAAAGGTGGATATACACTGTACTAGTGCCTACATTGTGCATGCTCTGTTGCCTGTGTCTATGTGCCTGTGGTTCTGTCAGTTTGATTATGTGATGTATCTGACCCCAGGAATGTGTCAATAAAGTTTCCCCTTCCTGGTACAATGAATTCACGGTGTTCTTATTTCAATTTCCAGGAGTGTAGTTTTGTGCATCTGTTCAACTCCCATTCTTGAAAATGAGAATGTCACCAGCTTTTCCCTATCATTAGGAACGCTTCACTCCTCTAGAGACCTACGATCCACTACTCTTAATAGAGCGTCGAGTTATTTCGCATGCCTGTGTAGAATCGAACTGGCATCCGTTACGTCCAGTGGTATGTCCTCTGTTGAGCGATTTCAGTTGCTTATTCCGGTATGTCATTATGTGTGCAATAGCATTCCTGAATTGGATTGGACTGCCCAGAGTCCCACCATACGCCCAGTGGAGCACCTTTGGGTCCAATTAGAACGTCGACTTCTCTGCAGACCTCAGCGGCCAACGTCACTACCGAATCTGATTTCGGATCTTGAGGAAGAATGGACTGCCAATCCCCCACAACAGCCAAACATCTCATTGAAAATGTGCCAAGTAGGGTTCAATCCGTCATAATGCGGAAGGATGGACAGACTCCATATTAATGTCCACAAATAAGTGTCCAGATACGTCTGATCAGATAGTGTACATATCCCAGAACAGAGTGAAAAAAGCCTTTCCGTCTGAGAGAATGAAGCTTGACAGTATTCTTGGGTGGAGCAGACGTGGACAACTGTTGTGGAAACTGCCAGTACCTTTATGGCTCATAATTAACGATCCATGTTGAGTGTGCTGTATCAGTATATGCCAAGAATTCGTGTCGCTTCATCTCGCGTTGTTTATCGCCTTGAAGAATGTGGAAGTATTCCCATGCATCATTTTGTGTTCGTCACAGATTTTTTCGAGGTACCCATCTACCGAGTAGGGATTCACTGCAGGTGGTATGGAAAGACGGTAGTACTGAACAGATTAGTTCAACAACCCACACGCAGTGGAAATACTTCGAAATTCTAGCTGCAAAGATGATTAACCTTATCGGTAGTGTCAGTTTAGAGACAAGGGTCAGTAATCACGACATTATAATGATGATGGCTGCAAAAGTTAATAGATCCTTCAAGAAGACTAGGAGAGTTTTTATGCTGAAAAAAAACAGACAATCCGTTGTTAACTTAGACAATGAATGGACATCATTTAACTCCAGTATGACGGACGTAGAGGGATTATGGGTAAAGTTTAAACTAATTGTAAATCATGCTCTGGGGACATTTGTGTCAAGTAAGTGGATTAAAGATGAGAAGTACACTCCGTGGTTTAATAATCAGCTCCGGAAAATGATGAGGAAACGGAGATTGTTGCACTCTCGGTTCAAAGAAGAATGCAGAAATGACAACAGGCGAAAGTCAGTAGAAATTCGTGCGTCTAAAAGAAGATCGATGCGCGAAGCACAAAACTACTTCCATCACCATACGTTAGCGGAAAATCTTGCTGAGAACCGGAGGTAAATCCGATCGTATGCAAAATCGCAAAGCGCGTTGAAGGCTACTATTCAGTCACTCGACAGGTAGTCCGGTGCAGCAATAGAAGACAGAAAAATGGAAGCTGAAGTTTCAATTTTTGATATAAAAAAAAATCACGCATGCGGATCGTACGAAAATACCATCGTTGGACGGTCCCGCATATTGCTTCTTGGAGGACATGGAAATAATTATCTCTGGTGTTGAGAACCATCCAAAAAGTTGAAAACAGATAACTCGCCAAGTCTGGATTGAATGTCACCTCGGTTTTACTGATGGTACTCTTTGGGATAACTAAACTTGTTTATTGCCCAGCACAAACACTCAAACGACTGAAAAAAAAGCCAGGTCACTCCTGTACATAAGAACAATAGAAGAACACATCCGCAAAATAACAGACCAAACTCCTTAATGGCGGTTTGCTGTAGAAATATTGTGTATATTCTAAGTTCGGATATAATAAATTTACTTGAAACCGAAAAGATTCTGTCCACAAATCAGCGCAGGTTTAGAAAGCATCACTCGTGCGAAAGTTCCTACACTTCTGGAAATCATTTGACAGAGTGCCCTCTACAGAATGTTAACGAAGGTCCAAGAATACAGAATAGGTGCTCATAAAGACTAGCTCGAAGACTTTTTAATCAGCAGAAGCCAGTAAGTTGTCATAGACGGCGAGTGTTTATCACAGACAAATACATCGTGTGATATTACAGTGGTTAGTAGACTGTACCACTGATCACTCTCCACCACTCGACACATGGAACAAAAGTGTTTGTAAGTTTTATAACATTATAGGAAATGAAAATATTTTATATTGTAATATTTTACTGCACGAAGTGTTTGTTTTCTCTCGCGTTACGTGGTTCGAGTTTGGGGCGTGGCAGTGGCAAAAGGGCTAGTCTTACTGTTATTAAGCAGTCATCCTTACTGGTCTACAGTAGTACAAAATCGACTGTCGTTATCCAAAGAAGACCTCCCGAAGCCACTCTCCCGACCATACATTAATTATGGAAACAAACGAAACGTATAATTTTGAATTTTAACGAATTAAAATATATATTCAGTTCTTGTTCAATTTTAGTCACTACCAGTTGAAATCTGTCCACATAAGTCATAAATGGTTGACACGTGGCTCTATTACCGAAGTATAATAGTGATGTAATAAAGTTATTGAAAAGTGAATTTAAATAATTTTGAAGATTTTTGGTAATGTGCTTGAAGATGAATTTATGTATGAGAGATCTGAACAAAAGTTCTATTTAAGTCAAGTGAAGTTTTCTTGGCAGTGCAAGAAGTGATGAGATAGGAAGATACGACTTTACTGGGCACTACCTACTGTAGCTGAAGAGTTAGCTCGAGCCCCCAAATGCTATGGTACGAAAATATATATATTTGTTACACTCAGCTTAATTGAGTGGTCCAGAGATGTGCCTGGTCTCAATGTTTGGCTATGTTTTTCGTCATAGGGTGCCAGCTCGCACCTGTCGTAAACTCAATTTTTAAGCTGAAATGAAACATAAAAAAGTAATGCAGGCTGAGACTGCGGTGAAATTTAAAAAAAAAGAGTCACTCACGTTGATTTATAATTTGAATAAATATTTTATTTCTACTTTCTCACGAATAGTCTTCAGTATACTGAGTAAACAAAATGCAGTCTGATGGGCTTTTACGTAAGGGCAGCCTTTAACAACTGATACTACTACACTTCACTATAAAATTTATATGTCACGATCACGGCACTCGACAGTCTGTTCCCGATACACAAAATACACTCTTGTCTACTGTCCTAAACCATTATACTGCGCTCCACTTGATCGCTTTCGAACGTCGCTATATACATACTTGTCCCGAACGTGGCTACTAACCCACTACTACGCCCAGACGGGTGGCACGTCCGTCTCTTAGCGTCGCTCAAACCCAACTGTCCTCAAAGATGGCCGCCCTACCCACCCTCGAAACGACTGCCTAACTCAAAACAATGTTTGACAAATATTACGAACATTCTAAAACCAAACCCAAAACACGTATGATAAATTGAGAAATATGGAAAATTTACGTGCAATAACAATTTAAGGTCCAGTTTTCTGTATCTGCCACCGTTTCTTCACAAATAATGTTCTTGTGGCGCAATATTGCTTTTCCCGGATTTTTGATACAAACATAAATAAACAAATATACGTACTTAATTACTTATCTACCTCTTTAAACTTTAGAATGCTGCCGCTAGTTTCGTATCTTTAAATTTATTAATTATCAAAAACAGAGATTTTCTCAGTCGAATCCCATATTCCGACCTCTTATTCAAAAATGGGGCATATTCAGTTAAATCGGCTATGATTGCTCGACGCAGCTCTACTAGCCGCATCCGTAGATACTTTGTTTATATTAATCGGCCAAAGCATTGCCGAGGTATTAGCTTTCGAACTTTCATAAATTTGCAATTTTTAAGACAACAATAACTTTCAAACTATTACATATTTTTGTGGCGCGTCTAGATAATTTAGTTTTACGTATTTTTCTGTCTATGAGTGCCAACTCTCACCTCAGTGTCACTCTTAGTTTTGTTTTTATCAATTTTTGTCTGGCATATAAATTTCTCCAAGCGCGCCAACACGGCCATATGCGCCCCTGCCAAGAGTCCACTAGGGTTTTTCCAACGCCGCTTACACGCTAGCCGCTGGCCACGGGCCCCGTAGCAACCGCCAGCCACGTGCTCTGCGGCGGGAAACTGCCGCTCCAATCTCCCGCCACAGCTTGTACGCTCACAAAGATCTCTGTATTATCGAAACTATGCGATGACGCTAGTGGTATTTGGTTGGCTTTATTTCACGATAGTTTGAATGAAAGTGACTTTTCGGAGATCTTTTTTAAGCTAAACGAACTTTGTGTCCCGTATGGAAAGAATAAATATAAAATTAATGGTGAAATAAGTTTTCAAGTGACAGTTCATAATATGCAAACAGAATCTTCTTAGCGAACGAAGCGAAACTTACGTCAGCAAGCATAGAGGTACTGCTGTATGTTACAAATTACTCTAAGTACAATATTAATGTGTAAGCTCATCGTACTCCTGAAAGGACTCTGTTAAGCTCAAGGCAAAGCATTCATTAAGACTGATAGTGCAGATTAATCGAGTTTATGCTTTGTGGATTAATTACAGACTACTTTAAAACTGAATATTGACTAACCAGAGATAATGAATGGAGCTAATGCCGCATGAAATTAATATCTGCGAGGGATGTTCGGAAAGTAAGGTCCAATCGGTCGCGAAATGAAAACTACAGTGAAAATCGGAAATATTTTATTCGCAACAGTTAGCCACACCTTGTAGTTACCTCTGTAAATTGTCGCCTCTCCGACTTGTACAAACTTTCCAATACCCTCGTCACAGAAAGCAGCCGCATGTGCTTTCTGCCAATTCTCTAAGCTGGTCTGCCTTTCGTTGTTTGTATCAAAATGTGTCTTCGTAGCTAGCGGTTCTTGTGAACAGAGATGAACAACGGAGGGAGCCAATTAAGGGCTGTATTGTGGGTGATCGAACACTTCCCATCGAAAACACTACAGGAGCGTCTTTATAGCCCTTGCAGAATGCGGCTGAAACTTGTCTTGAAGACAGAAATGCATGGCATTTGCGTTATGTGGGCTGCATAGCTTCAGGCGAAATCTCTCACCAGATCTACATACTTGGCGGGAGACACTGTTGTTTTAGGCATTTCTACATGATCACTTTGCGCTCTGAACTGAAAAGAGCGACGTGAAGCGATCGACAGGCACACTAAAGATACTGCCCAACACATCTGTGCAAAGTTCCACTGGATTTTCACAGTGGTTTCCATTTCGCGCCTAATCGTACCTTACTTTCCGAATACGCCTCGTACATCAGTGGAATAAACAAGACCAAGATAAGGCGATTTTCACATCTCAAATATTGCAACTATTAATAATAAAAAAACTTAAGTCCTCGACGATCTTTCGTCAAGATAGAACCTGCATACTGATTACACATTGTCTTCGAACTATACAGTGACACAAATTAAGCGTTACTGCAGCATCATCAGGTAACTGACAGGTAGTACATTCCGTTACGGCATAAGAAATACGACGGGCTACAGTAACTGCCATGAACGACTCAGCAAAGTGTGATACACAAACGATCTGCAACAGTTTCCTGATGACCCTGCAGTGTACGGGAAACTGTTGTCATTGAGTGGCTGTAGGAAGAGACAGGACAAGTTAGACAGAATTTCCACAGGTGTGATGAGTGGCAGGATTGTTCTATATGTAGGAAAATGTAAACTAACGCAGGTGAGTAGAAAAACCATTCCTGCAACATTCGAAAACTCTGTTAGTGGCGTGCTGCTTGATACAGTCAAGTCGTTTAAATATCTAGGCCTAACGTTGCAAAGCGATATGAAGTGGAACGAGCACGTAAAGTCGGTTGTAAGAAAGGGTCATGGTCGACATCGGTCTTCAGGAAAAATTGTAGTGTAGCTGTGTCACAGGGGAGGGGGTGGGGGGTGGGGGAAAAATAAAACTAGACTGAAAAATATTTTATGCACGTTAGAAGAGGCAATCCAATTCCCTTCATTTGCATCTGGAGCAGATGATGTAAGTCTTAAGATGCATGATATACACTGATAACCCAAAACTTTATGACTACTGCCCACCGCGACGTTGAATACCGCCTGGTGATGTTGCGGGCAAGTGACACGGTAACAAACGTATGTAAGCGGAGCAGACACGGACGGGGAATTACCCTAGCGAAGGTATAGGCTGCAAATGAGGAAATTCATTGAGATAAGCGACTTTGACGAAGGGCAGATTATTATTACGCAGAGCTTGTAAACGGCGAAGCTGGTCGAATTTTGACATGCTACTGTCTTGAGCATCTACGGAAAGAGGTAGAAGGACGGTTTACGTCCACGACCGTTCACAGATGGTGGGGTTCGGAGGATTGCCTGGTCTGTAAAGCAGGATAGATGGCGATCTGTGGCATCTCTGCCCTAAGAGCACAATACTGGTGTACGGACAAGTATTTCGGAGCACACCGTTCATCGTAAATGTTGAACATGGAGTTTCGCAGCAGACCACCCCTACGTGTTCACATGTTGACCCAACGACATCGTCAAGTACGACTGCGGTGTGCAAGGCGCCGTCGGGATTTGACCATCGATCAATGGTAGCGTGTCGGCTCTTCGGCTAAATCAGATTTTTGCTACACTGGGTCTATGGTCGTCTCCACAAATGCCGTCATCGAGGTGAACGGTTGCAGGCTGGTGGAAGCAGTACGATAATCGAAGACACAATGACAGCTGCGAACCGCCTGCATACCTTCATGCTGATGTCTTCCCCGACTACGATGTCATCTTTCAGCAGTGTAACTGGCCGTGTCTCGGAACCAGAATCGTGCTTCAGTGGTCCGAGGAGTAATATAGTGAACTCACGCTGGTGTCTCGGCGACCAAATTCACCCGATGTGAATCCTGTGTAACCCATCTCGGTCGCTATCGGGTGGCATCAGCGCGTATGCAAATCAACGACCCTTTATTTTCGCGAATTACACTCCTGGAAATTGAAATAAAAACACCGTGAATTCATTGTACCAGGAAGGGGAAACTTTATTGACACATTCCTGGGGTCAGATACATCACATGATCACACTGACAGAACCACAGGCACATAGACACAGGCAACAGAGCATGCACAATGTCGGCACTAGTACAGTGTATATCCACCTTTCGCAACAATGCAGGCTGCTATTCGCCCATGGAGACGATCGTAGAGATGCTGGATGTAGTCCTGTGGAACGGCTTGCCATGCCATTTCCACCTGGCACCTCAGTTGGACCAGCGTTCGTGCTGGACGTGCAGACCGCGTAAGACGACGCTTCATCCAGTCCCAAACATGCTCAATGGGGGACAGATCCGGAGATCTTGCTGGCCAGGGTAGTTGACTTACACCTTCTAGAGCACGTTGGGTGGCACGGGATACATGCGGACGTGCATTGTCCTGTTGGAACAGCAAGTTCCCTTGCCGGTCTAGGAATGGTAGAACGATGGGTTCGATGACGGTTTGGATGTACCGTGCACTATTCAGTGTCCCCTCGACGATCACTAGTGGTGTACGGCCAGTGTAGGAGATCGCTCCCCACACCATGATGCCGGGTGTTGGCCCTGTGCGCCTCGGTCGTATGCAGTCCTGATTGTGGCGCTCACCTGCACGGCGCCAAACACGCATACGACCATCATTGGCACCAAGGCAGAAGCGACTCTCATCGCTGAAGACGACACGTCTCCATTCGTCCTTCCATTCACGCCTGTCGCGACACCACTGGAGGCGGGCTGCACGATGTTGGGGCGTGAGCGGAAGACGGCCTAACGGGTGCGGGACCGTAGCCCAGCTTCATGGAGACGGTTGCGAATGGTCCTCGCCGATACCCCAGGAGCAACAGTGTCCCTAATTTGCTGGGAAGTGGCGGTGCGGTCCCCTACGGCACTGCGTAGGATCCTACGGTCTTGGCGTGCATGCATGCGTCGCTGCGGTCCGGTCCCAGGTCGACGGGCACGTGCACCTTCCGCCGACCACTGGCGACAACATCGATGTACTGTGGAGACCTCACGCCCCACGTGTTGAGCAATTCGGCGGTACGTCCACCCGGCCTCCCGCATGCCCACTATACGCCCTCGCTCAAAGTCCGTCAACTGCACATACGGTTCACGTCCACGCTGTCGCGGCATGCTACCAGTGTTAAAGACTGCGATGGAGCTCCGTATGCCACGGCAAACTGGCTGACACTGACGGCGGCGGTGCACAAATGCTGCGCAGCTAGCGCCATCCGACGGCCAACACCGCGGTTCCTGGTGTGTCCGCTGTGCCGTGCGTATGATCATTGCTTGTACAGCCCTCTCGCAGTGTCCGGAGCAAGTATGGTGGGTCTGACACACCGGTGTCAATGTGTTCTTTTTTCCATTTCCAGGAGTGTACATTATCTGTGCGTAGACATCTAATGCCACCTACCAACAAACTGTCGGATACATGATGCGCAGAATAAGTGATATATTTTGTTTTAAAGACGGATAAACAAGCTACGAAACAGGTTGTCATAATGTTTTGGCTCATCAGTGTATTTTCTCGGCGAGTTTTATTCTGTCAATCCTCTATAAATGAGACCACCAATAGAAAACTTGTGTGACACATTCTTGAGTACTGCTAGAATGTTTAGGATTTTCACCAGGTCGGATTAAAAAGACATCGAACAGTTCATAGGTGGGCAGCTAGGTTTGTTACTGGTAGATTCGATGAACACACGAGTATTACGAAAACGGTCTGTGAACTACAATGGACATCCGTGGAGGGAAGACGACGTTCTTTTCGTGAAACACTACTGAGAACATTTAGAGAATCGGAATTTGCGAACGACTCCAGAATGGTTCTAATGCCACAAAACACATCTCGAGTAAGGGCCATGATGATAAGGTAAGAAAATTAGGTCTCTTATGGAGACATATAGGAAGTCGATTCTTGTTCTCACATTTGCGAGTAGAACAGGGAAGGGTATTACTAGCAGTGGTGCAATGTACCCTCCACCATGCACCATGTAGTGGCTTGCGAGATATATATGTAAATGTAGATGTACACATTTTGCAGTATTTGAGGACGTAACAGACAGTCTCACCCCAGTGAGTCCCGACCTTGCTCCATACGATTAGCGTAATACCTCAAAATACTCATTACGCTCTAGTGATGTTGGCGTAACAGTTATTCGACAAACAATCTCACTCATTTAGGTCTGATGCCTGTGTACTGACTCTCTTTACTACTTTGTGTTACTGCCATTGCGACACTAAATAGCGACATATCATCACCATAAGTGCGCCTACTACAGTGGCACCAGCTGTATTTCCTGTTGGGATCCCTTGTCAGTGGTTCAATGGGTTCGGTATACTCTAGACCTGCTGCATAAGACTGACAAAATTGCACGAAGAATACGTCAAACTTCCAAGATGGATGGTCGTTCTCTAGTACCAACTTGGGAAAGGAAAACTTTCTACGGAGTTTTCGTTATACTGTCCATCCTCGGTACACCTCTGGATCTGTCTGCTGTTCCTGAGCCTATTGGCATCCACTGTTGTGCTCCCAAGTTTTGTGTGTCGTGTACAGTTATTTTGTGGGTAATAACTACAGAGGTTACACGTCATTTCAGACTTCGGAGGTTGTCTGCCATTCAGTTGAACCACAACTCATTTCTTCCATGAGATGCGTTACACATGCACTTTCAATTTCATGCCCAGATTTTTCATCACTTCTCAATATATTGGTAAGTGTAAGTGGGCTGTGCTTTAATGATTCATTACATAGAGTTTAATACATTATGGATTTCGATAAGGTTGGTATCCAACGTTCAAATTATTAAGTTTTGACAGCCTACCCGGCCATAACAGAAAAATCCAAGGCGATTTATGTTTAACGGCTTAGCTTAATGGGCGCTGCAAAATAAATGCATAGCAAAGTGCGTAGTGGACACAAGGAGTCGAACTCCGGTGTATTTAAGACCACGACATGAACAATACGCCAAACTCTGTTTGGTTCAAAATGGTTCAGATGACTCTGAGCACTATGGGACTTAACTTCTAAGGTCATCAGTCCCCTAGAACTAAGAACTACTTAAACCTAACTAACCGAAAGAGGCCGGCCAGAGTGGCCGAGCGGCTCTAGGCGCTACAGTCTGGAACCGCGTGACTGCTACGGTCGCAGGTTCGAATCCTGCCTCGGGCATGGATGTGTGTGATGTCCTTAGGTTAGTTAGGTTTAAGTAGTTCTAAGTTCTAGGTGACTGATGACCACAGCAGTTAAGTCCCATAGTGCTCAGAGCCATTTTTTTAACCTAAAAACGTCACACACATCCAAGCCCGAGGCAGGATTAGAACCTGCGACCGTAGCGGTCGCGCGGTTCCAGACTGTAGCGTCTAGAACCGCTCAGCCACCCCGGCCGGCAAACTCTGTTCGGAGTCCACGGCCGGCCGCGGTGGTCTCGCGGTTCTAGGCGCTCAGTCCGGAGCCGCGCGACTGCTACGGTCGCAGGTTCGAATCCTGCCTCGGGCATGGATGTGTGTGATGTCCTTAGGTTAGTTAGGTTTAAGTAGTTCTAAGTTCTAGGGGACTGATGACCACAGATGTTAAGTCCCATAGTGCTCAGAGCCATTTGAACCATTTGGAGTCCACGCAGATAAACCATGTAAGTTCACTGATCAGAGAACCTGAAGAAGATGACAAGACCAGTCATAGAAATACTGTGCTCCAGAATGGATCATCAACCCGAATGGAATCCTGAAAACGTACCACCAAACCATCATCCCAGGGAAAACCTCAGAAATCGCACCCTCTAATACGTTCGTTTATAGTTACAATTATGCTCTGCTATTCGATATTCGTATTGACCCAATCCGTACTCATCTTGTTGTAGTTTTACCTTTTAAAAGTATTTGCACGGAGTCAACCAGCAGAATAATATAACGTTCTGTGACGCTTTCGTTGTAACTGAGACAGTTTGTGTTTCAATATTTGTATGCTTAAGTGAGGATTTCTGCTAGGTTAAAGGTGTAGCAAGTAAATTTGTTATTATTTTGTCACGGAACTCTTCCATTCGGTCCGTATTTGCAAATAAAAATAACAATATGGGAATTGTGAGTCCGGCTTGATACAAAACACTTTTGTTATTTATTTATTTACTTATTCCCAAAACTAGTTTCAGCGACAAATATCACCATCATCGGTGGGTTCTTTAAATCTAAAACATGAAGAAAATAACATAGGTATAAAACAGTGTAAAACATTATTACATGAACCACGGACCTTGCCGTTGGTTGGGAGGCTTGCGTGCCTCAACGATACAGATAGCCGTACCGTAGGTGCAACCACAACGGAGGGGTATCTGTTGAGAGGCCAGACAAACGTGTGGTTCCTGAAGAGGGGCAGCAGCCTTTTCAGTAGTTGCAGGGGCAAGAGTCTGCATGATTGACTGATCTGGCCTTGTAACACTAACCAAAATAGCCTTGCTGTTCTGGTACTGCAAACGGCTGAAAGCAAGGGGAAACTACAGCCGTAATTTTTCCCGAGGACATGCAGCTGTACTGTATGATTAAATGATGATGGGCGTCCTCTTGGGTAAAATATTCCGGAGGTAAAATAGTCCCCCATTCGGATCTTCGGGCGTGGACTACTCAAGAGGACGTTGTTATCAGGAGAAAGAAAACTGGCGTTATACGGATCGGAGCGTGGAATGCCAGATCCCTTAATCGGGCAGGTAGGTTACACAATTTAAAAGGGAAATGGATAGGTTAAAGTTAGATATAGTGGGAATTAGTGAAGTTCGGTGGCAGGAGGAACAAGACTTTTGGTCAGGTGAATACAGGGTTATAAATACAAAATTGGGGCTAAGAAATGAAAGAGGAAGCCGCCTATTAGAATTTTGCGCAGAGCATAACTTAATCATAGCTAACATTTGATTTAAGAAGCATGAAAGAATACATGGAAGAACCCCAGAGATACTAAAAGGTATCAGATAGATTATATAATGGTAAGACAGAGATTTAGGAACCAGGTTTTAAATTGTAAGACATTTCCAGGGGCAGATGCGGACTCTGACCACAATCTATTGGTTATGACCTGTAGATTAAAACTGAAGAAACTGCAAAAAGGTGGGAATTTAAGGAGATGGAACCTGGATAAACTGAAAGAACCAGAGGTTGTACAGAGTTTCAGGGAGAGCATAAGGGAACAATTGACAGGAATGGGGGAAAGAAATACAGTAGAAGAAAAATGGGTAGCTTTGAGGCATGAAATAGTGAAGACAGCAGAGGATCAAATAGGTAAAAAGACGAGGGCTAGTAGAAACCCTTGGGTAACAGAAGAAATATTGAATTTAATTGATGAAAGGAGAAAATATAAAAATGAAGTAAATGAAGCAGGCAACAAGGAATACAAACGTCTCAAAAATGATATCAACAGGAAGTGCAAAATGGCTAAGCAGTAATGGCTAGAGGACAAATGTAAGGATGTAGAGGCTTATCTCACTAGGGGTAAGATAGATACTGCCTACAGGAAAACTAAAGAGACTTCGGAGAAATGAGAACCACTTGCATGAATATCAAGAGCTTTGATGGAAACCCAGTTCTAAGCAAAGAAGGGAAAGCAGAAAGGTGGAAGGAGTATATAGAGGGTCTGTACAAGGGCGATGTACTTGAGGACAATATTTTGGAAATGGAAGAGGATGTAGATGAAGATGGAATGGGAGATATGATGCTGCGTGAAGATTTTGAGTGAGCACTGGAAGACCTGAGTCGAAACAAGGCCCCCGGAGTAGACAACATTCCATTAGGGCTACTGACAGCCTTGGGAGAGCCAGTCCTGACAAAACTCTACCATTTGGTGAGCAAGATGTATGAGACAGGCGAAATTCCCTCAGACTTCAAGAAGAATATAATAATTCCAATCCCAAAGAAAGCAGGTGTTGACAGATGTGAAAATTACCGAACTATCAGTTTAATAAGTCACAGCTGCAAAATACTAACGCGAATTCTTTACAGACGAATGGGAAAACTGATAGAAGCCGACCTCGGCGAAGATCAGTTTGGATTCCATAGAAATGTTGGAACACGTGAGACAATACTGACCCTACGACTTATCTTAGAAGAAAGATTAAGGAAAAGCAAACCTACGTTTATAGAATTTGTACACTTAGAGAAAGCTTTTGACCATGTTGATTGGAATACTCTCTTTCAAATTCTGAAGGTGGCGGGGGTAAAATACAGGGAGCGAAAGGCTATTTGTACAGAAACCAGATGGCAGTTATAAGAGTCGAGGGGTATGAAAGGGAAGCAGTGGTTGGGAAGGGAGTGAGACAGGGTTGTAGCCTATCCCCGATGTTATTCAATCTGTATATTGAGCAAGGAAAAAAGGAAACAAAAGAAAAGTTCGGAGTAGGAATTAAAATCCATGGAGAAGAAATAAAAACTTTGAGGTTCGCCGATGACATTGTAATTCTGTCAGAGACAGCAAAGGACTTGGAAGAGCAGTTGAACGGAATGGACAGTGTCTTGAAAGGAGGGCATAATATGAACATCAACAAAATCAAAACGAGGATAATGGAATGTAGTCGAATTAAGTCGGGTGATGCTGAGGGAATTAGATTAGGAAATGAGACACTTAAAGTAGTAAAGGAGTTTTGCTATTTGGGGAGCAAAATAACTGATGATGGTCGAAGTAGAGAGGATATAAAATGTAGACTGACAATGGCAAGGAAAGCGTTTCTGAAGAAGAAAAATTTGTTTACATCGAGTATAGATTTAAATGTCAGGAAGTCGTTTCTGGAAGTATTTGTATGGAGTGTATGGAAGTGAAACGTGGACGATAAATATTTTAGACAAGAAGAATGCTGAAGATTAGATGGGTAGATCACATAACTAATGAGGGGGTATGGAATAGAATTGGGGAGAAGAGGAGCTTGTGGCACAACTCGCCTAGGAGAAGGGATCGGTTGGTAGGACATGTTCTGAGGCATCGAGGGATCACCAATTTAGTATTGGTGGGCAGCGTGGAGGGTAAAAATCGTAGAGGGAGACCAAGAGATGAATACACTAAGTAGATTCAGAAGGATGTAGTAAGTACTGGGAGATGAAGAAGCTTGCACAGGATAGAGTAGCATGGAGAGCTGCATCAAACCAGCCTCAGGACTGAAGACAACAACAACATGTGTACTGTTTGTTTTTGAAATATTGTTTTCTGTGAATACTTTCACAATACCTTATTTATTACACATTACAGCATGGTTTTAAGATTGTTATCGCTGTTTGCGGCATATTTTCTGTGGTTTTCTGTTTCCGTTTTTCTAAGTAACAGCCTAGTACACTCCAAAACTGTATACACCGCACTACCACAATACCAACTGTATAACGCCGACATAGGGAAGTTCACGTTTTTGTAGTTGTATACTAACAGCCGATCACACGGTTGCAGATGACATGACTGACATGATGTAAGCCGAAAAAAGCGGCAACAGAAAACCACAGAAAATATGACGCAAACAGAGACAAAAATTTTAAAACCATGTTGTAATGTATAATAAATGAGGTATTACGAAAGTATTCACAGGAAACAATAATTAAAAAGCAAACAGTACACATGTGGTATGTTTTACAGTGTTTTATAACTATGCTATTTTCTGCACGTTTTAGATTTAAAGAACTGACTGATGATGGCGATATTTGATGCTGAAACTAGTTTGAGAAATGAATGAATAAATAACAAAAGTGTTTTGCATCAAGGCGGACTCAAAATTCTCATATTGTTGAACATTTATTATTCTTTTATGACATCAGAATTTCGAAAAATGAGAATGAAAATATTTGGTAAAAAGCTTCATTTTTTTCTGTCAAACATTGACTACACATGCGCATTACGACGCTTAACATTAATTCTGACGCATCACGCTAAAATAAACTCTTACGCTATATGCTGAAATGGCTCCTTATTTCCATAACCTGCTTGCATCGTCTGTGTGTTTCACACCGCAAATAAAAGAAAAACCGTATGTCACAACTTGACTTGCACCCAGTGTTGCGGTAGATTTTGCTGATAAAAACCCTGAGGATAAAATGATGGAACGTTCACGTGAAAGTGACATCAGTAGACAGCGCTATGGTCAAGACACTAGACGCGTAATCGGACAGGAAAGGATCAAAAAGCCCCATCCACTCATGCCGATTTAATTTTTTTATTTTGTCTCTAAATTGCTTTGGGTAATTACTGGGTTCCAAAATGAAATTTTCGCCCTGCAGCGGAGTGTGCGCTGTTATAGCAGATTAAAACTATGTGCCGTATCATGACCTTTGCTACTCACGGGCAAGCTACCTGCATACGACTCACGACTCCACCTCACAGCTTTACTTCCGCCAGTACGTCATCTCCTACCTTAAAAGCTTCTCTGAAGTTCTCCTGCCTCAAGATACATCCGCATCTACATACATACTCCGCAAGCCACCGTATGGTGTATGGCGGAGGATACCTTGGTACACTACTATTCATTTCCTTTCCTATTCCACTCGTAAATAAAGCTAGGGAAAGAGGGCGGTCTATATGCCTCCGCGCGAGCACTAATTTCCCTTATCTTAGTGGTTCAAAAATGGCTCTGAGCACTATGCGACTTAACTTCTGAGGTCATCAGTCGCCTAGAACTTAGAGCTAATTAAACCTAACTAACCTAAGGACATCACACACATCCATGCCCGAGGCAGGATACGAACCTGCGACCGTAGCGGTCGCTCGGCTCCAGACTATAGCGCCTAGAACCACACGGCAACTCCGGCCGGCATCTTAGTGGTTCTTATGCGAAATATACGTTGGATGCAGTAGAAACGGTCTGCAGTCAACTTCAAATACCGATTCTTCATATTTCCTCAAACGTGGTTCAAATGGCTCTAAGCAACATGGGACTTATCGTCTGAGGTCATCAGTCCCCTAGACTTAGAACTACTTAAAGCTAACTAACCTAAGGACATCACACACATCCATGCCCGAGGCAGGATTCGAACCTGCGACCGTAGCAGCAGTGTAGTTCCGGACTGAAGCACCTAGAACCGTTCAGTCACAGCGGCGGGCTCTATATTTCCTCAATAGTGGTCCGCGCAAAGAATGTCGCCTTCCTCTCCAGAGATTCCCATTTGAGTTCACGAAGCGTCTTGGGTAGCTTAGTTGGCAGAGCACTTGCACACGGCAGGAAAAGGTCCTAAGTTCGAGTCCCGGTCCAGCACAGAGTTTTAATCTCCCAGGAAGTTTCAATTCCTGGGGTGGTTCCTTCGACAAAGCCAAAACCGACGTCTTTCTCTATCCTTGTCAGCTGAGCTAGCTTTATTCCTTTAATGATCTCAATTTAAAAGAAAGGAGGAACTCCGTCTTCTATTCCTCCCTTTCCTTGGGTTAACAATCGTTACAAAGTGGATACATCATCCAATGCGTGCAGATCGGTGGCAGTTGTTTGTGTAAAGCCGGTGGAAGCTGATTCGTTTGTCTGTGAGAAGAGAGCAAGAACATAATAGCTTGTGAATGAGGTGTGATAGTGGATTCCGACTGGGTGGTACGCCCTGTTATATGGTTATATGGGAAGAAGGCGATTTCAGGTGAGTGGGACATACTGTAATTTCGTGACTAGCGAGGCCAAAAATACACTACTAGCCTTTAAAATTGCTACACCAAGAAGAATTGCAGGTGATAAACGGGTATTCATTGGACAAATATATTATACTAGAACTGACATGTGATTACATTTTCACGCAATTTGGGTGCATACATCCTGAGAAATCAGTACCCAGAACAACCACCTCTGGCAGTAATAACGGCCTTGATACGCCTGGCCATTGAGTCAAACAGAGCTTGGATGGCGTGTGCAGGTACAGCTGCCCATGCAGCTTCAACACGATACCTCAGTTCATCAAGCGTAATGACTGGCGTATTGTGACGAGCCAGTTGCTCGGCCACCATTGACCAGACGTTTTCAATTGGTGAGAGATATGGAGAATGTGCTGGCCATGGCAGCAGTCAAACATTTTCTGTATCCAGAAAGGCCCGTACATCACCTGCAACATGCGCTCGTGCATTATCCTGCTGAAATGTAGGGTTTCGCAGGGATCGAATGAAGGGTAGAGCCAAGGGTCGTACCACATCTCAAATGTAACGTACACTGTTCAAAGTGCCGTCAATGCGAACAAGAGGTGACCGAGACGTGTAACCAATGGTACCCCATACCATCACGCTAGGTGATACGCCAGTATGGCGGTGACGAATACACGCTTCCAATGTGCGTTCACCGCGATCTCGCCAAACACGGATGTGATCATCATGATGCTGTAAACAGAACCTCAATTCATCCGAAAAAATGACGTTTTGTCAGTCGTGCACCCAGGTTCGTCTTTGAGTACACCATCACAGGCGCTCCTGTCTGTGATGCAGCGTCAAGGGTAACGGCAGCCATGGTCTCCGAGCTGATAGTCCATGTTGCTGCAAACGTCGTCGAACTGTTCGTGCAGATGGTTGTTGTCTTGCAGACGTCCGCATCTGTTGACTCAGGGATTGAGACGTGGCTGCACGATCCGTTACAGCCATGCGGATAAGATGCCTGTCTTGTCGACTGCTAGTGATACGAGGCCGTTGGGATCCAGCACGGCGTTCCGTATTACCCTCCTGAAGCCACCGATTCCATATTCTGCTAACAGTCATTGGATCTCGACCAACGCGAGCAGCAATGTCGCGATACGATAAACCGCTATTGCGATAGCCCACAATCCGACCTTTATCAAAGTCGGAAACGTGATGGTGCGCATTTATCCTCCTTACACGAGGCATCACAACAAAGTTTCACCAGGCAACGCCGGTCAACTTCTGTTTGTGTATGAGAAATCGGTTGGAAACTTTCCCCATGTCAGCACGTTGAAGGTGTCGCCGCCGGCGCCAACTTTGTGTGAATGCTCTGAAAAGCTAATCATTTGCATATCACAGCATGTTCCTCCTGTCTGTTAGATTTCGCGTCTGTAGCACGTCATCTTCGTGGTGTAGCAATTTTAATGGATAGTAGTGTAAACACTCCACTGGCCGTGAGGTCAGTCGAACAACAGAGGAAAATTACTACTAGACTGGGTGCTGCCTGTGGATCCCCCAGCGGCGAAGGTCAGGGTCGGATGTAGCGCCAAGACAAGTTACAGTGTCAGTGGTTGCTCGTCTTGGCTGCTGGTGTGAGCCTGAATGCTGCAGGAGAGGAAGAACAAACTGCGCAGGTGGTAGTATCAGTGTGAATGGCGATTTGGACGCACATTCGAGAGGAGAAGGCGTCCTAAATTCTAGCTGATCATATTTCTGTGTTTCCCTTACAGTCACCCCCTGAAGACATCACGCTTGTACCGTGTAACCACAGCTTTGATAATGGCCCTCATTCAGCGAGGAAGAGACTTGACAAGTTTTCACAGGCATGTCGTATACATCAGTAGCCAACCAGAACCACAAAAAATGGTTCAAATGGCTCTGAGCACTATGGGACTCAACTTCTGAGGTTATTAGTCCCCTAGAACTTAGAACTAGTTAAACCTAACTAACCGAAGGACATCACACACATCCATGCCCGAGGCCGGATTCGAACCTGCGACCGTGGCGGTCTCGCGGTTCCAGACTGCAGCGCCTAGAACCGCACGGCCACTTCGGCCGGCACAGAACCACAGAATTGCGGGTTGCTGATTACTAAATTTCAGCTGCTTTTAAAAATATTCCCAGATATTTTCTGTTGGATTAATGCCAGGTGATTTAGCGGGTTAGACTGTTGTCGTCTTGGAAAATGAGAGTGTCTACAGCATACTTATCACGAAGTTGTAGAAGAAGGAGCAACGGTTGGACAATGATAATGTTTAAATGAACACCCTGGTTCATGTTAACGGTGCGTGCGTCGAAGTCATGATAAGAAAAACGCATCAAAACATTACAGAACCACGTTCAGCCCGAACTCCTTTGTCCATACACTTCACGTCAGTCACCTCATTGGGTCGTCTGTGTACACGACACCTAGGGTAATTTGTAAACAGGCAAATGGGCACTCGTCGATATATGCTCTGGCCTCTTGATATCTGCTCTCCTGTTTCCGCGTTGTTTGAGCCATTGAAGACAATTCATGTGCCATTGGGAGAAATTGCCTTCTGGGAGGTAGCCGATCGCAAATCTCCACTGCAACCGATTCTCTTTGCAATGTTCTCTCGGAAACTGATGAGAGGACCTACATTCACTGACAACGGCAACTCCCTCAGATTTGAAACAGATTGTTCAAAATGTTCAAATGCGTGCGAAATGTTATGGAACTTAACTGCTAAGGTTATCACTACTTAACCTAAATCATCCTAAGGACAAACACACACACCCATGCCCGAGGGAGGACTCGAACCTCTACCGGGACCAGCCGCGCAGTCCATCACTGCAGCGCCTTAAACCGCTCGGCTAATTCCGCGTGGCGAAACAGATTGTTGCTCACAAGTGAAACTAATCGTCATTAGTAAAGGTTTGAGCTCAGATATACAAATCTGTGACCGCTACCCCCTTGTCAACGCAATAAAAAGCTTTACATGTCATAAAACATTCCATTCATATTTTGGCCGCTGCACACAATGGAAACAGCATCCCACTGAAAAATCACCTTGGTGCATTCTTGATTATCATGGGAGTAATTGTAGGAAGTAGTAAATGAAAGCTGATATCACAATACTAATCATTTATTCAAAATTAACGTGGAATCTTATTGCAATGTGAACCTTGAAAAACAAATATACATTAAGCTAACGCGAATATTTGTAGAACTTGTGTTTTCATATAAATAAAGGAAAAGATCCATTAAACTTGGGATCCATGTTGCACAAAGAAGCAGTTAAGTTGCGAGTATTTCTTAAATACAGCCAGTACTGACTGTTAGGTGGTGGCTGGAAGGTCCTCGCACGAAGTTGTGGAGCCTGGAACTACACGGTTTCATTGTCGTTTACGACGGAAAAGATTTGCTCAAGGGTTAGGTAACATCTTCGGGTGGTTCCCAAGGCCTGCTCGGCGTGGTCTGAAATTGCAGTTTCTGGGAGTTAATGTCTTTAAATATAAGAAATAAATGTAACTGAACTGCTACAGAATGATGAAGCAATTTGTCTCTGCTGGTTATGTTACATAACCACCTTGTTGATAATCTCTCTCTCTCTCTCTCTCTCTTATAGCGTAGATACCTTCGTTGGTCACCTAGTTTTTGAGTGCCACCGAAAAATTTACCATTTCTACGCTAGTAAGAGAAAATGAAGTCTAACAGTCTTCCTGCTGGAAAGTAACACTGGCAAGTCATATTGTGGCTAATGTGGTTTTTACAATACCACACAGAAGGAAGGAAATTTCTGCAAGCCGTGCATTCTGTTTATGGACGTAACAGAATAAAACTAATTCTAATATACATGGTAAAATTCAGTCCCACATAAAGTCGAAAGTGAAAAAAAAATTGTTTTCTTGCATGGTTTGACAGTTGAAGCTTGATAGAACAAGGATATTGACAAATGACTTAAGATATAAAAAATTTATCTGTGGAGCTCCATAGTACTTTAAGGTATGTACCAATAATTGGGATGTCACATGATTATCTCAAACTTAAAAATATCTCCATCAAATTAAACGGGATGTGAGCAAACACATATGTAAACAACATTCACTCCACGCAAGAGAAGCTCTTGTAGAACTTAGTTACAACATGGTAAAAAAACTTCTTTCTTTTCTTTTTGCAGAAAATAAGAGAATGAGAAGCCAATATGACAATAAGGAAAAACTTATGTCTGAAATTTACGCATCGATCAATTACGAAGGTGTTTACACACGAAAAATCTTGCAACTAATTGTAAAACATAGAAAAAACTAATTATTATCAATTTGACATACCAGGACAATGGCAAACGAAACACTTGTATTTAGATTAAAATACTGCATTTTAGTGCAAAGGGTTTTGCTCAAAAACATGTACAACTACGTGTGACTTTGACAAAAACTGTTTAGCAGTTTGACAAGCCCGCGTAATGGCAAAATAAATAACTTAAATTTAAGATTTTAACTGTGTCAGAAATGACAGAATTGTTTGTGCAGGAGAAGACTTACAACTAAATATACAAGTTTGACAAAAGAGACTAACTGTTTAAGGGAAATTGTAGGTCTGCATAATGGAAAAAACGGCTCACGTTTAAAGTAATGGCCAAGTATAAAAAATTAATTGTTTAATAAAAGTAACATGCGAAAAATGGCAAGTGACGAAGTTTTTGTTAAAAAATTTGACTTTGTGAGTGTCCAGTGAGCATGAATCGTTTTTAACACAATAACGTATTATCCTCTCTCTACTTATTATTGTGTGAAGACAGACTCATCTGCATAACAGAAACATACATCTAGATGGAATATTTTCACACTAGACGTCACACTAGGTATAATATAATTTACTTTGCAGTCTTTGGCAAAAACAGTATTAATAGTTGTTCTACAAGATTTTTATCATAACAACAAACAAACAAAAGTATTATTTAAAAAATTTACTCCTTCTCGTCGTAACTGTCAAAAATAATTGTTGTGCAGGAGATCTGACCACTCTGAAATTTTGCAGCTTCTTGAAGCAAGAAAGAGTTCTGGCATTTGCCTGTACCGATTTAGGAAATCATGGGAAACCTAAATCTGGGTGGCTGGACTCGGATTTAAACAGTCGTCCTCCTGAATTCGAGTATAGTGTATGAAAAAAAATCCTTTCATTAAACTTTTGCGTCTTCTCCGTAAAATTACATAAACGATATTTTTATCCTGGGTTCCCTTTCATTTGTTTGACTTTTTAATCATGTTGGCGAGGCGACTGCTCTATACAGAAAGTTTGTATTCGGTGTCATAATTATTAATTATTATATGAATCATCTGGCAGATAATATTAACAGTAACGTTAGACTTTTCGTAGATGAAATGAAGTACTGTTTGGAAAAGTCTGTACAAATATTCATTTAGATTTCAGTAAAATTTCGAAGTAGTGTAAAAACTGCAAATCGCTTTAAATGTTCAGAACTGTAAAGTTATGGACTTCACAAAACAAGAAGCCTCATATCCTGTGACTACGACATCAACGAGTCACAAATGGAGTCAGTCAACTCATCAAATCAAGTGTGTGTAGTATAGGATATTGGGAAAATGCAGTTAGTCAACAATAGAGATTTCTCATAAAGCACTTGCCCGACCCATCCCAGAATAGTGGTCAAGTGTATGGGACTCATCCCAAATAGGACTACCTAGTGATATTGAGCATATGGTCACATGTTTGTTTGGCCCATGGGAAAGCATCACGGAAACGCTGGAAGGCCAAAATTCGCCGAGGTTTGAAAATAAACGCAAACAATCACGTGTAAGCATATGTAAAAAGTTTCAACAACAGGCCTTAGAATATACCACAATCTCTTTCTTTATTAAGGACCGTGAAGACAAGATTAGACTAATTACAATGAGCACAGAGGCATTTAAGCATTCAGTCTCTCCGCACTCCATCCGAGGATAGAGCAGAAACAGTCCTAACAAGTGGTATAATAATGAGTACTGTCTATCATGGACTTCAAAGTGATTTGCAGAGTAAGTACGTAGATGTAAGTATAGACAAGGTGTGAGAGGAAGCAAGGCGAGTGGTGTACATATTTGTAGCTCAGCTTCGATGTTACAGTTCTTCATGATCCTAGCAGACACATTTTTCTGGCCCTAATTTATGCTGCCGTCACTGTGCAGCAAATAACAGATGGCTTTCACATGCAGAAGTCCAGGCGTGAATCTGTTTGCTGCCTACATACGTAACGAAGACGTTCGTGGATCTTCATGATGGGGAATTATTCATAGAGGGCAGGTTACGTTTCTAGAATGCAGATAAATTTTGTCCTCGGCGTCATTCCGGTAAGCCTACTACGCTTAGTAACCTAATACGACGCCTCAAACAACAGCAACTAGAGAGACATTTGTCACGAGAAGTTGGCATCACTCCAAATTCTGACCATTTTTCTTTACAAGCTTGCAGCGTGTCGGAATCATATGGGAGAAATCAAGGAGTGTTGGAATACTTATGGCACATATGGTAACCCATGATACTCTTACAAATGTGACAAGAAGGGCAAAAATCTCAGTATAGGGAGAAACAGTGGAGGTTCTAACCTCTGATAAATATCAGGGACCGAGCGGGGTGGCGCAGTGGTTAGACACTGGACTCGCATTCGGGAGGACGACGGTTCAATCCCGCGTCCGGCCATCCTGATTTAGGTTTTCCGTGATTTCCCTAAATCGCTCCAGGCAAATGCCGGGATGGTTCCTCTGAAAGGGCACGGCCGATTTCCTTCCCAATCCTTCCCTAATCCGATGAGACCAATGACCACGCTGTCTGGTCTCATTCCCCAAACCAACCGACCAAATATCAAGGAAGTGTACAGATCTGTAAAGATAAATGCGGAAACACCATGTGCAAGAGTGTAGATAGTACAATCACATACATTTTCTTTGCGATGGAGGTTATCTAACGTATCCAAAGCCTCCGCTGACAGAGTCACAGGAGTAGACAAGGTTCCAGTTGATGACGTGCTGCTATTGGCACCATGAATTCCGCCTTCTCTAGCTCAGCTGAATAATGAGTGCTTGCAACAAGAGAGTGCAATGTAGGAAGACAGCCGGCCGCGGTGGTCTAGTGGTTCTAGGCGCGCAGTCCGGAACCGCGGGACTGCTACGGTCGCAGGTTCGAATCCAGCCTCGGGCATGGATATGTGTGATGTCCTTAGGTTAGTTAGGTTTAAGTAGTTCTAAGTTCTAGGGGACTGATGACCACAGAAGTTAAGTCCCATAGTGCTCAGAGCCATTTGAACCATTTTGTAGGAAGACATGGTAATAATGAAGACTCTGTTACAAACATCTTTCCTTCTGAATATACTTTGGAATCTGATAACAAAATTGCTGACTGACATCTCGACAAGTCTTCGAGAGCTGCACGTGACAGACCATTGTTAGATCATCTTTAACAATGGTAAATCGGGAAATTAAACTGGCTGTTTAAAATTTCCATTCTTCATCGATGCCTTTGACAACCATTGGCCGCTCTCATTTCATGACATAAATATAGTTGGCTAGTGTTAGGGCTATGGATGTACTTAGTAGAAAGGAAGAAAGATTAGGGTTTAATGTTCCATCGATGATGAGGTCATTAGAGACGGAGAAAAAGCTCGGTTTGGGGAAGGATAGGGAAAGGATTCCACCCTGTCAAACGATCTGTCCCGCCATTTCCCTTAAGAAAGTTAGAGAAACCACTGAAAATCTAAACCTGGATGGCTGAACGGACATTATAACCATCGTCCTCCCAAATGCAAGTCCAGTGTGCTACCCATGCGCGGTGCATGTACTTAAGAAACTAATCAGAAGGTTCAGTGCTGCTTTCATCTCACACATTCCAAATTAAATTAAATGATAGCATCAAATGTGGTGTGCAGTGAATTGTTGTTTCAGCGTATGCGTCCGGAGTCTTGTGCTGGGAACACCTTGATAGTAAGAAGAGTAGAAGTCAATCTATGTTTATACATCCGAAACCTTTACGTCTGACGTAAACCAATCATTTTAGGTTTTTTCTCTATATGTAAGTATAACACAAAAAACAGCCTGATTCTGGTTAAAATGACTAACAAGGGAAAGATGGAGATGCGAGTGAAGTAGAAAAAGGAATAAAATGATGGGTATGGTCAGCGACTTTGGGTAATCAGAAATAGACATATGAAGCTGTTGCATATTCATCAAGTTTGAGGAATGATTTAGTCTGAAATTGCTTCAAGCAGTGAATGATTTACTAAATTTTCTCACGGGTCATGGCTCATACCCTACATGGTTGTATAGGTCTGGCAATCGCATAGATAGATGGCAAATGTAGCAGTTGACCAGAGATAGTGTAATCGTAACGTGTCTCGTTGAATATCCCAACCATATTGCTATTGAGGTGTACCCTGGATTAAAAACTTTAAGTCCATTAAGTCTTTCTTTTATTTCCTGCATTTAATCAGTCTGCACTAACACGTCTTCCCGCTAACAAAATATTATTACTCTCCGACAGACACAACTCCATGTACAAGAGTTTGAAATGAATAGCAAAAGGATTTACGTATTGGATGAGCTGTATCTCGATTTCAGTTAAGTAACCTTCCAGAGAACGCCTTATTGCCCTAGGTAGGAGCCAACTTTCAATAGCATGTACAATGTATATTACAGTTAGTTAATCAAAGATGTTAGAAGTTCTAAGTTTTCTAATGGATCATTTATCGGATGCATCTGAGGAACACTCATCATGTCAGAGACCAATGAGCTCGAATGGAAAAGGAGGTCAGAAAATTGGAAAAATACACTACTGGCCATTAAAACTGCTACACCACGAAGATGACGTGCGTCAGACGCGAAATTTAACCGACAGGAAGAAGATGCTGTGATATGCTGACATGAGGAAATGGCTCAGAGCACTATGGGACTTAGCATCTGAGGTCATCAGTCCCCTAGAATTTAGAACTACTTAAGCCAACCTAACCTAAGGACATCACACACATCCATGCCCGAGGTAGGATTCAAACCTGCGACCATAGCGGCCGCGCGGTTCCAGACTGAAGCGCCTAGAACCGCTCGGCCACAACGGCTGGCTGACATGAGGAAAGTTTCCAACCGATTTCTCATACATAAACAGCAGTTGACCGGCGTTTCCTGGTGAAACGTTGTTGTGATGCCTCGTGTACGGAGGAGAAATGCGTACCATCACGTTTCCGGCTCTGATAAAGGTCCGATTGCAGCCTATCGCGATAGCGGTTTATCGTATCGCTGTTCGCGTTGGTCGAGATCCAGTGACTGTTAGCAGAATATGGAATCGGTGGGTTCAGGAGGGTAATACGGAACGCCGTGCTGGATCCCAACGGCTTCGTATCACTAGCAGTCGAGATTACTGGCATCTTATCCGCATGGCTGTAACGGATCGTGCAGCCACGTCTCGATCCCTGAGTTAACAGATTGGATCTTTTGCAAGACAACAACCATCTGCACGAACAGTTCGACGACGTTTGCAGCAGCATGGACTATCAGCTCGGAGACCATGGCTGCGGTTACAATTGACGCTGCATCACAGACAGGAGCGCCTGCAATGGTGTACTTAACGACGAACCTGGGAGCACGATTGGCAAAACGTCATTTTTTCGGATGAATCGAGGTTCTGTTTACACCATCATGATGGTCGCATCCGTGTTTGGAAACCGCGCGGTGAACGCACAACGGAAGCGTGTCTTCGTCGTCGCCATACTGGTGTATCACCTAGCGTGATGGTATGGGGTGCCATTGGTTACACGTCTCTGTCACCTCTTGTTCGCATTGACGGCACTTTGAACAGTGGACGTTACATTTCAGATGTGTTACAACCCGTGGCTCTACCCTTCATTCGATCCCTGCGAAACCCTACATTTCAGCAGGATAATGCACGACCGCATGTTGCAGGTCCTGTACAGGCGTTTCTGGATACAGAAAATGTTCGACTGCTGCCCTGGCCAGCACATTCTCCAGATCTCTCACCAATTGAAAACGTCTGGTCAATGGTGGCCGAGCAACTGGCTTGTCACAATACGCCAGTCAGTACTTTTGATGAACTGTGGTATCGTGTTGAAGCTGCATGGGCGGCTGTACCTGTACTCGCCATCCAAGCTCTGTTTGGCTCAATTCCCAGGTGTATCAAGGCCGTTATTACGGCCAGAGGTGGTTGTTCTGGGTACTGATTTCTCAGGATCTATGCACCCAAATTGGGTGAAAATGTAATCACATGTCAGTTCTAGTATAATATATTTGTCCAATGAATACCCGTTTATCATCTGCATTTCTTCTTGGTGTAGCAATTTTAATGACCAGTAGTGTATTATAAAAGTAAAAGTATTATAAAGCATTATAAAATTAAAAAGCATTACAAATAATAAATGAATGTGTAGCCTATTGTGTTTTAATCAGTCAGTACTCACAATTTTCTTTGTGGTCTCAGTTAATAGTTGTGAAAACCGTGTGTCAGGTGTAGGAAGTAAGTTATATATGTTTAGGGATGCATTTTGTTGTTAATATTATTAAAGAAATTACACAGAAATGTGGGTATTAAATGTGTAGCAGTATGTGGAAAGGGTGAAAAACTACCAGATTCATGTACTGGTGGACCTAAGAGGTCAAACAATATTCTGAAGAAACAAATCTGAATTAAATACAACCACATTACAAAATTTTATGTTGGTTTAGTGTGTTGCGTTACAGTCTGCTACACTGAAGCGCCAAAGAAACTGATATAGGCATGCATACTCAAA
Organism: Schistocerca cancellata; assembly: GCF_023864275.1. NCBI lineage: Eukaryota > Metazoa > Arthropoda > Insecta > Orthoptera > Acrididae > Schistocerca > Schistocerca cancellata. The sequence continues at coordinate 210,421,004 of NC_064629.1, read as the reverse complement.
TACAGATATATGTAAACAAGCAGAATACGGCGATGTTGTCGGCAACGCCTATATAAGACAACAAGTGTCTGGCGCAATTTTCAGATCTGTTACTGCTGCTACAATGGCAGATTAAAATGAGTTTGAACGTGGTGCTATAGTCGGCGCACTAGCGATGGGACACAGCATCTTCGAGGTAGCGATGAATTGGGGATTTTCCCGTATGACCATTTTCCGAGTGTACCGTGAATATCAGGAATCCGGTAAAAGATAAAATCTCTGACATCGCTGTGGCCGGAAAAATATCCTGCAAGAACAGGACCAACGACGACTGAAGAAAATCATTCAACGTGACAAAAGTGCAACATTTCCACAAATTGCTGTATATTTAAATGCTGGGCCATCAACAAGAGTCAGCGTACGAACCATTCAACGAAATATCATCGATATGGGCTTCCGGAGCCGAATGCCTACTTGTGTACCCTTGATGACTGCACGACACAAAGCTTTACGCCTCGCCTGGGCCCGTCAATACCGACGTTGGATTGTTGATGACTGGAAACAGTTGCCTGCTCGGACGAGTCTCGTTTCAGATTGTATCGAGTGGATGCACTGGTACGAATATGAGGACAACCTCATGAATCCATGCACCCAGCATGGGACCCCTGATACGTCTAGATACGTCTCTGATAGGTGACACGTGCGTAAGCATCCTGGCCGATCACCTGCATCCATTCATGTCCATTGTGCATTCCGACGGACTTGGGCAATTACAACAGAACAATGCGACACCCCACACGTCCGTAACTGCTACAGAGTGACTCCAGGAACAATCTTCTGAGTTTAAACACTTCTGCTGACCACGAGACTTCCCAGACGTGAACACTACGATGTATATCTGGGATGCCTTGCAACGTGCTGTTCAGAAGAGATCTCCACCCCCTCGTATTCTTATGGATTTCTGAACATCCCTGCAGAATCCATGGTGACAGTTCCCTGTGGCACTACTTCGGACAGTAGTAGAGTTCATGCCACGTCGTGTTGCAGCACTTCTGCGTGCTCATGGGGGCCCTGCACGGTATTAGACAGGTGTACCAGTTTCTTTCACTCTTCAGTGTAGTTGAGAAACATGCAGCAATAAGCAGAAAACAAATGAAATAAACTAAAAAAAAACTTCTGATCACGATCTCGAGCATTTCTCGAGAGAAAGACTTGCTTTAAATGCTAGAGGTTCGTGAAATGGGTTTTGAACCGAAATTTTGACGTCAAGTCCAGTCATTAAGGCACAGATCTATAATTCAGTGGTTGTAAGGCAGCAAATATTATTTATATTCGCAGATCCTTGTCACACTTATTTGGTTTGCGGTTGAAACCGGTGACTGTGAGTCTAAATGGACAGAATGTGTGAATGATATGTGATAAAGAAAAAAAGCAGTTGTAAGTTCACAGTTCGGAGAACGTGAGCACCGAAGACGATATCCACCACTGTCAGCTCCAAGAGTGCAGCGTCTATGGGTTTGATTACGACGGATTCCAATGCTTCACACGTTCTGGCAGGTTTCCCATCTCCGTTCAGGCGATCTTGGCTTGCTCCCTGCTGTACAGGGCGTTAGACTTTAACCTTCCTTTCTTTGGCTTGCTCCCCATATTTTGCTTCGTCCATGCACAAAAATCTGCGTCTACTGTCAGCAAATTACATTTAAGAGCACTACATAGAGAACTTATATTTGCACCATACCGTACAGTGTCCTTGTAGCTACGCTATGTTTTCCTCGACGACGAGTGTTCATCGGAGACAAGGGTATCGTTAGGAGTGCCTCAGGGACGTGTGATAGAACCTCTGTTGTTTTCTATGTACATGCCTGATTTGGAGACCGGAATGGGCAGCAATCTGTGGTTGTTTGCTGATGATGCCGAGGTGTACGATAAGGTGTCGAAGTTGAGTGGCTGTAAGAAGATACGAGATAACTCAGAAAAACATTTTCAGTTGGTGTGATGAATAGCAGATGGCCCTAAATGTGCAAAAATGTAAGTTAATTCGGATAAGTAGGAAGAACAAACCTGTAATGTTTGGATACAGTATTACTAATGTCCTGCCTGACAGTCATGTCGTTCAATTTCTGGGCGTAATGTTGCAACGGGATTTGAGATGGAAACGAGCATGTGAGAACCGTGGTAGAGAATGTGAATGGTCGACTTCGGTTTATTGAGAGAATTTTAGGAAAGAATGGTTCACCTGCAAAGGAGGCCGCATATAGGACGCTGGTGCGACCTATTCTTGAGTACCGCTCGAGTGTTTGGGTTCCTTACCAGGTCGGATTGAAGAAAGACATCGAAGCAATTCAGAGGCGAGCTGTTAGGTTTGTTACCGGTAGGTTCGAACAACAAAGTGTTCCGGAGATACTTCGGGAATTAAAATGGGAATCTCTGTGAAGGCGACGTTCGTTTCGAGAAACACTGTTGAGAAAATTTAGAGGACCGTCATTTGAAGCTGACTGCCGAACGATTCTATTGCCGCCGACATACATTGCGCCTAAGGACCACGAAAATAAGATACAAGAAATTAGGGCACCTACGGAGGCATATAGATGGTCGTTTCTCCCTCGCTCTATTTCCGAGTGGAACAGGAAAGGGAGTGACTAGTATTGGTATAGTGTATCCGCCGCCACGCTCCGTACGGTGGCTTGCGGGGCATCTATGAAGATGTAAATGTGGAATTGTCGTTTGCTGAGGTACTGCAGAACAATTTTCTCTGCTGTGAAACACTCTGATAAGCTAAAGCTGCGTACCGGACCAGAATTCGAATCCTGTGCCCTTGCCTTTTGCGGGCAGTGCTTTTACCAACTGAGATACCTAGGCACTACTCACAATCCCCATGAGCGGCTTCCTTTCTACCTTCACCTCTCTGCTACTCTCCCAGGTGTGACAGTTCAGCAAGGTATGCAGGAGAGCTTCCTTGGGCTCGGAAAGTAAGACAGACGTATTGCCAGAACTGAAACTGTGAAAGCGCGTCATGACTCGTGGATCGATAGTTTAGTCGAAAAGGGTAGTGTTCGCCAATAGTAGAGGCATTCGTCCGGATCCCGGTCTGGTAAAATTTTTAGTTTGCCAGGAAGGTCCAGAGCAACTGCGGTTTCCCTGACGATTAGTAGCAGCTTGCTAGCGCATTTTTTCACAAATAAATTTGTGTTATGGTCGCTCATATCCAGACGTACTGTTACACACGAGGGCCAAATAATGGTTTTGTATTACGTGCAATTGGATAGTAGTTTATCCGGCCGCTGTGGCCGAGGGGTTCTAGGCGCGTCAGTCCGGAACCGCGCGACTGATACGGTCGCAGGCTCGAATCCTGCCTGGGGCATGGATGTGTGTGATGTCCTTAGGTTAGTTAGGTTTACGTAGCTCTAAGTTCTAGGGGACTGATGACCTCAGATGTTAAGTCCCATAGTGCTCAGAGCCATTTGAACCAATTTTTTGTTGCAGTTTGGTGAAATATTGATTTAGTGAAGTACAAAACCGTATGGAGGAAAGGCCACCACGAACCCCTGTGGAAAAATGAAACACTGTCAGATTCAAAGGACTCATTGAGAAGTGACGAAAGTGTCAAAAGAACGAGCATCTTTCTTTCCTACAAAATAAAGGTTACGTAGAATAAGACTAGTGTTTATCAATGCCACCTATGAATGCTACTGTTTCACTTGACTCTCCAAGCAAAAGGGGAGTTATTTATGGTTGAGTAAATTGAAAGAGACATTTTTTGTTTCGTTCCGGTTAACGCCCAGTGCTAACACAAAGGCCTGGGGTGCGGCGGTCACATCCTGTGTTATACTGCTTCCTGCAGTTGCCATTACTATTCCTCTACGAGAGGCAGCAGCAGTTTCGGGCGCACCTACGTGGCTGCGATTGACATTTCTAGAACGTTTTGTAATATTCAGCATGCTTGTCACTCGTTATTATCTTTAATGTTCAAACAATGAGAAGTTGCAGTTTCATCAGTTATTATTTTTTTCTGCCATGAATGTACATGTTGTTCCGAGAGGAATGGTCAATAAGCATGGATCTAACAGGAACGATCATCCAAAGAAAAAAGGCCAGCAAACATACGCTCTAAAATGCATGATGTAAGAGTTTTCATTTATCAAATATGACTATATGAACTGTATGGAGAAAGATAGCAGACATGCGGTGTTTACATGGCCATACTTCCCATCACAGATAGCGACACTATCGGGACAACGCAACCTTTTGCCAAGCCGCACGCCATTGACTATGCATGCGCCATTTGCAGTCAAAGCTATCGGAAGTTCAGGGTCATATCCCAGCGTGCATCCTGAATCGTTATACCGAACAAGAGTTGGCGTGGTGCCCGGCAGCGGTTTGCGTGGTCATCGACGATGACGACTTCTACAGATTGCCGGTACTTTCAAGAGTAACCACTATTACTAGGAAGTTTAAAGGCTTAATTTATACCTTTCCTTCAGTAAACGCTTGATTCCAACGAGATGTTTCATAACCTCATGATGCAATTTCCATGTCTTCTTCGTAACAGAGTAGAAACGCTTATCCCTTTGTCTACCTGTTTACGTGGCATGCCACCAACAGGACATTTTATTTATTTATCGTATGATGAAAGAGGAATATAGACAACTATTTACAACAATTTTACAAATTTCTATAGACATATAAGCTATTTCAAGTTTGTAATGGGTTCATAGCTCGAAGTTCAGTTTGGAAATTGTGAAGGTCTACCACTGTTCCTTTGAATACACTGAGGGAACATTTAAATGTTATATGCTATAGTGTTCGCTACTCTTCACCGCAGTCACATTCAAGGGAGCGCTTCCGTGTCCACTGGTGCTGTGCTGCTCATCTGCCCCGGTCAGTACTGATCCGATCCAATATACACCAGTGTCGTCGTGGTAGATGAGCCCCTGTTGGTCGCTCGCAGGGAGTTTTGATTAATTGGCAGCGCTTCATGGAAGTTTGCTCCTTCCACTGATTGTTTCAGGCTTCTAGCATGTTGAAGTTTCTGTCCCGCAGACTGACTGCTGTGGGCCGCGATGCTTTTTTAGACCTCAGTCGCAGAGGTTCTGATGAATCAACTGGACGTTAACGGAATATGGACACTCAGCAGCTGGCGGGTCAACCATCTTAGGTAATGAAGCGAGGAACTTGGATGGTTCGGCTTGGCAGGAAGTATGTGCGGAACAAACGCAAAGCCATTTCAGCTATACGCCCTGTTGCGTAGACACATCTGTTTCAATCGGGGCAGCCTCAGAACACGATATTTATGATTTCGTTCTATTGGCATGAAAATTTAGTCGTTGACTGAGTGCGCTTTTGGCCGTTTGAATCATCGGCCAAATTCTATCCCGATAAGGTGTTTATTTCTCGGTTTATCATAATTTTTAAATGAATATTCCAGTGTATGGCGTAGGAAATGGCGTGTTTGAACGAAACCTGTCAGGTGGGCGATAAAGGTGTGATGTTTGTCAAACAATTTCCTGTAATTTTTATAACAATCTACTTGTTTTAATCAATCATCTCGAACCGAAACATACACTTCAACAGGATCATCAGATAATAAAAATGGCTCAAATGGCTCGGAGCAGTATTGGACTTAACATTTGAGGTCATCAGTCCCCTAGAACTTAGAACTACTTAAACGTAACTAACCTAAGGACATCACACACATCCATGCCCGAGGCAGGATTCGAACCTGCGACCGAAGTGGTCACGCAGTTCCAGACTGAAGCGCCTAGAACCGCACGGCCACACCGGCCGGCCATCAGATAATAAACACATCCGATCTTTCAGTCGTTGCGAAAATTAAATATTATTTATTTATTTTTGAGCTTTTCCTCATTACAGAGGCTTATCTCCAACATAATAATTTACTTGGAAAATACAATACAAACAATAAACGTTCTTAAACTATACTCTCAAAATATTTCTCCAGGTGTTTCGATCTTGCGTGTCGTCTTCCTCTGTGCCCATTCTCCTCATTGTGTGCTGTACATTTTGGAGCCAGGTGGTCACAGGTCGTCCTCTTCTTCTTCTCCCCTCCGGTTCCTACTCCAGTATCAGTTTTGGTATTCTGGCTTCCTCCATTCGTCGTACATGCCCGTACCACTGTAATTTCTTCCTATCCATTACGTCATATATTCTTTCTTTTATTTCCATTCTCCTTATTACTTCGGTGTTCCGTATCTTTTCTTTCCTGGAGATTCTTGCCGATCTTCTCCAAAAGTCCATCTCTAGAGCTTGTAATTTTTTAATGTGCTTCATGTTAATTGTCCAGGTCTCCGTTCCATACAGAAACCACACTCTCTAATATGGATTTGTATATTAATTTTTTAGTTCTGCTCATTACATTCCTGCTCCATAAGACTGAGTTAAGCATCCCAATGACCCTCCGTCCGCTACTAATTCTTTTATTGATTTCTGACTCTGATTTTCCCTCGATTTCTAAAATGGATCCCAAATAACAGAAAGTGTTTACCTTTTTGATTTTCTTTCCTTCAATGTATAGCTCATCTGAATCATTAGTCAAGTATTCTGTTTTTTTGGTAATTAATCTTCAAACCCCAAGTTTTGTATGCTACTGCTAGTTGATTGCACATATAGTTAGCATCCTCCCCATCTTGTGCTATGACTACTTGATCATCAGCAAATAATAAATGATGTAGGTAAACTCCATCTCTTATTTCTAATCCCATACTATTACATTTACGAGACCATGTTCTAAGGCTAATATCTATATAGATTTTAAATAATGATGGTGACATGGGACAGCCCTGTAAAAGGCCTTTGCTTGTTCTAAATTTCTGTGAAAGTTTATTACCAACTTTCACTTGGCAAATGTTATCTTTATACATCTGTTGTATTATTTTAATCAAGGAAGGGTTTATGTTTGCCATATGTAGTGCTCTCCAAAGTAATTTTCTTGGAACAGTATCATACGCTTTTTCTAGATCTATGAAAATTAATCCTATACTTTTTGATTTTTCCCTCTGTTTCTCCAAAATCTGTCGTAATGTGAAAATATGGTCTACACATGATCTCCCAGCTGTGAATCCACATTGTTCTTCTTGGGTTCTAAAATTTTTTTCCAGTTTGTTTTTAATTACTTTCGCAAAAATTCTCATTAACGTGTTTGTAACACAAATTCCTCGATAGTTTGAACAAATTTTGCGATCCCCTTTCTTAAATATTGTATTAATGTAACCTAGCTTCATCTCGTTGGGTATTGAATCTCCATGTATCATTTTGTTGAAGAGCTGTGTTATCAGTTTCACAATTTTGTCACCACCATATTTCAGACACTCCAGATTGATATTGCCTGGTCCTGGTGATTTACCATTCTTTCCTGTTCTCAACGCCTGAAGTACTTCACTTTCTAAAATATGGATCTCATCATCTTCATGTCCTTTATCTTCCCCTGTTCCTTCTTCTAGATATTCTTCTCTGTCTTCATTTAATAATTTTTGGAAATACTCTTCCCATTCTTTTTGTGTTATCAGTTGGAGATTAGTTTTGCTTTTTGTATCCTGTCGAAGCCCTTTCAATACTGACCATGCTTCTTTTGCTCTCCCAAATCCTAATTTGCTATTCACCTTGGCACATGTTCTTTCCCATGCTTCATTTTTTGCCATCCTTATTTTTTTCATCACTTCATTCTTCTTTTCCTTGTATTAAATAAATAATCCTAATAAAATGAAAAAATATTCATGAACTGGGGGTCACTACCTGAGCGGTAACGTTGTCGCCAGGTGGAAGTTCACGTCGCCAGGCTCATCACATCTGTTACCAGCAACCTTTTATGATTAACACACAATAGCTTTCAGCTTCTAGCCCGAATGGATGGGCCTGGAGAACATTCCCGCCAGTAAAGGCAGCCATTTGTCCAAACAAATCCGACACAGTTCTTAACTCCATAGGTAGAACCGCCACGATACAGGAAGATAGGCGAATACGAAGGAAAAAAATAACAAAAAAAACCTCATTTCCCTAACGTAGGTGAAAATTAGTGAAAGAAACAGTGTTTGCTTCCTAATTGCCGCGCGGGATTAGCCGAGCGGTCAGGCGCTGCAGTCATGGATCGTGCGGCTGGTCCCGGCGGAGGTTCGAGTCCTCCCTCGGGCATGGGTGTGTGTGTTTGTCCTTAGGATAATTTAGGTTAAGTAGTATGTAAGCTTAGGGACTGATGTTCAAATGTGTGTGAAATCTTATGGGATTTAACTGTTAAGGTCATCAGTCCCTAAGCTTACACGCTACTTAACCTAAATTATCCTATGGAGTAACACACACACCCATGCCCGAGGGAGGACTCGAACCTCCGCACAGTCCATGACTGCAGCGCCTTAGACCGCTCGGCTAATCCCGCGCGGCAGGGACTGATGGCCTCACCAGTTAAGTCCCATAAGATTTCACACACATTTGAACATTTGAACAAGCTTCGTAATACGCTCACATTACCATAGACTTCAGACCTGTGATCACAATCGTAGCGCTAAGTGGACTTCAGATAATGGTGAGTGCACACTTAGATTTTGCATTAAGTAGTTAATGAAGTCATCAAAATTTTTACAGTTTGTTTTTTTATATGGTTCAAATGGCTCTGAGCACTATGGGACTTAACTTCAGAGGTCATCAGTCCCCTAGAACTTAGAACTACTTAAACCTACCTAACCTAAGGACATCACACACATCCATGCCCGAGGCAGGATTCGAACCTGTGACCGTAGCGGTCGCGCGGTTCCAGACTGTAGCGCCTAGAACCGCTCGGCCACTTTGGCTGGCTGGTTTTTTATAGTTCTTAAATTAATTGTGTGGCACATATTCTTAAAGCTCTCCGGCGAATACTCTTCGAATGCTACACAGTCCCGTCACATTAATGTGACTGCCGGCTATGTTCGACGACTAATGCAATAACCACTTATAGACGGCAGGTGGCACACTAGCAGTGGACGGTATATAGCGCATGTCAGGGGGACGTGGACAACACTGCCGTCGTTATCGTAATGAGGAGACGGGGCGATTTATCTGACGGCCAAAAGGACATAACCATTGATTTTCGGGTCAAGGATGGAAACATTTCCGAAACTGCCAAGTTTGTAAACCGTTAGCGTGCCGTCGTGGTCAGAATATACCGTGCATGGAAAAACGGCGCCATTCAAAACCGGCGCTGAGGCAAGTGTGGTGTACCATGGGCCATAGCTGACAAGGATGAACGATGGCTGCGGAGATGTGTACAGGCGAATCAAATGGTTCAAATGGCTCTGAGCACTATGGGACTTAACTTCTGAGGTCATCAGTCCCCTAGAACTTAGAACTACTTAAACCTAACTAATCTAAGGACATCACACACATCCATGCCCGAGGCAAGATTCGAACCTGCGACCGTAGCGGTCGCGCGGTTCCAGACTGTAGTGCCTAGAACCGCTTGGCCACAACGGCCGGCCAGGCGAATCGACGTGCAACTATTGAACAACTGAATATCCAGATGAGCAAAGTAACAGATGGGCTAACAGCAGTGCCTTCTCAACCACCGTTCAGTGAAAGCTGTTGCCTCAGGCGCCTGGTTCATACACCCATGCTAAACGCTGTTCACTGGCGACGATGCCTGGAATTTGCACACCAATGCCGCAACTGGACGTCCACTGAGTGGCGATAGGTGACTTTCTCAGATAAATAGGGCTAGGGCCTCCCGTCGGGTAAACCGTTCGCAGGGTGCAACTCTTTCGATTTGACGCCACTTCAGCGACTTGCGCGTCGATGGGGATGAAATGATGATGATTAGGACAACAGAACACCCAGTCTCTAAGCGGAGAAAATCTCCGACCCAGCCGGGAATCGAACCCGGGCCCTTAGGATTGACATTCTGTCGCGATGACTACTCAGCTACCGGGAGAGGACTCTTTTTGAGATTAATGAAGTTTTATACTGCATCGGAGAGATGGACGTTGGCGCGAACAGCGTGAAACGTCTGAAAGGAAACACACTACAACCAGGAGGGAGCATTATAGTCTGGGGAATGTTATCGTGGCATTCCCTGACTTACCTCGTCAATATGAGAGGTGCAGTGAATCAAACCAGACATGTATCTATCCAATGGGACCATGTCCTCCCTTACATGCAGTTTACTTTTCTTCGGCACGATGGCATCTAGCAGCTGGACAATGTAATGTGTCACACAGCTCGCAGTGCACGTGCATGGTTCGAAGAGCACCAGAATGAGTGTACCGTACTGCACTGGCCACCAAACTCCAAACTCCTCAGATTTATCGCAATCGAGAATCTGTGGGATCATCTCGATCGGGCTGTTCGCGTCATGGAATCTCAACGGAGTAACCTAGTGCAGCTGTCCACATCACTGGAATCGGCAGGGCTCCGCATCCATGTCGATACCTTTAAGAACCTCTCTGAGTCCTCCTGCACGTCTCGCTCTGCAAAAGGTTGCTCTTCACGCAGGTGGTCAAATTAATGAGACTGGGCAGTATATATACACTCCTGGAAATTGAAATAAGAACACCGTGAATTCATTGTCCCAGGAAGGGGAAACTTTATTGACACATTCCTGGGGTCAGATACGTCACATGATCACACTGAGAGAACCACAGGCACATAGACACAGGCAACAGAGCATGCACAATGTCGGCACTAGTACAGTGTATATCCACCTTTCGCAGCAATGCAGGCTGCTATTCTCCCATGGAGACGATCGTAGAGATGCTGGATGTAGTCCTGTGGAACGGCTTGCCATGCCATTTCCACCTGGCGCCTCAGTTGGACCAGCGTTCGTGCTGGACGTGCAGACCGCGTGAGACGACGCTTCATCCAGTCCCAAACATGCTCAATGGGGGACAGATCCGGAGATCTTGCTGGCCAGGGTAGTTGACTTACACCTTCTAGAGCACGTTGGGTGGCACGGGATACATGCGGACGTGCATTGTCCTGTTGGAACAGCAAGTTCCCTTGCCGGTCTAGGAATGGTAGAACGATGGGTTCGATGACGGTTTGGATGTACCGTGCACTATTCAGTGTCCCCTCGACGATCACCAGTGGTGTACGGCCAGTGTAGGAGATCGCTCCCCACACCATGATGCCGGGTGTTGGCCCTGTGTGCCTCGGTCGTATGCAGTCCTGATTGTGGCGCTCACCTGCACGGCGCCAAACACGCATACGACCATCATTGGCACCAAGGCAGAAGCGACTCTCATCGCTGAAGACGACACGTCTCCATTCGTCCCTCCATTCACGCCTGTCGCGACACCACTGGAGGCGGGCTGCACGATGTTGGGGCGTGAGCGGAAGACGGCCTAACGGTGTGCGGGACCGTAGCCCAGCTTCATGGAGACGGTTGCGAATGGTCCTCGCCGATACCCCAGGAGCAACAGTGTCCCTAATTTGCTGGGAAGTGGCGGTGCGGTCCCCTACGGCACTGCGTAGGATCCTACGGTCTTGGCATGCATCCGTGCGTCGCTGCGGTCCGGTCCCAGGTCGACGGGCACGTGCACCTTCCGCCGACCACTGGCGACAACATCGATGTACTGTGGAGACCTCACGCCCCACGTGTTGAGCAATTCGGCGGTACGTCCACCCGGCCTCCCGCATGCCCACTATACGCCCTCGCTCAAAGTCCCTCAACTGCACATACGGTTCACGTCCACGCTGTCGCGGCATGCTACTAGTGTTAAAGACTGCGATGGAGCTCCGTATGCCACGGCAAACTGGCTGACACTGACGGCGGCGGTGCACAAATGCTGCGCAGCTAGCGCCATTCGACGGCCAACACCGCGGTTCCTGGTGTGTCCGCTGTGCCGTGCGTGTGATCGTTACTTGTACAGCCCTCTCGCAGTGTCCAGAGCAAGTATGGTGGGTCTGACACACCGGTGTCAATGTGTTCTTTTTTCCATTTCCAGGAGTGTACCTTTGAATTGCAATTTCTTGGAAGTTATTCTAAAGCGATGCACTAAGTACTGGCTGCAATCCTTTTATTATTATTATTATTATCATCGCCAACGGCCTTGCCGCAGTGGTAACACCGGTTCCTGTCAGATCGCTGAAGTTAAGCGCTGTCGGGCTGTGCTAGCACTTGGATGGGTGACCATCCGGTCTGTCGAGCGCTGTTGACAAGCGGGGTGTACTCAGCCCCTGTGAGGCAAACTGAGGGGCTACTCGATTGAGAAGTAGCGGCTCCCGTCTCGTAAACTGACATACGGCCGGGAGAGCGGTGTGCTGACCACATGCCCATATCCGCACCCAGTGACGCATGTGGTTGAGGATGACACGGCGGCCGGTCGGCACCGTGAGTCCTTCCACGGCCTGTTCCGACGGAGTTAGTTAGTTAGTAAGTTATTATCATCGTCATAATCATCATCATCATCATCATCTGCCTTACTAAACGGCTAACTAGGGACACAGTCACATTTACAGGAGGCCTATGTACCTGCTTTCAGGGGCACCAAAAATTTTATTTTCAATTTTTCGTATACTTATTGACAGAATTCAAAAATTTAAAATGGATGACATAATCTACTGATCAACAGCTATTATCTTGCGTTAAAGATGTAGCAAAATAAATCAAGTATTGCCGTTAGAAACTGTGTGTATGTTTTGCGACAGAGTAACGCCAATTACGCAGACTATATTCCTCCGGTATTTGAGAATGAGAGCCCTTAGCGTCATCCAGTAAACTTTACACATCATTCAGAAAGTTTCCTCGCTGAAAACACCCACAGTATTACAAAAAGAAAAAAGTTTAACGTTTACTATATTTTCGCTATTCACGCTCTTCACGCAGCAACAAACATGACTTTCTAATTTATTACTTCTTTACTAGCAAATCTATTCGCAACATCTTTTAAAATTGGAAATTTGTGGTAAGGTCTTATGGGACCAAACTGCTGAGGTCGTCGGTCCATAAGCTTACACACTTCTTAATCTAACTTTAACTTACGCTAAGGGCGACACACACACACTCATGCCCGAAGGAGGACTCGAACCTCCGACGGGGGGAGCAGCGCGGACCGTGACAAGACGCCCCAGACCGCCGGGCTACCCCGCGCGCCAACATCTTCTACAGACAGTATCTACATATACCACTGAATATACCTGCAAAATTATATTACTGTACGAGACGTAGATCGGAATATACCACAGTTTAAACATGGGAAATCGATTCTTTAAGGAATCGGTGGTGGAGTTTATGGTCGTTATTCTAAAACATTATACGAGTGTTGGAACTTTGATAGTGGCAACTATTTAATTAGAGCTCGTACAAAATAGATACGTGTTTCAAAATTTTACTGACCTTCAAAGTAGTCACCAACATTGTGCCAGCAATGCGAAAGTCGTAGGATATTCTTAGCAGTGCCAGTTGTGTTGATAGTTCGAGTTGCGCGGTCTATTGCCCGACGAATTTGTAGCAGTTCTGAAGTGAATGCCGTGAAGTGTTTCCTTCAGTTTAGAAAATGGTTCAAATGGCTCTGAGCACTATGGGACTCAACTTCTGAGGTCATCAGTCCCCCAGAACTCAGAACTACTTAAACCTAACTAACCTAAGGACATCACACACATCCATGCCCGAGGCAGGATTCGAACCTGCGACCGTAGCGGTCACGCAGTTCCAGACTGAAGCGCCTAGAACCGCTCGGCCACTCCGGCCGGCCCACTATTAAAGTTCCAACCCTCGTATATACAGGATGTTTTACAATTAATGTTATACATTTCTAAAGGTTGTACATGGGACTTAGTAGATCAAGTTTTACGTGGGAACCCATGATGGGAAACGTCGTCCAATAACGCTGCAAAGCGTCAAAGTTATAGGTGCCGGCGCCTGTCATTGTATATTTATACACGGTGATTCCGTGATCATGCTACATACTTACTAGGATGATGGAGAAGGGTAAATGTATCAATTTCAGGTAAGGGTCCCTATACCGGAAACGAACGAGTCGAATGTTATAAGCGAAAACTGTTCTGATACCTCTGACAGTGGAATACATGTACTGGTACTGTTTGTTGTTGCTAAGATTGTAGGACAGGCAACTTTCAGAGGTAGTAGTATGATCCGAAACAAGAAAAAATGTCCAGTAAACATGGGCTCCAAAATACATACCTGAGGAGCTACGAGAATTTGTTCATCTTTGCTATGATGGAACACACCTGTTCTATTGAACAACTGCTTGTAGCTCTTAAGGTATGGTTGGTTGGTTGTTTTGGGGAAGGAGACCAGACAGCGAGGTCATCGGTCTAATCGGATTAGGGAAGGACGGGGAAGGAAGTCGGCCGTGCCCTTTGAAAGGAACCATCCTGGCATTTGCCTGGAGCGATTTAGGGAAATCACGGAAAACCTAAATCAGAATGGCCGGACGCGGGATTGAACCGTCGTCCTCCAGAATGCGAGTCCAGTGACTAACCATTGCTCCACCTCGCTCGGTCTTAAGGTATGCACATACATTTACAGGCACTGTCGCCTCTAACTTGACGTTCTATAGCGTCGTTGGATGACGTTTACGGACGTGGGTTCCTGTGTAAAATTTGATCTACTAAGTTCCCTCTACAACCTCTAGAAGTGTGTAACATGAATTGTGATATAGTGTGAACATTACTAACATTGACAAACTGCAGGGATGGATTCGTAGCTGCAAATGGAGGAAAAAAGTTCCTGTGAATATGTGTCCGGAAATGCATCGTTGGCATGGTAGACGGCGCTGACGAATGGAAGTTCCTCTGAATATTTGCCGTGTCTGTAGTTCACAGACGACAATTGCGAAGACTGATGAGGCCAGATTTGGAAAAAATTGCTTCGTCGGTAAAGAGGACCGATGACAGAAATCCCGTAATTGTTATTGTATGGTGCAAAAATCATCGAAAAAATCCTTCCTGTGGAGGGAGATTCGCTGATGAATCCTTGCACTCTTTGCAGGTGATAAGGATAGCAGCGATTGTCATGCAGAGAGCATCTCGTGGTCGTGCGGTAGCGTTCTCGCTTCCCACGCGCGGGTTCCCCGGTTCGATTCCCGGCGGGGTCAGGGATTTTCTCTGCCTCTTGATGGCTGGGTGTTGTGTGCTGTCCTTAGGTTAGTTAGGTTTAAGTAGTTCTAAGTTCTAGGGGACTGATGACCATGGATGTTAAGTCCCATAGTGCTCAGAGCCATTTGAATTTTTGATTGTCATGCAGGATACATGTAATCATACTTTGGCTTACACCATGTAGATCTGCCATTTGCCTGGAACTTGTTGTAGGTTTCGTGTCAATATCCTCTAGAATTCGGTCCTCCAGATTTGGTGTATGCACAGTCCGCCGTCTCCCTGTACGTTTTTCTGTCTGAAAGGATCCATTATCACACAAACGCTCAAAAAGGGCTTGAAATGGTGTGTGATGCTGCTGGTGTTTGTAGGGGTAATTGTTTTGGTATAGTCATGATTCCTCCCGACCGTTCACATGTGCTTGGGAATACACAAACTCCATCTGGACTTGTTCCCGTTATGAATACCGGACCATTCTGCTGCTTGCATTACTCAGCGTCAATCACACAGCCTGCAACGCACAAGGAACACACGACACGGGGTCAGAGGAATTTTCATTTGTCAGCTGTACCACATCTACTGTGGCAACGATGCATTTACAGTCACATGTTCATAGGACCTTTTTTCTCCATTTGCAGTCAGGAATCTGTCCCTGCAGTTTGTCGGTTTTATTAACGTTCACCTTGTATATATACAAGGTGGTTCACTTAAAGTTTTACCGAGAGAGGTGGCGGAGTGGTCAGCACACTGCACTTACGTTCGTGAGGGCGACGGTTCAAATGCGCGTCCAGGTTTTAGGTTTTCCGTTGGTTGCATTGTAATAAGTCAGTTACATCCAGAGAAACTGCAAAGTGAAGTTGACGCTTGGAATAAGACAAACGCGCCACTATTGCACATTCCGAGATACAATCGTGAATACCACATTGCCCATAATCGCGATATGATTTACGTGCCACGATGCAACAGTCGCTGTACTTATTACTATGAACACTGTTATTAAGTGGTCTGGAAACAATACAAAAAAAATGGCTCTGAGTACTATGGGACTCAACTGCTGTGGTCATAAGTCCCCTAGAACTTAGAACTACTTAAACCTAACTAACCTAAGGACAGCACACAACACCCAGCCATCACGAGGCAGAGAAAATCCCTGACCCCGCCGGGAATCGAACCCGGGAACCCGGGCGTGGGAAGCGAGAACGCTACCGCACGATCACGAGATGCGGGCAGGAAACAATACAGATGTCCAGTCACACAAGTACGTACAACGACTATTTAACCCTCTGTTAGATCCTTGCCGGTGATACTCTGTTTTTCACTATCGTTATGTCTGTTCTAGTACTGTTTGAAAGATCAATAAAGCACGAACGAATAAACCCTTTCCTTATTTTTCATTGTGTATGACTGGTCGTCTGTATTATTTCCAGCCCACTTAATAACAGCGTAAATAGCAGTAAGTACAGCGTTTGTTGCGTACTAGTACGTCAATCACATCGCGATTACGAGCAACGTGGGGTTCACGTTTGCATCTCACGATGTGCAAGAAACGCGTTTCGTTTATTTCAAGCGTCAACTTCGATTTGCAATGTCTCGGGATGAAATTCAGGTATTGCGATGCAACCAATGCCATTCTTTTTGTGATTCTTCATGTTATTGTTTGTGTAAGAAATAATATGGTGTGTCCATTAAAAAAACGTAAGCTTACTTTGAAAATAATATTTGGTTACGTTTCAGAACGTCTCACAGTATTTATTTACCTGAGCACCTGCCTTATATTCACAGCCGTGAAAGTCGTTTTTCAGTGTATGTAACTGCGCCATATTGTTGCAAAGTACTTGCGCTGAGACGCTGAAGTGGGCTTCCTATATATATATAATATATATATATATATATATATATATATATATATATATATATATATATATATATATATATATATATATATGCGTTTTAAAAAAATAGGAACCCTCGTTTTTTATTCATATTCGTGTAGTACGTAAAGAAATGTGACTGTTTTAGTTGGACCACTTTTTTCGCTTTGTGATAGATGGCGCTGTAACAGTCACAAACATATGGCTCACAATTTTAGACGAACGGTTGGTAACAGGTAGGTTTTTTAAATTAAAGTACAGAACGTAGGTACGTTTGAACATTTTATTTCGGTTGTTCCAATGTGATACATCTACCTTTGTGAACTTATTATTTCTGAGAACGCTTGCTGTTACTGCGTGATTACCTGCAAATACCACAAAAATGGTTCAAATGGCTCTGAGCACTATGGGACTTAACATCTCTGGTCATCAGTCCCCTAGAACTTAGAACTACTTAAACCTAACTAACCTAAGGACATCACACAACACCCAGTCATCACGAGGCAGAGAAAGTCCCTGACCCCGCCGGGAATCGAACCCGGGAACCCGGGCGCGGGAAGCGAGAACGCTACCGCACGACGACGAGCTGCAGACTGTAAATACCACATTAATGCAATAAATGCTCAAAATGATGTCCGTCA
The DNA here is from genome assembly GCF_023864275.1 of Schistocerca cancellata. Classification (NCBI taxonomy): domain Eukaryota; kingdom Metazoa; phylum Arthropoda; class Insecta; order Orthoptera; family Acrididae; genus Schistocerca; species Schistocerca cancellata. Next base: position 210,403,477 of record NC_064629.1, on the reverse strand, counting down.
ACCTCAATGCATTTGGCAATACGTGCAACGACATTCCTCTCAACAGCGAGTAGTTCGCCTTCCCTAATGTTCGCACATGCGTTGACAATGCCCTGACGCATGTTGTCAGGCGTTGTCGGTGGATCACGATAGCAAATATTCTTCAATTTTCCCCACAGAAAGAAATCCGGGAACATCAGATCCAGTGACAGACGGGCCATGGTATGGTGCTTCGACGACCAATCCAAGTGTCATGAAATATGCTATTCAATACCGCTTCAACCGCACGCGAGCTATGTGCCGGACACCCATCACGTTGGAAGTACATCGCCATTCTGTCATGCAGTGAAACATCTTGTAGTAACATCGGTAGAACATTACGTAGGAAATCAGCGTACATTGCACCATTTAGATTGCCATCGATAAAATGGGGGCAAATTATCCCTCCTCCCATAATGCCGCACCATACATTAACCCGCCAAGGTCGCTGATGTTCCGCTTGTCGCAACCATCGTGGATTTTCCGTTGCCCAATAGTGCACATTATGCCGGTTTACGTTACCGCTTTTGGTGAATGACGCTTCGTCGCTAAATAGAACGCGTGCAAAAAATCTGTCATCGTCCCGTAATTTCTCTTGTGCCCAGTGGCAGAACTGTACATGATGTTCAGAGTCGTCGCCATGCAACTCATGGTGCATAGAAATATGGTACGGGTGCAATCGATGTTGATGTAGCTTTCTCACCACCGACGTTTTTGAGATTCCCGATTCTCGCGCAATTTGTCTGCTACTGATGCGCGGATTAGCCGCTACAGCAGCTAAAACACATACTTGGACATCATCATTTGTTGCAAGTCGTGGTTAACGTTTCATATGTGGCTGAACACTTCCTGTTTCCTTAAATAACGTAACTATCCGGCGAACGGCCCAGACACTTGGATGATGTCGTCCAGGATACCGAGCAGCATACATAGCACACGCCCGTTGGGCATTTTGACCATAATAGCCATACATCAACACGATATCGACCTTTTCCGCAATTGGTAAACGGTCAATTTTAACACGGTCAATGTATCACAAAGCAAATACCGTCCGCACTGGCGGAATGTTACGTGATACCACGTACTTACACGTTTGTGACTATTACAGCATCATCTGTCACAAAGCTAAAAAAGTGGTCCAACTAAAACATTCATATTTCCTTACGTACCAGACGAATATGTAATAAAAATGGGGGTTCCTATTTAAAAAAACGAAGTTGATACCTGTTTGACCTATGGCAGCGCCATCTAGCGGGCCAACCATAGCGGCATCTGGTTTCCCCCTTCAAGCTAGACGAGTTTCGTTCTTTGTAGTCTTTTTGTTTCTACATCTACATCTACATCCATACTTCGCAAGCCACCTGACCGTGTGTGGCGGAGGGTACTTTGAGTACCTCTGTCGGTTCTCCCTTCTATTCCAATCTCGTATTGTTTGTGTAAAGAAAGATTGTCGGTATGCCTCTGTGTGGGCTCTAATCTCTCTGATTTTATCCTCATGGTCTCTTCGCGAGATATACGTAGGAGGGAGCAATATACTGCTTGACTCCTCGGTGAAGGTATGTTCTCGAAACTTCAACAAATGCCCGTACCGAGCTACTGAGCGTCTCTCCTGCAGAGTCTTCCACTGTTTATCTATCATCTCCGTAACGCTTTCGCGATTACTAAATGATTCTGTAACGAAGCGCGCTGCTCTCCTTTGGATCTTCTCTATCTGTTCTATCAATCCTATCTGGTACGGATCCCACACCGGCGAGCAGTACTCAAGCAGTGGGCGAACAAGTGTACTGTAACCTACTTCTTTTGTTTTCGGATTGCATTTCCTTAGGATTGTACCAATGCACCTCAGTCTGGCATCTGCTTTACCGACGATCAACTTTATATGATCATTCCATTTTAAATCACTCCTAATGCCTAGTTCCAGAGAATTTATTTAATTAACTGTTCTAGTTGATGAGCTGCTATATTGTAGCTAAATGATAAATGATCTTTCTTTCTATGTATTCGCAGCACATTACACTTGTCTACATTGAGATTCAATTGCCATTCCCCGCACCATGCGTCAATTCGTTGCATATCCTCCTGCATTTCAGTACAATTTTCCATTTTTTCCATTTTTGATGCTTACTTCGTGAGATATTTGGCCCGGTCACTATCAATGGACCACCCTGTATATAGTTAAAGGAGAGCAGCCATGGCATGTTAAAAATGTGGGTAACGGAAGGTAATAATTATGGGATTAGGAGATTCAGGAACAAACGGGGTCCACAGAGAATTGAACCCTGGGTCAACGACTTGTATCATTATGACTTTTCCATCCCAAAAATTGTTCAAATGGCCCTGAGCACTATGGGACTTAACTTCTCAGATCATCAGGCCCCTAGAACGTAGAACTACTTAAATCTAACTAACCTAAGGACATCACACACATCCATGCCCGAGACAGGATTCGACCGTAGCGGTCGCGCGGTTCCAGACTGTAGCGCCTAGAAACGCTAGGCCACCTCGGCCGGCTCATTTCCATCAGAATGACAAATTTTTATTCCGCCTGAGTGTAAAACCCCAAGAGGTTTACAGTGGTGTCTGATACATCGTTTTCGAAGAGGTGAGCAACGTCTGCTGATGGAATATCTCACTGGTACGCGAAAGTTTAGTCCTTTATTGTAAACTTTCTCGAAATAATGGAAACGTGCAGAACGAGCAGACGAACTTAGTAGAACACATAATTTTTGGTGTCGTACGGCGGTCGCGACTACCGGGTTCTTCCCGCGCCGGAGGGGGGCGTTGCTGGTGGTGGTGGTGGCGATGAAGCAGCGGGGATGCTGCCGAAAGAAGTGAAAGAGAAAGCGTCAACTTTTGGCCGTGGCCTTTGAATGTCGCGGCGAGAGAAAGCTCGGCGTGGAGGGTGGTAGTGGGGCGCCGGCGAGAAAGCGAGCCGTGGAGCGGGCGCGCGCGCGCCGCGCAGGCCTCAGTCCGCCATGGCCGCCTCCGCCGCTCGCTGCTGCTGCCTCGCGCTGCTGCTCGTCGCCGCCCGTGAGTCTCCAGCTCCAGCACAGCGCGCGCTTTTCCAGCCCCGGCGCACCTTTCCTCTCTGACACACAACGAAATACCTGGCCCTCCCCACGCTGCTTTCCTTCACCGACGATCGGTCGTGATAGGGTAACACGTTCTCGCAACACCACCGTCTACATTTCTTTATCCTTCGAGACCATTCTTACTGTCAGGGACTATATTTGCTTTACGAACTATCCGTACGAGATGCATCGTCATATTTTCGCGGCGTATCGACCGGTCCGACATGCAGCCGCAGAAACTCAATTTCTTCGACTGGCATTTCAGCCGTATTCCTTTCTTCCACCATCCGAGTGAGCTAATACACTGAAGCTATACAGCGCCCGTATTCGTTACTTTACACACAGGAGCCCCGTCGCTGTGCTGTATGACAGTGCTGGAATTGTAGAGTCGACTTCGTCTTTCTGAGGAAGAAGCAGTGGAAATTCGTTTAGCGAAGGATTTAATTGCTGGAGATAGCGGTTTAAGTCTGGACCAACGTATGGAACCCGGCGCTTTCTTTCATCAACTCGCAAAGAGGTCGCAATAGAGCAGCTGCTATACATGCATCGATATTCCACCACCGCTCGAACGAACAAAATCTCTGGCCCTCGTGTATTCTGCCGCCGCAAGCAAAGTGCCGCCGAAACGAGATTTTACTTCAGTGAATGTCGTCCTAGCCTAACGCGACAGAGACAGCTGTATATACTATATGACACTTTTCAAAGACAAATGATTTGTTGTATGAATCCTTCAGAAATAAGTTACAATTTAGTTTAGTTCGAGATACTTATTCAGCGAAATCGGGTGCTTGATAAAGCTAAATGATGCTGGAATCACGCATGGGTTGTAGATGTCGAAACATCGCCACTTCTTTGCCGTAAACTGCATGGAGAGTATGAACATGAGATTTAAGACTCGTAAGATGTGCTAAATTAGTGGTTTTTGCAATACACACCTCCCTGTGTTTTATACGATTTTTAGAACGTACTTTATATTAGTTTTGCTCTTCTGGGTAATAACCCAAAAGAAGTAAAAAAAGTAATAAAACAAGAGATTAAGTGAAAAACATCGAAACTGCCTGATACGGCTGATTAAAATATTCGACGTTACCTCCCTGCGAAATTCTTCGAAACGGATCTATTTTTTATATGCATCGGAAAAACGTCGAGATAAATTTGAACTAAAACTGGAAAAGGGCAGGCTGTACCGTATGCATATTTTGAGATAACCGTTAGTATTAACCGAGGTGGAGGGATTTATTTTTTCGTTCTTGTCGACTCCGACTTGGAGTCCAGGCGAATAGGAAATCTTGCCCGTCCAGTTCTCCACGTAACACGCGTTACTGGCTTCTGCGCGCCGATGAAGTCACAGTGTTACGGGACCTGTCCCACTTGCGCTTACCTGCTTCTTCTCCTGCCTTGGCGCTGTCTGCAGCGTACTAGATGCCTTGCACGGCAATTCCTTTGGCATACGTACCTATGTTCAACTTTCCGTTGCGTTAATTATCTACTGAACTTTACAGCAAATGGGAATTATTGTGTAAATAAGATAAAATTTAGAATTTATCCACCATATCACAATATAAAAATGTGTGTGTGAAATCTTATGAGACTTAACTGCTAAGGTCATCAGTCCCTAAGCTTACACACTACTTAACCTAAATTATCCTAAGGACAAACACACACACCCATGCCCGAGGGAGGACTCGAACCTCCGCCAGGACCAGCCGCACAGTCCATGGCTGCAGCGCCTTAGACCGCCTGGCTAATCCCGTGCGGCATCACAATATATTCGGACAGATTTACAAGACGAATATAGTCTGAGAATATAAATGAAAATGCTTCAAAAATTGTCATTTATTCATTACGAATGTAATATCTAATACCAAGTGATGCTAATACTTACACTACATTATGAGAAATATTTTTGATCGAAATTTTACTATACGAATGTCTGTGAAATTGGAAACGGCCTTTGAGTGACTTACAGCTTTCTTCCTTTGTTTCACGCCAGCTGACATGTTCCAGCGCAGGATTGTTGATTGGCTGAAGTCTAGTATTATTATTAGTGTACGAAAACCGAAACTTACTATAACCTCCAGTATTATGCCATCCATAACGAATAAGTTGAAGTCACTTCATTTGACAGTCTGTAATCTTTTTTCGTTGAGGAGAATGTAACTGAGATGCATAACGTTACACGAATATCTGTTAAGTCATAGAGAATCATGCTAAAGACATATTCCATCTGCATTCACCCTAACTTCCACCATATGCAAAGAGCTTTCAGGAGGAACTATGCCTACAGAGTTTGCTATTAAACATGCTCAGTTAATAGTCAGCAGAAAAGAGTAGTCGTTACTGGTTACTTACAATTTCTCGCAAACTATTCCAAAATTTTGTTAGTCAGAGCAACATTCGTTAAACGCCTATCTATCTATGAAACGGCACATTGTAATTCCTAAGACAGTCAAGGCTGTAATGTATTCAGAGTAGCGGTAACTTTCTGCTCCGCCCACGTCTGTAACCGAGGTTGCTGCGCAAAGCAGCTGCCTAGTCCGTCTGGGCTGCCTTTCCACTCACTTTGCTTGGATTTAATTACTCTCTCTGCAAGGGGCCTAAAAACAAACCTTTCAGCCACTTCCGAATGGAAGTCGCTAAGTAGTCCATGTCTGATTGTTTGGAAGAAAAGGAGGAAGTATAAAATTTCTCAGAGACATCATTACAGCCGGAGCTGAAGCTCTGATTGGGACGGATGGGAGTGTAAATCAGCCCAGTCCTTTTGAATAGAATCGTCCAGGCATTTGCCTTAAGCGATGTATGGAAACCGTAGAAAACCTAAATCAGCATGGCTGGTCATTTCATTGAAAAGGTGTGGTATAACGAAACGGCTACGAAATCTTGTGTGTATTTGCCCTTTCCGACAATATTACTCAGAGACATACTATCTCACAGATATTGTAAGTAGTGCAGCGACTAATATTTATGCTCCCATAAACATAGTAGACGGAATAAAAATATCGAGTACGTTCCCCGTCAACAGCTATAAAATGAAAGATAGATGTTCTATATGGGAAATAAGTTACCAAGGGGTGATCAAAAAGTTTGTGTTTGAGGGCATTGCTGCAGCCCGTATGAAACCCAGACGACGTGGGTATATGAGCACCGACGTATAGCCACGGGGTAAGTGTGGTATTCTACCGGAAATTTTTTTATCACCCCTTATTGTGAAATACAGAAATACTAGTCTTAAAACTTCTTCCTCTTAGATGTTTTCGTACTAGTACCCTTAACAGATCAGAGTGACTGATACATCTCATACATTCTAGACACCGCACACTACATTTGTGTAGGTGAAGGATGTTTTGGGAAAAACTGCAGTCGGTCACGCTCTTTTTGAACTCGTTTATTGTTAGCCGACGTATGAACTGCTGCAATTTCTTCCCAAACCATGCCTGTACTCCTGGCGGAGTCTGAAGCTGAAATACGCTGGCGAGGTGAAGTTTTGCAACTGAATCTAACTTGTAGATCCACTATCAACCGAAATGGATATAGATTGATTCATTTCTGTCTTCAGGTCAGTTGAGGATCAGTTGCAGAACAGTTTTTATTGACCAACACCAACCATAACGCTTTAGTTTCTTCATTTTGACGTTAGAATGGTGCGAATCCACAGCTGTTTAACTTGTCTGTGTGACAGTCACTACCTCTATTGTCTTATTTGTTGGAGGATAATCGGTTTCAGAGCAACAGATTTGCTTTGGTAGACTACTAGTGGAACATATGTAGTCACGACGTATGCTTTTGATAATGGAAGTACTTGTTTTTAAACCGGTTAGTGTCTCCCGTATATCCAAACCTTGACGCTGCATGAAAAAAAAAAGAAAAAACAATGCTTTGCCAGAGGTGTTGTTATAGAGTCGATACGAATCGCCATTAGAAAATTATCGTTAATCTGTGGATATGGCTTACTTACGTCGTTCAGTTGTATCCTGACTGGAGCGTAGAGCGTGCCAAATGAGAAATAACTAGCTGGGTCTTGAAAGGTGGGCCAGAATAAGCTATAAGAGGTTAGCTGAAGGAGACTTCCGTGAAGCGAGAGTGGTGCTGAGTTGGAAAGGAGCTCGCTTGCAGGTTAATGCGGTTGCCACACCGCTGGGCGTGTCCCGGCAGCTGCGCCGCACTACACGCCCCAGTCTCGTGCGCAGAAGGGCTCTCGCGTCAGATCTTCGCTGCAGGTTTCGAGAGCGCATATGTAGACACTCTGATATATGCCAGGTACAAGCCTGCAGACTGAAGGCGTTCAGATGGCAATGCCTGCAGGTTTCACAGCTCAAGGATTCAGGAAGAGTTCGAGGTTCAGCTGACCTCTGCCGGTCGTTGGAAATGCGGATGCAATTGCAGCCACAGGGCGACCTTAGTGGGCCGCTCGGGTACCGTAGACGCGACGTGATTTGCTAACTGTAATGAGCTTGTTCACCAGAAACACACGCAGTCTGGGCCTTGGTGACGTACGAAAGTCTTTTCTTTGGCGATTTCGCTGTAGTGCTCGGTGGCCTTTGGCATTACGAGGAAGAAATTCTGATTCTCAGATGCGATAATGTTAACATTAAAAGAAAAGGTAATTTTTTTCCTTCAGAAATCGATCCTTCAAACACGCTACTTTTTCTGTTTCCACGTAATATGAGGATTTCTTCGCCAGAAAATAATTAAGAGCCCTGACGATGAAATCCTGTTCACTAGTCTCTTTCAATTGTGCAAGTATCGGAAACTAAGACTTTTGTTTTGAATAATATATTTCGTTTGCGATACTTTTAACGTCACGGGTGTTGTATGTTTTGCGGGTCTGTTGTAAGAGTATGAACTCTCTGTCCTATACAGTATATTATGTGAAACACTTGGAAATTTTATACAACAATATTTTTCTTCATTCTTGTATATCCAGATAATGGCCACTTGGAATGAGGACAAAGGGAGTAGCTTCTTAACAGATTATCGATATCTTTCGTAAATCAATGTGTACTTGTATTAGAAATGCAGGCTGTTTCACGAAAGATGGACGTTATTAGTATTTTAGAAACTTTTAAAGTAGCGAAAAAGTAGGTACAGCAGCATTTTTTAATGGAACCTTGTAATTTTCTTGTGGCGTTTAAGAACTCTTGAACAATGGTGTTAAATGAAATAAAATTTGTTAATGATGGCAGTGGCGGCATTTTGAGAGCAGCTTGGCAATCAGATTTAGAGTATTTAATGGCTATTTCTACGGAACGATTCATCGCAAATATTAACAGGTGTTACAGCATCGCACGCCTCTTTTAGAGGGCTTCTCAACTGCCGAGTTCGTAGTTGTATTTAATATAACCATAGTTACATTAATATCTCCTGTAACTAACGGCATTACGAGTATTTTCCCTACTGCAAATTACTCTTCCCTTGGCATACTCTCACTTTTTCGAAACGTTGAGGTCCACAAGGTGGACACCCGGAAGACCTACCCGGGTGCAATGGTTCAACTCTCAAATTGTCATCGCTTCAATGTTGAAACGAGGTACTGATGAAAACGAGTTATTTATTTATTTGTATAATGTTCCCTCCGTCGCTCCGATTTTATTGTGCGGCCTGAGAGTTCATAAGTAGGCGCACATCACAGTATGTGGCTACCAGATAACGCTCCTGTTGCTGCATCGCCACCGCTTATACCAGACCGGCATAATTTGAACATCTCTTCTGCGGTTCGTATAGATGCTGCCCTGCGAATTTCATATTTTTGTTGCTCGGGTGTTGTATATATTCTGTGCATTTCGGGAACCTTGCATTAGACTAAAGGTGCGTGACAAAAAGCCTTGCAATCACACTCACACAACGTCTCCCTGGACAATCACTAACACGGAGCACGGGTTAAATCTGGCCCACCCACCTATTTGGCTGAATATCGCTTACCGCATCGCACTCTGCTATAGTGTTTAAGACGACCTGTGCTGTCCCAGTAACATCTTCTGCTAAGCTTGTTTCCCACCTTTCCCCCTGCCACAAACTAACGACGTTTCGTGTTGTCCTTTAGCGTGAAAGTGAGGATGAGACCCGTTTAAATGCCAAGGCCTCTACATAACAGCTTGACCCCGGAAAACGGGACTCCCGGCGTCGTCATCTTATGCAACTACACCACTCGGACATTCTACGTTTGTACTTGTTTTTCCCTTCGTGACGTGAGCACAATCTTAAATTGTTCTTCATACAACATTCGCCTCTCTTGTGCAGCCAAGTGGAAAACCGAGAAATAGGCATAGAAAAAGAGTTCACAAATTTTCCCTTGCACATTAACTTCTTACTGAAACAAACCAGCTTTCGGAAGCACGAGTAGAGGGGTTTCAATACTTTATAACAGAGACGAAGCGTGACAAGTAATAGTTTGATTCCCAGGCTTGTCACACAAAACCGTTTCTATCTTTTTAAGGGATGAGTTCGACTGCTTCCTGGGAATCTGTGTTGCAAGGGGAAGAGATCCGAACGGATAAGATTGAGAAGAAAAAAGACAGTCATATCCAAAGAAACCTACCCCTCACTCACCTCAAACAATGTAGGCAAACTGCGGAATACCGAGATCTGGATAGCCGGGCTATTATTTGAGCTATATTGACCACTCTACCATCTAGTTCTGAAAAAGAAAAAAAGAAAAAGAAGAACAAGACATTAGCGAAAACTGAGAAAAAAGGAAGAGAAAGAAGCGATAGTAGGAGATAGAAATCGTACACGTAGATTGAATCGTCTGGTCAGGAAACGCGGACATACGCTGGATTTGTAATGTGTTCAGTTTTGAAAACCATGTAGATGATTGCCTGGTTCTTTGTAGTTCATATATTTTCATACCGTGAAAGTGTACCTCACTCAACCACATCCAGACATACCTCGCAAGTTACCCCTCTAATTTTAAATTCAAGAGGATACCGATTCACTTCCAAATCCAAATTTGGTTTCGCTTTTCTGTAGTTTCTCGCATTCCCTTCTTCCAATTACTATGATGCTCTACAGAAGTTCTCCCATTTTCCAGAACGATATTTACATGGAAAAATTGGAAGATTTGAGGAGAAGATGTTACTAAATCAGCAAAAAAGAAGCCAATTTTACCTGAAAAGTGGGGAAGAATGATAATAGCGGAATTATGGTTTGGCAGTTACTCAGTAACTAGTACATTTCTCATAAGGAACGGGAAACTTAAACAATGACTCAAAAGCAATTAGCATTGAGGTTATCTAATATTTTATGAATGTTATTTCTCGACTATCATGGCACATTGTCATCTCGCGGCCGAGATGCAGAGAATTAGCGAAGAATTTGCACCTTTGCACCTTTAGCTAAGAACGATTATATCCCATTGACTGTGAAGACGACGGTTCAATCCCGCGTCCGGCCATCCTGATTTAGGTTTTCCGTGATTTCCCTAAATCGCTCCAGGCAAATGCCGGGATGGTTCCTTTCAAAGGGCACGGCCGACTTCCTTCCCCGTCCTTCCCTAATCCGATGAGACCGATGACCTCGCTGTCTGGTCTCCTTCCCCAAACCAACCGACCAACCGACTGTGAAGAAAAGACTAATTATATTCGGTTTTTGGAATAGACAGTTTAGCAATATGAAAGGAAGCTCACTGTCTGGCGATGCAGGCGAAGCTGCTAAGCTGGCAGTGCACGTCTGAGAACGGGTCGCGGTACGAAGGACACGTGCGAACGACTCGCCATTCCCGGCTACGACCTTGGTGCGTCAGCGGACAGTTACAATCACTTGATTGCACAGCAAACCTTTCGCTCCCTCTGCACAATTTTACACTTTATCCAGTCTATACACGGAACGTTTCCTTCGATGTTCACGTTCGGTTGACCTTTGTCTCACCAAAGGCTTCTTTTCCTCGTTCCGTGGGTGGTGATTTGTGGACGTCTTCGATCCATATGTTGTCAGCTTTGTCATCTTTTTCAGGAGTCGTGAAGCGGTTCCTTTGGCTTGAGAAAAGTTATTCTAAGTCTACGATATACGCCACGAGAAGATTTGGTGCAAATGGTGCAAATGGTTCTGAGCACTATGGGACTTAACATCTGTGGTGATCAGTCCCCTAGAACTTAGAACTACTTAAACCTAAGTAACCTAAGGACATCACACACAACCATGCCCGAGGCAGGATTCGAACCTGCGACCTTAGCGGTCACGCGGTTCCAGACTGAAACGCCTAGAACCACACGGCCACACCGGCCGGCCACGAGAAGATTTCAAGAACATAGTAACCGTAGGACATTTTAAACATAAATTTGCCTGCGTATCCACCAAGCGGACCGGAGAATATTAGCAAGGCTTATTATCTATAAAGAATCTGTTTTCTTTTTTTGCAGCATAATATTGACGTGACAGCTTTGTTCGAAACGCATTTATACTTTAACTTTTAAGCGATATGAACGGACGAAGAACAACGTCATCGTATATTACTTGTACCGAGCGAAGTGGCGTGATTTTTAAGAAACTAGATTCGCATTCGGAAGTATAAGTTCACAAATCTCCGAACAGCTACCTACATTTAAGTTTCCAGTGGTTTTCCTAAATCACCACCGACTTCCTGCGTCATCCTTATCCGATATGAGCTTTCGCTCAGTCTCTAAAGAGATCGTCGTTGACGTAGCGTTACATGCCAATACTCTTTTCTTTCGTTTGATGGCACTTGTGATTTTGGCACTCACATGAAGTCTGGCTCGTTTCTCGTAATGATTGCTGATGAGTTCCTTTCATTAAAATATTCGAGTAACGCTGATCTTTTATGAGGACTGCCATTTTTCCAGGAAAGATACCCTTTCTACTGCTGGTGAGCGAGATAATGACAGCTGAGCGTTAGATTGGTTCAAACGGTTCAACTGGATCTAAGCACTATGGGACTTAACATTTGAGGTCATTAGTCCCCTAGACTTAGATTTAAACCTAACTAACCTAAGGACATCACACACATCCATGCCCGAGGCAGGATTCGAACCTATGACAGGAGCAGCAGCGCGGTTCCAGACTGAAGCGCCAAGAACCGCTCGGCCACAGCGGCTGGCTGAGCGTTAGATTAAGTTGATTAATTGCACAAGCGTCTCCGATAATATCTTAGTCACTAATGCCAACCAGTTAATGTCGCGTACATTCCGGAAGAGCACAGTTCCTTACCTGCTGCTGTCAAACTTAAACTGATGTTATGCTGCAAATTTTTATGGTCTATACAGGGTGTTACAAAAAGGTACGGCCAAACTTTCAGGAAACATTCCTCACACACAAATAAAGAAAAGATGTTATGTGGACATGTGTCCGGAAATGCTTAATTTCCATGTTAGAGCTCATTTTATTTTCTTCCACCTACGCTCAATGGAGCAGGTTATCATGATTTCATACGGGATACTCTACCTGTGCTGCTAGAACATGTGCCTTTACAAGTACGACACAACATGTGGTTCATGCACGATGGAGCTTCTGCACATTTCAGTCGAAGTGTTCGCACGCTTCTCAACAACAGATTCGGTGACCATGGCCTCAACGCTCTCCTGACCTCAACCCTCTTGACTTTCATTTATGGGGGCATTTGAAAGCTCTTGTCTACGCATCCCCGGTACCAAATGTAGAGACTCTTCGTGCTCGTATTGTGGACAGCTGTGATACAATACACCATTCTCCAGGGCTCCATCAGCGCATCAGGGATTCCATGCGACGGGGGTGGATGCATGTATCCTCGCTAACGGAGGACGTTTTGAACATTTCCTGTAACAAAGTGTTTGAAGTCACGCTGGTACGTTCTCTTGCTGTGTGTTTCCATTCCATGATTAATGTGATTTGAAGAGAAGTAATAAAATGAGCTCTAACATGGAAAGTAAGCGTTTCCGGACACATGTCCACATAACATATTTTCTTTCTTTGTGTGTGAGGAATGTTTCCTGAAAGTTTGGCCGTACCTTTTTGTAACACCATGTATATTACTTATATAGTGCTCTATGTCACAGCTAAACCATTTAGAGACTATTAACATTGCAGCTTGTGACATATGCGAGTTATGAAATGATTAAACTCACGCATTCAATTCCTGGACGCGACTCCATTAATGTAAACGAAGTGTTATAGCAACAGAGCTCTATTCATAAAATGTTCTTCTTTCCTTCATTTAACAGGACCACATCTCCATAACAATGCAACTTTGTGAAATTGCTAACAAATTTCTCCTTTTCAGAAATATAAATGCTTTTTTACCTGTTGTCAATCTGATTTTATATGTCCTCTACTCTACCATCACACTTATTTTACTGCCCAAATAGCAAAACTCACCTACTACTTTTGTTTTCTCATTTCTTAATCTAATTCCATCAGTATCGCCTCGTTTTACTTTCGCTCTTTTCAGGACACTCTCCATTCCATTCAGAGGTCTTTCCAAATCCTTTGCCGTGTCTGAAAAACTTTAATTCCCTTTCCAAATTTCTCCATGGTTTCCTTTACTGCTTCCTCAAGGTACAGATTGAATAACTTCTGGCAAAGGCTGAAAAACTGTCTCATTCCATTCTCAACCACAGCTTCCTTTTCATGTCCTTCAATCCGTGTAACTGCAGTCTGGTTTCGGTACAAGTCGCAAATGACCTTTCGATACCGTATTTTATCCCTGATACCTTCACAATTTCAAAGAGTATAGTCCAGTCAACATTCTCAAACACTGCGCGGTGTTCTGTAAATAGAAGAAAACAGAAGATGACCGAAATGTATTTAAAAAAATGTAACCTACTTTGTTCGTAAATTGACAACCCACACAGCCGCGCGGGATTAGCCGAGCGGTTTAAGGGCGCTGCAGTCCTGGACTGTGCGACTGGTCCCGGCGGAGGTTCGAGTCCTCCCTCGGGCAATGTGTATGTGTGTGTGTGTGTGTGTGTGTGTGTGTGTGTGTGTGTGTGTGTGTTTGTTTGTTTGTTTGTTTGTTTTTGTCCTTAGGATAATTTAGGTTAAGTAGTGTGTAAGCTTAGGGACTGATAACCTTAGCAGTTACCATAAGATTTCATACACATTTGAACATTTGACAACCCACACTGGAAATAAGAAGGAAGCGGCAGGTTACCTTATTACGGCATGTGTCACAGTCCTATACGAACCAAACGGGATCAGGCCTACAGTAAAGCTTATCATAAACATGCCGGAGGCTTAGTGCATATTCTGGTTGCACACATCACACTGGATATGAAAACATACAAGGCCCCCAAACTAGTGCACGCAGCTCTCAGCACATGGCACCTGCAGACTGTGAGTTACGTAACAACAAACCATGACAGTTACTATAGATGACTATTGTTCTAAAAAATTGCTGATAAAATGCCTACATTAATAGACACCATTATGCCTACTCGAACCTCCCTGAAACCAGAATCTACGCACCTTCCACGATGTCGTGCAACGGGGGTGGGGGGAGGGGAGGCGTAGATTCTTGAGATTTTGGTTTCACCGCACTGTATCCCAGATCTGAAACTTCTAATTTATCAAGTTTTAATTTTTAGACTAGTGAATCAAGTTCACTCACCATTGACATAGTTACCGCAGACTTTTAATGTCATATAGAATGTTGACAGTGTACAGAGGCAACCAGCTACAATTTTATTTTAGTTAACAGTATCCAAAAAACACTGTTGCCGGTTTCGAATTTACTCATTCATCGTCAGACGACTTCTATAAAAACACATACATAGAAACACATACATGTCGGTTTGCAGGTGAGCTGCCGTGAAATGACCACCTGAAACATTTTTTCCCACCGTTCTGCTCCAACGAATAACACTTATTTGTTCTTCATGTTTTCACATACACTCAGAGTGCTCTTCATTACTATTCATGTTCGTTGGCCGACAACACAGATTATCAAGAAACACTGTATATTGTGACTCACTTATATTTGATATCCATTCGTAACTGCAGAATGGAATTTTGACCCCAATCCTCCCGAATATAAGTTCCATTTCCTAACCACTGAGCCATCACGCTCAATGCCAGGGTTTGTGGAGGCATGTAAGTGCGTATGTGTAATACTTGTGTGTCTTCCTGTTGTCAAAAATTTGAGCAAACGATAAGTCAGTGTTGGAGGGACTCGATGCTTGCATTATGAAGAAAAGAAAGAATCTAGCGGAAAAAGTTGTAATGGTTCTTAGGAAATGAAACGTTGCTATACACTAAAAATACTCGAAACGGAATGGCTTAAATTGCTGAGATTTAAGTAGCGTCGCGTGGTTCAGCTAAACTTCGAAGAAATTTTCTGAGAAGCAGTGAAATAATAGCTCCTGACACCTAGTGCGAATGACAGAAGATGAACAATGTAATTAACTAATAATGCAATTCACCTTAGGTATACTGAAATTTGATTTAAAATTACTTTTCTTGTGTGCGCAACGACACAGAGCAGAAATTATCTGATCTCTAAGGCAACACTCTTATGATTCACGATAAGAAGATTTAGGGCATTAGTAAGTAAGCAATCAAATTACTAGCAGGTATAAAGGGAACCTAAAACGTAGGGGGTGGTTTATAATTAAACTGTCGCTCCTTGGGAGGGCTCCAATGAAAAATGAATGATCGTAGGACAAGGAAACTGTGTGGAAACATTTGTAAGGGCACGTGGAAGAGAAATAAGGAATAAACCATTGAAAAAAAATGGTTCAAATGGCTCTGAGCACTATGGGACTTAACATCTATGGTCATCAGTCCCCTAGAACTTAGAACTACTTAAACCTAACTAACCTAAGGACAGCACACAACACCCAGTCATCACGAGGCAGAGAAAATCCCTGATCCCGCCGGGAATCGAACCCGGAAACCCGGGCGTGGGAAGCGAGAACGCTACCGCACGACCACGAGCTGCGGACAAACCATTGAAAGAAACAAATTTCCACGTAAGAGGGTTCAAATCTGGTGATCATGGTGGTTACGCAGTTTGGAATGATCGGTCAGTGATTCGGTTTGCCCCCGATTGTCACAGACTCTTGGTGAAGTTACTACTGCCATGGCTGAGAATGCTGAACAAAATGTGCGATTTTCAAGCTGTGCACGAGAGCTGAACATTCCGCGGTCTACCGTTAGAAAACTGCTGCGAACAGTTGTGAAATGGTATCCGTAGAAACTTCACGTTGCCTAACAACTGTTGTTACGTGGTACAGACATTCGAGTAGACTTTGCTCTTACAGTTCTTGAAAGGGGTGAAGTTGACCATGTGTGCCTTTGGAACATTTTGTGGAGTGAGGAAGCACACTACGGTTACTGGGGCAGTGAACACTCACAACTGTCGCATTTGGCGATCGTCACCGCCAACGAACGTCCATGAAGTTCCCCCACATAGTGAACGCGTCACTGTTTGGTGTGGCTTCACGCCGCAGTTCATAATTGGTCCATTTATGTTTTAGGAACTCGGACCCCAAGGACCAAGAGTATGTAGCGTGAAAGACACATGTTACTGTGTTCTGTTTGAATCCTGCCTCGGGCATGGTTGTGTGTGATGTCCTCAGGTTAGTTAGGTTTAAGTAGTTCTAAGTTCTAGGGGACAGATGACCTCAGAAGTTAAGTCCCATAGTGCTCAGAGCCAGCCTGTGTTCTGTTTCGCCAACAGGAGATCCGTGCTCTTCGGGAGAGAGGTGCTTTGGGCTCAACTGTTTTGATGCATGAAGGAGCTCCAGCTCACACTGCTCGTGAGATCACTCTGATACTCTGTAACAATTTTGGAAAAAAACAAATCACGGGCCCATCGTTCCTAACCACCAGGATCACCAGATCTGAACCCTCTCATGTGGACACTAAAATGTGTTGCTATCAATGGTTCGTTCGTTGTTCCTCTTCTGCATGTCCCTACAAATGTTTCCAAAAAGTTTCATTGTCCTACGATCACTTGTTCTTCATGGGGGCCCTCTCAAGTAGAGAAAGTTTAATTAACCACCCTACAATTAATTTTCAGTTTTGTACAGTAAATACTCTGTAGAATCTTTTATTTTAGTTTGAACATGGATTGATTATTAATTTACTGATTTTACCCTTACTCAGTTACCTATAAACTGTTCCCAATCAGTGCTCATGTATCACTGGTTTTCTCCAATATTAATTTCAGCGGAAATATCTTGGTTTCAATGGCCGAAATTGGTTTATCCCTCCCCGGCTGCTAGCTTCTGCGCCTCTTATCATTAAGGGTTCGTCGCTTTGGTTAAATTACTCGATACTTTAATATCGATCAGTTCCTAAATAATGCGGTCCCAGAAGCTCAGGTACAATATCCCGATACTGGAACCTTAGTATTTCATGTCGTCATGCTTACTGGCATGCAGAGTTCGGCGACCGCTGATGCAATTAGCTGTTTGAGTCAAGTACACTCCAAGAAAAAAAAATCGAATTTCTGTCCAGTTGGGCTAGTCCGACCAGCAACATCCCGAAATGGTTGGTGGGCCCTGACTGGGGCTAGATACAGCGACCTTGCTGGTGAAAATAGGATTTGGCAAGCACAAAGACAAGCAGTACAAACTCTTGCCTTTTTCAGAAGGTCATTAACTTGCTGAAATGTAAACCCAGGATGACTTACCATGAAAGACAACAAAACCGGGCGTACAATACCGTCGACGTCCCGTTGTAATGGAAGGAGCTCGCGGATGACAACCAAAGGGGTCCTGCTATGAAATGAAACATCACCACACACCCTCACTCCTGGTTGTCGTGCCACATGGCGGGGGCAGTCAGGCTGGTATCTCACCGCTGTCTGGGGCGTCTCCAGACATGTCTCCTCTGGTCATCTGGGCTCACTTCGAAGCGTGACTCATCACTGAAGAGATTTCTACTGCAGTCAGCGAGATTCCAGGCCAAATGAGCCTGACATGACTTCAAGTGAGCTTGGTTCAAATGGCTCTGAGCACTATGGGACTCAACTGCTGAGGTCATCAGTCCCCTAGAACTTAGAACTACTTAAACCTAAGTAAGCTAAGGACATCACACACAACCATGCCCGAGGCAGGATTCGAAACTGAGACCGTAGCGGTCGCGCGGTTCCAGACTGTAGCGCCTAGAACCGCTCGGCCACACCGGCCGGCTCATGTGAGCTTGCTGATGCGCAGAGGTCAATGCTAGTTGGCACAAGGAACTCCGTGAGCTCAGCCCGCTTTCTCTGAGTCGCCTAATAATAATCACTGTGGTCACTGAAGCGTCAGTTGCACGCCGGGTCGATGATAATGATGAATCAGGCACTCCAAGTGCCTCTCTGACGACTGCTCGGTTCCCACGTTCTGTCGTCTCTCTAGGTCGACTGTTTCCTTCTTGATGCTATGTTCGGCCATGGTTCACCCATTTCTGACAATATCGTAGAACAGTAGCATCGCTCCTACTGAAATGTCGAGAGATTCGTCGATTACTCCAACAGACTTCTTTGAGTCCAACTACGCATCCTCTCTCAAATGATGACATCTGCGTATATTAGCAGAATGAGATTTTCACTCTGCAGCGGAGTGTGCGCTGATATGAAACTTACTAGCAGATTAAAACTGTGTGCCGGACCGAGACTCGAAATCGGGATCTTTGCCTTTCGCGGGCAAGTGCTCTACCATCTGAGCTACCCAAGCACGACTCACGACCCGTCCTCACAGCTTGAATTTCGCCAGTACCTCGTCTCCTATCTTCCGAACTTCACAGAGGCTCTTCTCTGCAGATCTAGCACTCCTGGAAGAAGAGTCTCGGTCTGGCACACGGTTTTAATCTGCCAGGAAGTTTCATATCAGAGCACACTCCACTGCAGAGTGAAAATCTCATTCTGGAAACATCCCCCAGACTGTGGCTAAGCCATGTCTCCGCAATATCCTTTCTTCCAGGTGTGATAGTTCAAGGTTCGCTGAAGAGCTTCTGTGAAGTTTGGAAGGTAGGAGACGAGGTACTGGCGGAATTGAAGCTATGAGGACGGGTCGTGAGTCGTGCTTGGGTAACTCAGATGGTAGAGCACTTCCCCGCGAAAGGCAAAGGTCCCGAGTTCGAGTCTCGGTCCGGCTCACAGTTTTAATCTGACAGGAAGATTCATCTGCGTATATTGTTCACACGCCTGTCTATGAGGCATAGTTGCTGTACAGCTGAGTACACGGAGTGAAGTTCGCAAAGATTTTATGCCCTGGTAGCAACGTGTCCCCGATTTACTGTGCTTGCAAAGCTGCGTGGTGAAACTGCACAGCAGCTCCACACATTCATTTGTCGGCCGCCAAAATCTACAGTTTTTAATTTTTCATTGATACCTGTATGAGTGTCAATTTGTGACCAATTTGCATCACACGTTTTTTTTTTTAAAAAAAAAACTTAGAGTGCATAACATTGGATTTCTTAATGCCTTTCTGCAGCAGATGTCATAGGAAATTTGTGTTAAGATATTATGGGACCAAACTGCTGAAGCTATCGATCCCTAAGCTTACACACCACTTAATGCAACTTAAACTATCTTACGTTTAAGGACGACACACACACCCATGCCCGAGGGAAGACTCGAACCTCCGACGGGGCAGATATCATAGTCTGTCGTATAAAATGACAATATTAACTCAAGAGCAAAGTCTAAAATGTGGGCCGGCCGCGGTGGTGTAGCGGTTCTAATCGCGCAGTCCGGAACCGCGCGACTGCTACGGTCGCAGGTTCGAATCCTGCTTCGGGCATGGATGTGTGTGATGTCCTTAGGTTAGTTAGGTTTAAGTAGTTCTAAGTTCTAGGGGACTGATGACCTCAGATGTTAAGTCCCATAGTGCTCAGAGCCATTTGTACCATTTTCTAAAATGTGGAAATTACCAGTCTTGATGATATATGTAGAAAGATAAAATCTTTCCGCGATTTCTGTTTTAGTAGTACGTCTTCCTAGAAATGTTTGATGTTTTACCTCTTACATGGATGGACATAACCTATGGTTCTTCTTCTAAGAATCCCTTACTACTTTTTCTCTACCTTCTTTATTTGAGTGATCCCAATGAAACACACTTTAACAATGAAGTTTTATGCAGTGGTGTAGACATATTCGGTCGAGGACAAGTAATGTTGGAATGTGTTGTAGCTATCGTGTCTGAAGGATACTCAGTTGGTGGCGGAGGATTAATGAGCAAAAAATGTTTCAGATGCGGCCAGCAACTTCAAATGCCCGGAGAAAGACGGCTTGTTCGAGGACTCGCGCCAGTGCGACAAGTTCTACGACTGCCGTGACGGGGTCGCCACGGAGAAGTTGTGTCCGGACGGACTCGTCTTCGACCCCCTCATCCGCAAGATCAACAAGTGCGACCAGCCTTTCAACGTCGACTGCGGTGACAGAATAGAACTGCGTAAGCTTCACATATTACTGCCATTTCTGTTCAACTATTCACTAGAAACGAAAAGAAGTCGTTGTAATGGCCCTTTCTATACTTCTGTTAAATAGTTTTTAGCCTATCATAAATGATTGCAGAAACACTTGTTTTCAGTATTTAGTTTTAACTTACAAATTTTCTAAGCAGAATTACTGCAAAGAATTTGTGTGGACTAGTAAAGAGCAAATGTATTGTTACGAAATTTTAACACTGACACAAACTCTTGTTGACAAGTCGGCCATTGGAGGTTCATCAGTCTCGTTTTACGTAACGTAGCAGATAGTAAGTAATCAGCCTAAAATGTAAATAGTAATTATGATGTTAATATAAGAAACGTGACACATTCAGCTTGCGAAACACTATGGCAGCCACGTGTGTTGATAACCGGAAGGAAGAGAATGACGATTATGAGATCATTACATATAGAGCACGAGATGGAACTGGATAAGGATGAACTAGTAGACTGACCATATTCGTTTTAAAGGAACCACTGAGGCAGCAGTATCAGGAGATTCATGGAAAGGTAAATCTCGATAGAAGAACGGGAATTTGAGCCCCCGAATTTGGAATTCATGCCTTAATTATTGCGCCATCTTGCTTCGTTTCACATACGAAGTGATGCACTTTGTTAAAGTCAGGATGCATATGAGCTTGAAGGCGATGAGCATACTGGAAATTGCTTTTTGCTGTCTCATGAACATATACTAGTTAAAACAGTTGTGACCAACCGAAACTATTATGGTCTGGCCACAACTGTGGGTTCTTTGATTGCTCGATGAGTCGTTTTTTTGACACAGATCCTTGCTAAAGGATTGCTTGATAGTTTACAACTGTTATAGACTATTAAAGTATCACTCGATGCGCAGATTAACAAACTGTTCTCTAGCAGTACAATGGTCTACATTTAAATGAACAAGTTCCTCAGAAACTGTAACTGTCACATTGGTCCTATACTACTATGCTGACTCCTTCAGGTGAGGTCACAAACTGGGCGAGAGCTCTTGCTAGCTCGACACTATGTTGACCTCAGAGTGAGGGCGCTGCTACAGTGCGAGGGGAAGAGGAAAAAATTTCAAATTTAAGACAAATTCAAAAACATTAAGAATAGAACGCAACACAAGTTAATCTACGTTTATAACATGGACGTAACAGTAAAACGTGAAAACTCAGACCCAAATTCAGTATGTATCTTCCAACTCACAGCAGATTTGAAATGAGCATAAGATACAGATAGTAAAGGGTAGTATTAGTTAAAACTAGAACAAAAGTTCCTATACTTTTTTGTCCAGAAACCAATACCTCTTAAGTTATAAGCAATACTACTTGTGAGGGGCAATGTATAGTATTCGTTGGTGAAGGCAGGATTCACAATGATGTCATATAAATTACCACAATATAAATGTGTGGGCAGATGCAAATACTTGAGCAATCGTGGATGTGAGGCATTAGGATCGCTTCAGCATCAATGTAAGTGCAGGAATTGTCGATTACACACTCATAGAGCCATACAATTTGCCATATAGATTAACAGGTGCTGCGTATGACTGATTTCTGTGCGACGAATTACCAGTGCTACTGGAGAAAGTTACCCTTGCAGATAGACGACTGTGGGTTATGCACGACGGGACACCATGGTGCGACAGTACCTCAGCACGAGGTTTTATGGGTGATTGATTGGTTGAGGATGTCAAGTTGCATGAGCTCCCCATTCAGCGCACTAGAATCCGTTGGATTTATGACTATTGCGACATTTAAAGGCATAGGTGTATGCCCAACCCACCGACAGTGTGCAGACATTACAGGATCATGTGACCATGCATGTGACTGCATCCGAATGGAGCCAGGTGTATTTGAAAGAGTGCTTGATTCACTACGAAGAACGGGTGAAGCATGTGCCAGGATGTGCGGTAACAATTTGCAGCGCTGCCTATAGTGCTACTTCCTAACAACAGACAGATGGGATGAGAGGATAGATTGGCCCACGTCTCATCAGGTATAGGCTTCTCGACGTCATTATTGGAATTTTTCTTTTATATTGGACCAGTAATACCTCCCGTAGGAATACATGATACTTTCTTTAAGAAGAAAACTATTATGTGTCAGTTTAGTGTAGCACATGTGATGTCATAATGAAATGTGGTTAGTTTGAGCAGTAATGAAACACATACATCGTTATGTGATGGAGCCTATGACATGCGTAGTCAGTGGATGCTAGTATTCTTGAAATGCTGCTGTCACTGCTGCATATGTGCAGAGTACTACTGTGAGCAGCACCTCGTCTTCCGAAAACGTGCTTCATGAGTTTAAAGCCAGGAGTTTAAGCTAGCTACTTCATGTACTGAACTGTTTGATGTCGAAGCTACTAGTGAACGACACGAACCATCTATGGCTAACGAGACGAGCTCCCCAGCGTTGGGATCTACTTTTCGAAACCATCTGCAGCTCTTGTGGGCCCTCGTTTGTAATTAATCGACAAAAAAAAATTCAGTGAATTTCTGAAATTTTTTTCATTGTTTACTTGCAAACGAGAGCCCACCAAATGACTGGCTGCAGACAGTGATACCTGGGGTCTTAACCTACATCATCCTACAGATGGTTTCAAAAAGTCATTCCCATCGCTGGGGACCTCTCCTTGTAAGATTTATCATCCTGTAGGCAGGAAGGCATAGATAAGCATAATGTATGTCATCTTTACGCAGGCGTAATACTACGTGGTGAGACTTGGATTTCTATGAGTCCATCTAAGAATAACTCGCACACAGACACTGCCTCCCGAGAAGGTTTCTAGTTGATGTAAATTAGGTAAGTGATACCAGGTTCTGGCGTGCCACCTAATAGAAATAGAAGTAAAATCAGTTTGGAAACTAAACCGGGAGCTATACGTGTAGTGAACGGTTTACCACTGATATACGATCCAGATTGGACACTGACATGGTCACTGCAAACGCTTCTGTGATGGAAGATAAGGAGTACACAGGGAGATGGCCGCTTTCGTTATATACCGAGCACGAAAAGACTTTTGTACACCGCACTCGATTGAATCGTCCTTGAAATGTTTGAGAATGACCAGACCGTCGTGGAGGTGGGCCTGCAATACTGTTCCCACGAATACAAAACAATAATTAACGTTCTGCAGCTGAAGTGACAGCCGTTGGTCGTCTTCGATTGAAGTTCGAGTCCTCCAACCTAGAGTTACAAGTTACTGTTATCCTTGAGCAACAGAAGGCTCAACATTTCACCAGCTCGCTATCTGCCTGTCACTGGCCATCTTTCAAAGACCGTCAGTTAAATGATGCAACGATGCTATTCGACCAACGGAAACTCGTAACGAGAGGAAATGCGGTGAATAGTCCCTGCAAGGGGCGCGAAAAGTGGCGGGGTGAGAAAAGAGGAGACATGGGAAGGAGGCGTACATACCAAAATATTCTCCCACTCGAAAAATAGACGAGGTAAGAAAAGTATGAAGTTGGAACGGAAAAAAACATCATTCCATCTACATGTAACTGAAACTGCGACAAACTGTTCTTGTAACAAAAATTTCGTCCATGAGGTAGTGTCAGGAGGAATGACGAAAGCAAAGTGAGGCAGCTCTTTCGCTAACTTCAAGAGAAGAAAACTTTTCAATAAAGTACAACTTTAGGTATCCTCCAAAGTGTAAGAGAGTTACATATCGGGCTCGACTGTCTATGAGTGCACTCTTTACAGTTTATTGTACGAAACACGGTAAAATTTTGTCTTCTGTGGGAAGAGAAAATACAATATTGTTTTGTTGTGGGTTCTCGCGATGACACTGAACATAAAACGTGTTACTTGTTGCGGGGTCAGGGAAGTGAGCTTTAAAATAGTTCTTAAATTAACTCTACTTGAAAATATAAGGAACAAATCGAGAGAGCGGACAACACGCCGTAGCTCAGATATAGATTATTTATCGAGAAGTTAAGGACCTAGGGCATAACTGTAGTGGGTCTCTGTATAGCTGCGCTTTACATTTGATGTTAGAAACTGGATGACTGTTACAAGAACAGTGATAGACCTTTTTATACCAAATCTGTACATTTTGAAAATCAGCTCTTCTGCACAAGCAAACATATTATGTCGCTCCCACAAGATGTGGAATTGTTTTGATTATTACACAGTGTATCGTACTTTCTATAGTGTTTCACTCTGAATGGCAGGACCGAAAAGCATCTACTTTCTTCCCAGATAAACTCGCATAGAAAGCCGACAATGAACCTCTGCGGGTGGGCGGAAGCGTTTTTGCGAGCAGGCAGGCCGAGAAATTCAGGTAGCGGGAAGAAGCCAGTAGACGGCGCAGTAGCCGCGGCGCTTCATTTTTGCCGCCAGACGCGACCTGCAGCGGAGGAAGGAAAGAGAAAGCGTTCGCCAAGTGATGGAGCATGTCGGCGCTTTTTACGTCTTCCAATCCGTTCTCCTCGCCGCGTGTTACGACTCGCCAACTGGTAATAACGTGGCTCGCTTTGAATTCGCTACGCGACGACGAAAGCAAATGTTTGGTACGCTTGACATCACAGTTCAGTATAATTTGCTCAGTAAGGTGACGCAAAGTCTGTAATTGAGAAGCTGTTGCGATTTTTCATTATGTTAAGCTGTTTCTGCAAAACGGAGCAGTCTCCTGATTCATTTCATGAGATCTCAGTGGAAGTCATACACACGACCCGCATCTGTATATTTGTTAAGTATCTACCCATTTGGATGCACTGGTACTCATCTTGAGGTATCGAAAAGGTAAACAAAACATTTTATTGTTATCTGCCTTAACAAATATGCAGTTTTCTCTGCAACTGTGGAGGTCTTGTGTGGAATCTCTGAGAGTATATGTACAAGTATTATCTTATGCATTTCGCTTTCAGGCGGTAAGATGTTTTGTTCATGATTAGTTGTGTTAGGGCTCTTCGAAAATTCACCTCCCAGTAACAGTTACAAATGATGATAAGTGTGCTACAATGAATCATCGTTAGATGAACCTCAAGTGTTTTATTGTCATTAAAACGTCGCCTCCCCAGTTTGCATAACTTATTGACCTCTCTTTTTTTTGCCTCAGTGGCAGGGTATCCCGTACGATTATAAGAAAGTAAGAATTGTTGATGATAACGTACGTGTAGACAAGTCACGGTACAGCGTGGATTTTGTAAATAACATTACTCATAAAGAAACAGTAAGTGGAAAGACAAAGTTTTGCTTCCTATACATAGTCTAAATACGATTTCAAGGATAGCGCTATGACATAATCAGTGCTTTGCAAACAGCAAGGAAGAGTGGGACACTTCCATAGTAACTCCTTCTTTCATCACTGTCTCACTTCAGGGTTAGGAAGATACACACACGTAAAATCACTCAATTACTGCCCAAAGCCCACGAAAATAGGCCAGGATCAAAGGCATAAAATTCCTCTTCAGTGTACTAACTGTGATTAGCAAGATAAAGATTAGTTGTGTTCAGAAGACAAGCATTTATGTGGAATATCATCTAGCCACTCTGACACAGTTTAAGTGCGATTTGAAGGTTTGTTGTCTTCCTCATACTACAGACGTCGGGATAGTGCTGTAGTCAAACAATGTATGCACGTGATATGTGAACATAAACCTCAACCGTTCGCCAGTGTGAGATGTTGTAACACGAACCAGCAGTCACATTTCATTGCACATATTGGACAACGAAGAAATTACCCGGAGTGACACCGTGATTGAGCTAATATGAATGAAGTTTAGGTTTTATTATGTTGCGCAATAATGTAAGCCAAGTGTCAACTCGAATTGCTGAATAATTAGGTCCTTTAAGGCTTTTCAAAACTCTCTCACTAATTTCCTTTTCGAATTTGTCTCTAGGGTAGATTCCCTTCTTTCTACCTAGCTTGGTCGTAAGGATGTCGATTAAGCCTTTCCCACTCTGTTTCATTATTTTACACCATCTAATTCGATTAATTTAATTTCAGTTCCCATATCTGGGCTTGACCTGGTCGTCCTCCAACACCCAACATGGTAACCAGCGTTTGTGGGGTGGGGGAGGGGGAGAGGAGGGGGTGTCGGGTACCCATGCGGTGGGTAACGTACTATTGACGCCCGAGGTGTTACCTCCTTACGCACGCCGAGGAGTAGATGCCCGTCCGTTTCGGGACACAGGGTCTAAGGGCAGTGGTGGTCATCAAGCCAGGTGGTGATTGCTGGCGCACAGGGAGACCTCGTTCCGAGTAGGTGGCGTCATGGCAACTGTTTGGCGTCATGAAACGACCAAAGTTATCAGCCGGTGGCTGCGAGGCGCAGGCATTCTATACGGACAGATTGAAATACAATGTTGATCGCTACGACCCTCATAACTTCCTCTACCCGGCCACATCATGAGAGGAAAGCAAACCAGAGCGGCTAGCACAAACTTCCCATGAGTTCCTGGTTTGCACTCGGCCTAATATGAGTTACTTTCTCTGTTTCTGGAGAATATTTGAAATGTGTTCAGCAAAATCTCTTGGCTTAATAAATTACGAAGTGGTCACATCTCAATTAAAACGGCGCATCCTACTCAGTCTCGCGCGTTACTCTCTTGAAACAGCTTGGTGATGTAGCTGTTACTGTAACACCCCATAAGGTTGTAGACATGGTACAGGGTATCATTTCTCACCAGGACTTAACGCTGCAGTCGAGTGAAGAATTACGCAATTATTTGCACAAGCATAAGATCCATTTTGTGCGTCGCGTACGTCGAGCACCACCAGACAACAAGGTTGACACTGGAGCAATCATTCTCGGGTTTTTCAAGGTGAATTCGGTCCAAAATTCACGATTTACCGCAGTGATGTGAAGCAGTATTTCCCACTCCCAACAGTGCGAACCCTAAAGTGCTAACGTTTCGGACGGACGTATGCCTGGTGCACATGCGACCGATTAGTGGTGGCTGTGGTCAACCACTCCACGCAAACTCACCTTGTGCGCTACTACCTGTCTGTGTCAGTTGCAGAAATGACCACCCTTCCTGCTGAACTAATTAAGCTTGCGCACTTACGCAGTCACCATCCGACAATTTCCTAAACATCCAACTTTTTAGATTCTTTTGGATGCAAGGGGCATCGACCCCCCCTGAGTTTCCCATGTTTCCCTTTATTATCGGGGTGGGGCAGGGCAGTTGGGGTTGGTGTGTCTCCTGCAGCATGCTGGGTCTGGGACCCCCTCGACTCTACCTGCTAATTGCGTTGCTTATTTGATCGTCCCTCTTTTACTCTGTTTTAGTTGCATTTAGGCACAGTTTGCCCTTTTTCTCTGCCACACGCTATTTTTTTTCTTTCTAGGTGTAGCACTTTGATGAAATATGTGTGGGATTGCTACCTGAGGAATTGTCTCCATCGAATGCAGAGCCTCAGGGGACATTCACCTTGCCCCACTCACCTACTGATCTAATCATTTCTCTCACCTCACTTTATTATTACCATTTCAACTGACATCCACTGCGTTTTTAGCCTTCTCATTTTTACTATTCCGAATCTTCCGAATAGAAGGCATTCTTTACTCTGTAATTGTCTTTGCCTTTAATCGGGTTGACAGGGTTTCTCTCGTCACAGATGAGCCTCGAGAGACTCCTCGTGTCCTCTCTGACATAAGAGCTGATCAGACTCATGTACTTCCACTTCTCTTTAAATAGTTTTTTAGCTCTGGCAGTAGTATTGCTTTCAGTGTACAGATTTTACCTCTCTTGCATACTTTCATGATTCGATGAACATCAATACCTCCAGATGAAGTGTCTCTTGACTGAGGGACTAATGACGTTGCTGTTTAGTCCCTTAAATCCCAGTCAACCAACCAGCCAACCAGCCAGCCAATATTGTACTGGTCGACAGACGCTGACGCCATAGGCACACGTATGGAATGGAGGATTAACTATGGGAAAATTTAGTGAAAGTTTGGTCCCTGTTTGGTTTTATGACGAAAAAATGAGAAAAATGCGAAAAAAATTATCCCTGCTACGTTTTGCAGCATTTAAGGAGAATTAAACGAAATTATTTGTGTCCATTGTTAATATGAACGGGAGATGAATCCATCATGTCACAACAGAAAAGAAACTGCAATCAAAATAGTTTGTGGAAACCTACGATTCGACACCAAAAAAGATGAAGTTCACTTTCTCTACCGGACACCTGATGGCAAATGTTTTTGGAATGCAAGGATAAAACAGGACACGACGAATACACGAGGAGTGGCTTCGGTTCTAAGCCAAAGTTTCATATTTTATGACAATGCAGCTACCTAGAATAGTGTTTTGGCAACGGGAAAACTGACGCTATTTGAAAATGAGTTGTGGGGACAATTTCCTGTTCATCAGGTTTGACATACTCTGACTTCTCTTAGAAATTTGCTGTTATAAAATATTTTGGTTGCAATGAAGAGGTTAGAGCAGTTGTAGACGGGTATTCTACAGAACTTTTAATAACGCACTTCACGGACAGAATCTGCCAGCCCAAGAATTTTTTTTTCTTTCTTACCTCAGTATTTCCCATACAAACCCATAAACGCAGAGCCTGTGGTGTGGTAGTCGGCTGTGTTTGGTAGTATTTCTTACAAAATTCTGGTCAATTTGAGGTTTTATGCTATCTGACAAAAAAAGTCAAGTACCAGAAAGACATCGTATTGATTTCAATGCACTTTCGATGGGTATGTAGATCATTAGAGTTGCTGTGCTCTGTGACAGCTAGACCACCCACCAAAGTACAGTTACGTTTTTCATGTTTAGTTTTGTTACCATGCTTGCTGGGGTATATAATGGGCGTGAACAGCGTCAGATCTTGAGTGAGCACTGTGAAGGTTCTTGGAGGTGCCGCTTATTCGTGTGAGACAATCTTAAAAGCGCGTGACAGAGTTAGAAAATGGCCTCATTATCGGCCTCCACTTGGCCGCTGTTCGAATCGTGAAATATCCAGATTTGTGGGACATTTGGATGTGACAGCGGCCTGATGTTGGATTGTGTGGGAACGTGAGGGCAGACATACTCTCGTCAAGGAACCGATTGACCATGTCTGACCGCCACAGGGAAGGATCACTGTACTACGCACCAAACACATTATAGCTCTTTCACATCTGCGCCTGCCATCAGAGAACAAGTAATATACTCTCTATAACATTCTGTGTCATCCTCCACCATTCGTTGGAGTCTAGCAGCAGTCTAGCTGCATCCTGCCAGAGGAGGTCAACGTCTTGCTGATAATTGGGCTCATACTACCAAGTTATTTGTAAATTTTCTCGATTTTTGCAGTCACTCAAATAACACTACATATTCTCTCGACCAGTGAAATTTCCATTTCGTTTCTCCTTCCCCTTCTGGGTGCTTTATTGTTTTTCATCGTTCAGTATATGTGAAGAAAGCGAAAACAGATTCTAGAAACCATAAACATCAAGGCGAATGGATGGAAAAATTTTTATTTGGTCCTATTAAAGGCTTGCCAGAATGTATGCTTCACGACAAAGACATGTCCATAAGCTGACTACAACTTGAAGACACACTTTAATTAGAAATGTACAAATGACAAAAAATTGGTAATCAGCTATGAAAAGACTGAACGCGCAACTTGGAAAATATGTCGTATATCAAGCAGCACTGTTCAACAAGCAAAGGAAGCAGCATTACATCATTGTCAAAGCCAATTTCTGCTATAAATAAGAGGAAATTGCTAAATATTCTGTCATATATTCAAGGAATCAAAGAAATTTTGCTAGATTTTATAGACATATTGTGGAAACAAGAAAGTCAATTCATAACACTCGTTTCTTCAGACGTACAATTGTGAAGACTGAGATATGAAAAATGTTTGAACACAGGAATCTGAATGACATGTATATATACACATATACGCAAATTTAAAATTTAAGTATCCATCCGCGTTTTACTGTCTGATGGTGAAGGTTCGCAGAAACTACAGTAGGGGAGTTTATATGGTTTCCACTGATAGATAGATTGATTCACGAGGATGGTTTGTGTGTGTAAGTTCTCGACACTACGTCAGGTAAGTCGTCCAGCTATACATGTGAAGTTGGGACGGGTCACTAGTTAAACGCGGATGTAATATGATTCAGAACTGGTAATTTATGCTGCTTTAGGCTCTGCAATGTATCTGTGAAATGGAAATCGTTACATTTCTAGCACCTGTCTGGAAGGGAGTCTTCTGTGCACGTTATCCTGCTGTTTATCAAACCCTTCAGGGGCTTTAAACTCGCTTCTGCGAGACGTGACTATTCTTTTCATTTTTACGTCCCAAGTATCTAACGTAAGGTAAGATAAGAAAATTTAATGTGATGTAACTGAGACTAATGTAGGCCGTATTACGTTCCAGAACCGCCCAAGTCGAACGCAAACTGCCCGAGGAGGAACGGCTTCTTCGCGCACCCGGACCCGTCCATCTGCAACGTGTTCTACAACTGCATCGAGGGCGAGTACACAGAGATCGCGTGCACGCCGGGCCTGCACTTCGACGAATACCAGGGCATCTGCGTGTGGCCAGACACCGCCGGCAGGACAGGCTGTGGCGCTTCTGAGAGTGAGTCCTACTGACACAACGCTCATTTCCCAAGGCACACGGCATGCTTCACAGAGAAGGGAGGAGAACCAAGTCGGCTGTGGTAACGTCCAACAAATCATCCAATTACAGGGCCGTTTCTACCATTAGGCAAGACTAAGGAGCCGCCTATGGCGCTGTGCATCACGGAGAGGTTTACTACTGAAATTTCGAGAGAACGCTTTCCGTGAAGAGTCGGACAACATATTACTTCCCCCCCACACACGTCTCGCGTAATGACCACGAGGAGAAAAATAGAGAAATTGGAGCCAATACAGATGCTTACCGACAATCATTCTTCCCAAGCGGGTTGGAGGGCTCAGTTAATGCTACAAATATATCCCCCGCCAACCACTATTAGCTGGCTTGCGGAGTATAATGTATATATAGTTATAGGGCAGAAAAAATAATTTCGAATTCAAAAGCGAAAAATCTGAGCAAATGAGGAGAAAAAGATGAAGAAAAGAAAAAATTAAAACACCGAATTGGTCACAAAAATATACGGAACAGTTACTTAATAAGTAATTACTTACTTTGGTGAAAGTGGATACTGAAAAAGATCAGATTTATTCCTCATTCGAAAAGTATTTCATCTAAAACAGAAACGAAAAAACACCACCAGATGGCGTAGTTTGATGCTTCGGCATATGTTCCATCAATATAGTTTAATTTCTAAATTCAAGGAAAAATTCATTCTCTCCAGGAAATAGTTCCACGCCTTTATTAGTCCATAGTCTTGCAATTAAATAAAATAAATAATTGATGCCAAATTTGGTAGCACTGCTATATTGAGTTCTAGATTTTAAAGTATTCAGCACGTATTTCCTATTTCAATTATTTTGGGGTATTTAACAAACGGAGGGGAAAAAATAAAGGAATTGAGGACAAAGCATGAATTGAGGTCTGGCCACCTTAGTTTAAAGATTAAAAGTACAATATGAGATTTGCGATGCTGTGCCGTCGGATGTTGATGGTGGTGGTGGTGGTGGTGGTGGTGGTATCTTAATAGGGACTGTTAGACCAGTTTAAGTAAAAATATCTGTTAGATTTCAATTTTAACAGGACTTGGTCACAACTGTCAAGATCAGGTACTTTGTGTATGATAAATTTATTAAAGTGTATAACTATGTTTCATTCTGACAGTGTATTAATTCTGTACATATCAGAAGTTCCAGTTTACTGTAACATATTCACCTATCTCGACAATGTGCTGACAAATGATAAGGGACGTGAGTTCTATGTTATTTATGTTATACTTTCTGACATGCGCAACATCCACGGAAATCACCTCACTTTTCCGTCTGTCGAACTAAAATTAAATCTAATCTGTTCTAATCTAATCTAATGATCTGTTTAGGCCTACAAGCCCTAAAGCGTGCGCATCGATGTTAGTCACAGCTGCCCTGAGACGTCCTTATAAGACAGCGATGTTGTAGGGAAGGGGACCTGTGAAAACAGTATCTTTAATGTAATCCCAGAAGTAAAAATCACAGGACCACGCCAGCAACTAGAGATTGCCAGCCGACGGACGTCCATTCCATCGTCGTCGTAGCTCAGTATCCAAGAACTCACGATCATCCTTGTGGAAGTGCAGTGGAGTGTCATCCTGCTGAAAAATGAAATCGATGTCCTCTTATAATTGCTGCTTGAATTACGCAAAATGTCTGCTCCGTTAGTTTTGCAGCCATATTACTGGAGATCACTGGAATAAAACCTTCTTGACTTGCTGTTTCCACACATATAATTACATAATACATTATCCCAATGAAACCATTTTTTACAGTCACTTGACAGTGTCTAGATCATTGTGAAGAGTCCTGAAATGCGGTTCTCATCTTCCATAACCATTTTTTATAATTGACTCTTCATGTAAAATATAGCGTATCATACAATTTCGACCATCAAATACCTCAAATTGTGTACTTTTCTGTGTTTACATCTTTTGTGGTAGTTTCCTGACGTCCTTCACATGGATCATCTTCTGCAGCTTCACTTTCGTGTTTGAATCCAGCACCACAGTTTGAAAAGTGGTTGTTAATTCCACAATTTCTTATCATAACAGAAATATAGAACATTGTCTGTCTACTTGGAGTAGAAGACAGACGTAGCAATGATCGATGTCTACATAGAACACGGCATGCGTATTCAGTCTCTTTCACTTTCGCTCCACATCCTTCTGTTACTATTACAGTTGCTTTCGACAAGTAATCATTCTCTTTGGAAATCTGGAACATCTCAGACTTACAAAAAGGACGGGACACCCCAAGGCAATTTAGTGAATTCAGATGATTGTTTTCATATGTCACATGATGTGATGTCATGCGCACTTCCTCTAGTTTTACCACTTTCTGTGTCTTTGGTGGAAAGGCCCTTATGGGAGCAATTAGGAGGATTGATGGAGCCATCGTCGAGTACGATCGGCAGCGTGCAGCAGGAAATTTAGTAAGGTTTTCCATCTAGTTTCAGCTATGTAATTAGTGGGGTATAGATATATCTGCTGTTTACGACAGATTTACTTCTCATTCCATTATTTAGTTTTCCGATTAGCTAGTGGAATTTTTAATCTTGGTAGGAAAATCTCACTGCACACGTGGGGCATGCCTTACTTCAAAACTTCGCCAGGTTTTATCTACCTAAATGGAAAGTGGGAGGGCAGTGTGAGACAAAAGGGTATAGTATAAAGTGCTATTTCCACAGTTTTGACAGGCGGAGCACATATTACATTATTTTACTCTTGTCATATGATATCGGATACGATACAAGCGCATAAGAAAAGAGTTATTAATCACAATATCCCATGAAACACTATCCTTGCAGTATTACAAACTGTAAAAATTCTCTGACTTATTGGGTGTTACTTGAATATAATTGCCAATGTGATCCCAGAACACTCACACCAAATTTAACAGTAAATTCAGGCTCGGATCTTATTCAAATGTAATTTTTCATTTTATCTCCCTTCATTAAAACTTGTAAGACATGTAATGATAGTCATATGCGTAACAGACGCACTATAAATGATGAATGTAGAATGATATTAACCTAACTGACCTTTTTCGCTCCAGACGATTTGAAATAATCCTTTTCTGTCGATTTGAATAACATTAAATTTGAATTTGTGCAAATCTCTCATATATAATAGGAACAGAAACAACTTACAACGTTCATTCCATGAACATGGAGTTGCACTTAATCGTCTCACGTATCGGTCAAAATATTTGTCGACGAACCGAAGTGAGTCATAGCCCCACGTATGCAACGACTTTTTCCTACAAAAATGATAAGCTCCACTAGGTAATCGGAGAATTATATCGCGGCAATAAAAATTGAACCTCTCGTATCTATGTCTACTTTACGGATTACATAGCTGAAACTGGATGGAAACCTGAAGTTCCTATTGCATGGTGTCGACCCCACTTGACAATGGCTGCGTCTGCTCGTCTAACTACTCACAGAACTTCGCTTCCACAGCTGAATGGTCAGCGCGGCAGGAAGCCATGCGAGATGACCGGGTTCGACTCCCGGCCGGGTCGGAGATTTTAGCCGTTCAGGGATGAGGTGTTGTGTTGTCATCATCATTTCATATTCATCGACATGCAAGTCGCCGAAATGACGTCAACTAAAAAGACTTGCACCAGGCGACTGGTCTACTCGACGGGAGGCCATATCCACACCCCCATTTCAGTTACTATTCCCAGAGGAGAGTATTTCCACCAACGACATCATCAGCTGACTGCAAACGGGTGGAAGCCTACATCACTTCACGTCATGTCACAAACCAAAATAAACACCCCCATTCACAAGTCTGGCACAAGATGTCCCGTCCATCCGGTAAGTCGGGGATTTTCCAGTTTTTTAAAACAGAAAGAAACTTCGCGAAAGAAACTCTATGAAGGGGGATTAACAAACAAAGGGACAGAAATGAGCATAAATTGGTCCATAATAGTATGAAACTCTATCGTGTTTAGCGTCTGCTCTAAGCCGGCAAACGTTAATACCATAAATTTCTATTAGAATGAAACATGTTTGAACTTAAAACTACCTTTCAACTTATTAACTGTTGATAATAAAATATCAGACACCTTATAATCCTTCAGTGACTTTGAATAAGGTCTGTTGGCGACAAACCTACAAAACATAGAATTTTATGGTGGAACGATATTCCAGTTTACCCATTTGAAAGAAACGCACAGAGCAGAAGAGTAAAAAGTAAAAATAAATTTTTTCTCCAAATCAAGATACCACTTGATTTATGTTATTGTAAAAATGTACAAGTTTAAAAAAAATTAAAAATTTTCATCGAAATCAATTCTGTGTCTGTGTCAGAGCGAAAACATTTCTCCTTGCCCTACTGTCATTATAAGCCAATAGGCATCTTTTGCTGCATAAACCTCCTCTCGACCTTTTTCATTAGAACCTTCAGTGATATGTATTTACGTTGCTCCAATGTGTCTTTTAACTGACTGTACGCCCTCCGTAAGATTGTCTCAGTATTTTCTTATTTCCTGGAGTCCACCAGAGAGCTCCCTTTATCATTTGGCGTCTACTCTCTCGCACAGCCACCTATTTTCATTTCATTATCATTACAGTCATATTTAAGTATTCCATGCCAGAGCGTTCCCTGGTCCCATATTTTTTTCCTCTCCTTTCTACTGTCAGTACGCATTTTTTCCATTTCTCGTTCAGTTACCATCGGCATTTGAATATTTTTCGCATTAAAAGTCTGTATGTCACGGCCATGTATAGACACGTGTAGAACACACTGACAGTACATTACCAAAACCCCGCGAGAACATTTTTACTCTTCTGTGTAAAAGTTCAACTCACCAAAATAAGAAAACTTCCAAACTGGGTTTATGATTTCATTGTTAATGTGTATTTTCTTTTCTTTTCGGTAGAGTTTACAGTGTGTCCATAAACTATCTTTACAACTTTAAACTTCAATAACTTTAAAACTGTGGTAAGTATAACGAGTGGTTTTCTGATGTGACAAGCTGGCACTCAAAGTTCCTTTTCTCCATCCAGATTATAGAACAGAAAAATCTTCGCGTTTCAGATTTTAACTTCAAGTAGCAAATGTGAATACCATGAGGTTTAATTGACGATCGACACTAGTATTACGTAAAAAGGGGATGTAGCAGATGAGACTTCTGCAGTTCTGAGTGAGGCCTTATGCGCTCTTATGTGGCATCGCGTGCGTTCATTACCTTGTCAGTGGTTAGGCAGCGTCAGGGGCGGCTGGTAGCGGAGCTCCACACACCTCACCGTCTCGGTAGCATCTCTCTCGAACTTATCCTTACTACTGTTTACCGAAGTTGGTTTAAGAAAAAGGTATCTGGCTGTGTTTTCAACTGACCAATCAGTGTCTCAATGTTAACCTTAAGCTCTGCCTACAAAAAGTCTGCCTATCCAATGAGGAACGTTATATTTTTGTGGTGGGGCAATGTTTTTAATGTTTGCTACGTAACAGAGATGCGTATAGTCTCATGCTAAAACTTGCAGCTGGTGTGACCCTTTTAGTGTTGTCGTAAGATCAATACTGTTCTTCTGGAAGGCCCTATCTTTTAACATGGGCTGAGGGATGGACCTCCCGGCGATCGGCCGGTGATGTGGGTGTCCCATTGTCCCGCTCTTATCGTAGGGCCTTCTAGCCTACATGGCTCTGCTCTCGGCTTCCGTTCTTGTTTCTCCCCTCGGAACTGCGTCTGTTTCATGGTGGGAAGGTATGACATGTGTTAGTTTGTGGTATTCCATTTGC
Source organism: Schistocerca cancellata (assembly GCF_023864275.1). Taxonomy (NCBI): domain Eukaryota; kingdom Metazoa; phylum Arthropoda; class Insecta; order Orthoptera; family Acrididae; genus Schistocerca; species Schistocerca cancellata. The sequence continues at coordinate 210,366,751 of NC_064629.1, read as the reverse complement.
TCACTCGTTGATACTATTACTTTGGTTAATTTAATGTCAGGATTTATTCGGAACTATGTGACATATTGTCAGATTTGCTATCATGTCAGGGTTTTCATGGAAGGTGTTGGATTTGCCTGTGTTGTCCGTGCACACATAGTGGCACGGACAACGTCCAGTCGGTATTTAATTTCTATATATATATGCTGTAGGAACACGGTGGAATGTTTATATAAATTGCGAATGTGTGTCTTCAATTCATGTAGGTCTGCAGCTTTGGTTCGGTGCACCTGATCCTCTACGAAATCCCACACGAAAAAGTTTATCTATGTGAGGTCAGGTGATCCTGGTGATCACCGAAATGGACCATCTCTTCCTATCCACCTATTCGGACAATTTTCATCCAGAAACGGGCAAACATTGTGGACCAATGAGGTGGTGCTCCATCCCGCTGGAATAAGACTGCCGTTTAGTGTTTTCCAGTTGTGGTACACAGACTCACGTAATATGTGCAGATAAACATCACTGCAGTCAGTAGACTAGCTAAAAAATAATGGAACAATGATGCAGTTCTGCATAAGTCCACACACCGACATTTCATGTGTAATATGAAGACATCCTGATCTGATGCGAACATTAAAACCGTTCATTTTGCCGAATATATGAGAAGTTGAGACATCGGAAATATCTTTTCTAAAAATCATCGTTTGGGTCTGTCTTGGCTACCTTACCCACGGCAAACAATTCAAGTTGAGGTTTGTCCCTCGGCTTTAATGCCTGAAGCAGATGTACCTTCATTTCGTTCACGTTGGCGTCTGAAACAGACGGACGACCTGCCCCTGTTTATATAGAACACTTACTGTTTTCATGAATTACGTATGCCAAGCCCAAATAGTTCGATGGGACGGTGCTATCCCCTTCCATACCGTTCACGAAATATTTGTTACACTTGTGTATCGGATTTCGTCTCTATGAGCCCGATGACATAATGAGATTTCCTGTGATGTCCACATTTTTCATCAGTTCTGAGGATCTGGAAAATTAAAAAAAGCTTTGTGAATTATCTTGTCACACGTTGAAAGCCAGTTGTTGTTATCTAGTATAGTTTTAAAGCTATGAATGTCTAATTTTGCGAAGATAATTTATGGACACCCCGCACATTACTTCACTCCTATTGCAATTGATTCTCACTCAAACATTCTCTTTTAAACTGTTCCATACGTTGTTTAACTGCGCTAGTATTTTACACTAGAAGTATTTTCACATTACAGTGGTGACGGTTTAGTGTATATTGATGAAAGTCCAGCAGTGCGTTAATGCGCACGTTTTGTTACAGAGAAGCTGAAGGACGGCTTCACCTGCCCCAAGGAGGCGCAGGCTGACGGCAACGGGCAGGCGGTGGCCCACCCCAAGTACGCGCATCCCACGGACTGCCAGAAGTTCTACGTCTGCCTCAACGGCGTCGACCCGCGAGAGCTGGGCTGTTCCGTCGGAGAGGTCTACAATGACGAGGACCAGAAATGCGACCAGCCCGACAACGTGCCTGGATGGTCAGTAGCTACAAATCTGCTTCCTGCAGTGGCTTTATTCCAAGCGCTGAAAGTCACGTCGTTTCTACCTAATATCTCGCAGGAAGTCGTCTATCCGCTAGAAGTACTGTAGCTCAATGTGACCCGGAATTCAATGCTCGAAGGAAGTCTCTGGCAGATATAAAATAGACTCTGATAACCTCCTACAGCTCCTTGCTTAGTGAAGTGTGTGATTTAGAGGAGAAGTTAAATACTTTCTTGCGTCCAAAAGAAATGTCTAGGGGTCTCAATCGGATATCCAGAATCACACAGTAACATAGTGAGTGAGGTAAATATAGGAATGGCTGCGGAAATGCCTACCGACTATATAATAACTCCCAACTGCTTCAACAAGCCTTAAAATATAACGATTGGAAGCAGAGAGCAGTGGGAAAAAACAGTTCGACATGGTACGGGAGACATTGTTTGGTTCACTGATGGGTCGAAAATAGACCAAGGCGTTGGGGCAGGTGTTGTGGACTGGCAAGACAGCCAATCCACTGGGAGGAAGCCGAAAGGCACGCGTTTAAGCTCACGCAGGCTGGCGTGAGGTCTGGAACAGGACAAGGTAATGAGACTAGCAAAAATAATACGTAGCTGCTGGAATACTTATCTTTAATCTATAATTGGTGAACATCGCTCTTGACGGTACATGTTTTACAGCATCAATAGTAATTGGTAATGGCGCCTTGCTAGGTCGTAGCAAATGACGTAGCTGAAGGCTATGCTAACTATCGTCTCGGCAAATGAGAGCGTAATTTGTCAGTGAACCATCGCTAGCAAAGTCGGTTGTACAACTGGGGCGAGTGCTAGGAAGACTCTCTAGACCTGCCGTGTGGCGGCGCTAGGTCTTCAATTACTGATAGTGGCGACACGCGGGTCCGACGTATACTAACGGACCACAGCCGATTTAAAGGCTGCCACCTAGCAAGTGTGGTGTCTGGCGGTGACACCACAACAGGGGTATACGAGGTTCAGCCGAGACTGTAGGGCATCATCTCTCTAGGAAAACTGGCCTCTGTATTCCAAGCTGAAATTACTGCAATCAGGGCATGTGTGGAGGAGAATATACGTAGGTGCTACAAGGACAATAGCATCTTCATCTATTCAGACAGCCAGGCAGCCCTGAAATCATTGGCAGCTCCTGCAACAAGATCTAAGATTGTTGCAGAATGCCACACGGCTCTTGTGGAGCTAGGGGGAAGCAATAGGGTAAACCTAGTGTGGCTCCCTGGCCACTCAGGGACTTGTGACAATGAACACGACAGATTGGCAAGGATGGGGGCAATAACTCCATTTATTGGACCGGAACCTGTACTGACAATCACCAAGGCTATGATCAAATTAGAACTACGGAACTGGCTTAGGAAACAGCACGCAGGATATTGGACCAAGGTCCATAAACAAAAACATGGTAAGGTAATGATGCCAAAGCCATGTTTTAAAAGAAGTTCTGTAATTCTGAGATTGAGCAGGAAAGAGATCAAACTCATGACTAGACTGATGACCGGCTGTGGGAACTTCAAAAAACACCTACACACAATGGGTGTAACGGAAGAGGAACCTAAATGTAGGCTCTGTAATGATGGTGAAGAAACTGCATCACACGTAATCTTCGAATGCATGGCATTGCAGAGAAAAAGATACAGACTCTTCGGGACAACTAGACCCAAAGAAATTGTGTTCAACAAAAAACTGGTAGAGGGACTCCTTGCACTATTTAAGGGCATTGGTTGGCTTTAGTAGATATACATGGAGCGATACCGCACAATAAACTTAGTTTCGGCGCGGGCAGTGGCGGGTTAGACCTAAGCTGTTTTAGCTTCCCTGTTAAAATCAAATCAAATTAAATCAAACTTAGATGGTTTTAGGTGCCCAAATCACTCACTGAAATTGTTGATAAGGCTCTGAGCATTTTTCATGTGCTGGGTAAGGAGAAGAGGAAAGCGCGTTGGAATTTAACGGCTCTTTCATATCGAGGTCGTTAGAGACGGAGCATATTTTCCGATTGAAGTAGGATGGGTAGGGAAATGGATCGAGACCGAGTTTAGGTGATGTAGAGAAAACGCAGAAAATCGGAATTAAAATGGTCATACAGGGATTTCCACTACTACAACCTGACGAAAAAACGCCTTGTCACCCAGGAGCATGTCACGTTAACTGAGGGCATCAGGTGTATAAAGGCGAGTAGATGATCATCTAGCAGGAAACTGCACTGAATGCTTGGTTCAGTTACAGTAGGGCATTCAAACCATCCGCAAACCACACCTTGCACTCTTTTGATGATCCCTTGAGCACATTGCTTGAGGGAACCCTTACCAACGTAAATCTTGATTCATCGCGTCTTTAAATATTGTTGCGCTGTAACATGATGATCCTTAATCTGAATTTGTTTTCAACTGTGAAATTAGTGATAAGAACTAATGCCTTCGGGGAGATACCTCTGCTATAATTTTGACACTACGGCCCGAGTAATGTTAAATGCACAACAATATCCCCTGTCCATACTTTCATAATTCACTTCACGTAGACATGTTCATGCGAGACTATATTTTCTGACATGCACAAGTCGTTGACTGAAATAACTGCAAAAGTTCTTATTGTTACTGCACCTTTCATGGCAACTTATTATCGTTAGACCATTTCGTATACTTGTAATCCACGGTAATTTTTCGAAATCTGATAATAAAACAAACATTGTCCCTGTGCCTCTCCAGGCATAGGGGTTAAGAAAGAACACTGTAATTGTAAATAGTTTTCACGGGTTTGCGGCCGAATCACGTTGTGCAAATTCCACAATATTTCCTCAAAGCAACTGTCCGACATCTTCAGGTGATTCAACCTTGCTCGTGGCTAGGTACGTACCTAGGTACGTGCTCCGAGGAAATATTGTGGAATTTGCACAACGTGATCCGGCGGCAATCCCATGAAGACTATTTACAACACATCCGCCGGGAAAGCTTGAAGAATCACATCACTGTAATTATTTTCATACCAGCAGACTACGCATAGCTTCTTTTAAACAAAAGTTGTCTCCTTTATTCTTTTTCTGATTTCAGTAACTATTTTGATCACATTGAGATATTTCTAAGTTCCATTTTCGTGTAACAAACAAATGTTTTATTAACAGATGGCCCAATTTTCACGTCATGGACCATTTTATGCTACAGTTAAGAACAAAAATGGTATTTCATCACTTTGTTGTGCACTAGAGGAAAGGCACTACGTTCTGTGATGGTATATCAACTTACAGTTGAAGTATGAGCACCCTTGAAATTAAATCGTGTAAGGTTGTTTCGTAATTCATATGACAGGCTTCTACGGGTCGTAGAATGGACTTAGTAGAAAATTTTTTCATTATGAACCCATGTTCGGAAATGTACCACTCGGATGTAAAAGAAGTTTGAAGATCGGATCACTTTCAGATTTCCCGCTTCACGGTACGCACACCGTGGAGACAATGAGCTCTGACGTCCATTGCATGGGCATTGTTCCTAGTATTCGTCGTCAAGTTGTTTTCTACGTGACGAATGACGTCCTCGTCAAAGTTGAGAGTGGGGCGCGATCGCGTAGCACCTCAGTCGAGCCTCCTAGCTGCGAACGTACCAGTTTCTCGCAGCCTTTGTTGTAAGCGGAAGAAAATGTGGTAGACCGAGACGATTCGGAAAACATTCTCGATACATGCGTTGTGCAGCTCTACCATTACATCCAGCTTCACCGTAAATTAGCAACAGCTCACCGTACTCTTCAAACGTGTATTGCACCATGCTGTACTGTTTATGTCGTTGTTACTGCTCAGTGACGGTCTGATGACTGAGCAGAGTCCGCCCCCGGTAGCTGAATGGTCAGCGTGACGGATTTTTAATCCTCTTGGCCCGGGTTCCATTTCCGGCTGGGTCAGGGAATTTTGTCCGCGCAGGGACTGGGTGTTGTGCTGTCCTCATCATCGTTCTATCATCCACGTTGACGCCAGGTCGCCGAGGTGGCGTCAAATTGAAAGACCGGCACCCGGCGAACGGCCTGCCCGACGTGGGGCGCTAGCCATGCGATTAAATAAAATTGAGCAGAACGCTAAAGTAGTGAGTATAAAGAGACGGCACATACTTCAGGGACTGATGACTGCACCCTCTTCCCAGTGCGTACGGAGAAACGGAAGATTTAACAGTGATCCAATTTTGAAACTCAATTTATGTCCAAATAGTAAATTTCCGGACATGTGCTTTTTACCAAAACTTTGTGCACTAAAGTCCTCTCTACAGGGTGGGTCAGGAGGAAAGGTACATGCTTGGAGGGGTGACAATATTGGTGATTCCGAACAAAGGAACTGCAAATGGACATACACTGATGAGCCAAAACATTATGACCATCTGCTTAATGGCTGATTTGTCCTTCATTGGAAGGAAATACATCCCCGATTCTGTGTATCAAGGATCCGACAGTTTGTTGGTAGGTTTGCGGAGATGTGGGGCGTTAGACGTCTGCGTGCTGGTCGTGTAGTTCACGTAAATAACGAGCCGCTGATTTGGGTTCAAATGGTTCAAATGGCTCCGAGCACTATGGGACTTAACATCTGAGGTCATCCGTCCCCTAGAACTTAGAACTACTTAAACCTAACTAACCTAAGGACATCACACACATCCATGCCGAGACAGGAGTCGAACCTGCGACCGTAGCGGTCGCGAGGTTCCAGATTGAAGCGCCTAGAACCACTCGGCCACTCCGGCCGGCGCTGATTTGGTACGCGGTGATTGCGCCCGATAGCGTCCCAGATAGATTCCACAGGATCTACACGAGGCGAATTTGCTCGTCCAGATACCAACGTGAGTTCACTATAATGCTCCTCAAACCACTGTTGCACAGTTCTGGCTCAGAGACACGGAAAATCATACTGCTGAAAGATGACATCGTCGTCGGGTAGGACAACAAGCATAGGGGATGCAGGTAGTTCAAGCTGTCAGCGTGTCTTCGATTACTATCACAGTACCCATACAAGTACAGGAGAATGTCTCCCATGGCTTTATATCGCTCCAACCAGCCTGCGTCCGTGGCATGCTGCGCGTTTCGAGCCGCCGTTTACGACGATGACGACGTTTGGGGAGACAACAATCGACCTAGTGTGGCAAAACGTGATTCATCCGAAAATCCCCCATATTTCCATTGATAGACGGTCGAATGCCGACGGTCCCCTGCCTACTGGAATCTTAACTGTCGCTGTCGTCAGGTCAACATGTGAACACGTAGGGGTGGTCTGTGCGAAGCTCCATGTACGATGAACGGTGTGCTCCGAAACACTTGTTCGTGCACCAGCACTGTGTTCTTTCAGCAGAGATCCCACTTTACATAGTAGACAAACCTCCGAACCCCACGATCTGTGAAGAGCCGTGGACGTCCAACCATTTTGCCTAGTGGTAGTTTCCCTGTCCTTCTACCTCTTTTGTAGATGCTCACGACAGTAGCACATGGACATTCCACCAGCATCTACATCTACATCTACATCCATACTCCGCAAGCCACCTGACGGTGTGTGGCGGAGGGTACCTTGAGTACCTCTATCGGTTCTCCCTTCTATTCCAGTCTCGTATTGTTCGTGGAAAGAAGGATTGTCGGTATGCTTCTGTGTGGGCTCTAATCTCTCTGATTTTATCCTCATGGTCTCTTCGCGAGATATACGTAGGAGGGAGCAATATACTGCTTGACGCTTCGGTGAAGGTATGTTCTCAAAACTTTGACAAATGCCCGTACCGAGCTCCTGAGCGTCTCTCCTGCGGAGTCTTCCTCTGCAGTTTATCTATCATCTCCGTAACGCTTTCGCGATTACTAAATGATTCTGTAACGAAGCGCGCTGCTCTCCGTTGGATCGTCTCTATCTCTTCCATCAACCCTATCTGGTACGGATCCCACATTGCTGAGCAGTATTCAAGCAGTGGGCGAACAAGTGTACTGTAACCTACTTCCTTTGTTTTCGGATTGCATTTCCTTAGGATTCTTCCAATGAATCTCAGTCTGGCATCTGCTTTACCGACGATCAACTTTATATGATCATTCCATTTTAAATCACTCCTAATGCGTACTCCCAGACAATTTATGGAATTAACTGCTTCCAGTTGCTGACCTGCTATTTTGTAGCTAAATGATAAGGGATTTATCTTTCTATGTATTCGCAGCACATTACACTTGTCTACATTGAGATTCAATTGCCATTCCCTGCACCATGCGTCAATTCGCTGCAGATCCTCCCGCCTTTCAGCACAATTTTCCATTGTTACAACCTCTCGATGTACCACATCATCATCCGCAAAAAGCCTCAGTGAACTTCCGATGTCATCCACAAGGTCATTTATGTATATTGTGAATAGCAACGGTCCTACGACACTCCCCTGCGGCACACCTGAAATCACTCTTACTTCGAAAGACTTCTCTCCATTGAGAATGACATGCTGCGTTCTGATATCTAGGAACTCTTCAATCCAATCACACAATTGGTCTGATAGTCCATATGCTCTTACTTTGTTCATTAAACGACTGTGGGGAACAGTATCGAACGCCTTGCGGAAGTCAAGAAACACGGCATCAACCTGTGAACCCGTGTCTATGGCCCTCTGAGTCTCGTGGACGAATAGCGCGAGCTGGGTTTCACATGACCGTCTTTGTCGAAACCTATGCTAATTCCTACAGAGTAGATTTCTAGTCTCGAGAAAAGTCATCATATTCGAACATAATACGTGTTCCAAAATTCTACAACTGATCGACGTTAGAGATATAGGTCTATAGTTCTGCATATCTGTTCGACGTCCTTTCTTGAAAACGGGGATGATCTTTGCCCTTTTCCAATCCTTTGGAACGCTACGCTCTTCTAGAGACCTACGGTACACCGCTGCAAGAAGGGGGCAAGTTCCTTCGCGTACTCTGTGTAAAATCGAACTGGTGTCCCATCAGGTCCAGCGGCCTTTCCTCTTTTGAGCGATTTTAATTGTTTCTCTATCCCTCTGTCGTCTATTTCGATATCTACCATTTTGTCATCTGTGCGACAATCTAGAGAAGGAACTACAGTGCAGTCTTCCTCTGTGAAACAGCTTTGGAAAAAGACATTTAGTATTTCGGCCTTTAGTCTGTCATCCTCTGTTTCAGTACCATTTTGGTCACAGAGTGTCTGCACATTTTGTTTTGATCCCCCTACTGCTTTGACATAAGACCAAAATTTCTTAGGATTTCCTGCCAAGTCAGTACATAGAACTTTACTTTCGAATTCATTGAACGCCTCTCGCATAGCCCTCCTCACACTACATTTCGCTTCGCGTAATTTTTGTTTGTCTGCAAGGCTTTGGCTATGTTTATGTTTGCTGTGAAGTTCCCTTTGCTTCCGCAGCAGTTTTTTAACTCGGTTGTTGTACCACGGTGGCTCTTTTCCATTTCTTACGATCTTGCTTGACACATACTCATCTAACGCATATTGTACGATGGTTCTGAACTTTGTCCATTGATCCTCAACACTATCTGTACTTGGGACAAAACTTTTGTGTTGAGCCGTCAGGTACTCTGTAATCTGCTTTTTGTCACTTTTGCTAAACAGAAAAATCTTCCTACCTTTTTTAATATTTCTATTTACGGCTGAAATCATCGATGCAGTAACCGCTTTATGATCGCTGATTCCCTGTTCTGCGTTAACTGTTTCAAATAGTTCGGGTCTGTCTGTCACCAGAAGGTCTAATATGTTATCGCCACGAGTCGGTTCTCTGTTTAACTGCTTAAGGTAGTTTTCAGATAAAGCACTTAAATAAATTTCACTGGATTCTTTGTCCCTGCCACCCGTTATGAACGTTTGAGTCTTCCAGTCTATATCCGGCAAATTAAAATCTCCACCCAGAACTATAACATGGTTGGGAAATCTACTCGAAATATTTTCCATATTATCCTTCAGGTGCTCAGCCACAACAGCTGCTGAGCCAGGGGGCCTATAGAGACATCCAATTACCATGTCTGAGCCTGCTTTAACCGTGACCTTCACCCAAATTATTCCACATTTCGGATCTCCGTCAATTTCCTTCGCTGTTTTAGAGATGCTCGTTCACAGGCACTGCGTAATAACAATCTGCCCTTTGTCAAAGTCGCTTATCTCAATGTTTTCCCCATTTGCAGCCCATATCTTCGCTAGGGCTATCCAAATCTATTTTTACTACGCTTACATACTTTTCATAGCGCGTCACGTGACCGCAACGTCACCAGACCGTATCCAGCATCGCGACGGGCAGTGGTCATAATATTTTGGCTTATCAGTGCATGCCATTTTCGTAGCCTTATCCGACATACAGCTGTTTGAAAATCACGGTCGTTAGTCGCATTTTATTCTTCACCAGCACTCAATGCGAATACAATCAAAGCGTCATTGGAGTACTAGTGTTGTCTTTACTGACAATTTCAAAGCGCAAATTCCGTACGGCCCATGAGACAGTATCTCACTGAAGCGTATCCTGGACGCTGTACCGGTCGCGGTGGAGTCATTTCTTTGCCACCGAGGTCACTCGATCTTACTCCATTAGATTACTGATTGTGGGATTGGCTTAAGAACAAACTCTACAAGCACAAAGTGGACATGAAGAAGAAACGGCTGGTTCGTATTTCACATGCGCGTGTGCAAGTAAAGACCGTACGAATGAGCTTAGATCAGCAATACATGCATTGTCTACAAGAGCTGAAAAGTTCATTGCAGTTGTCAGTGTACTTTTTGAACATTTTTTGTACAAAATTAACCAAAACATTAGATCACAATGTTTCATTTGCATTCGTCCTGTTCTCCATCGGTTTTATTAGTTTCCTCGGAAACTGTTAAGAACAGGACATATGTTCATATGACGGTCTTTGTTCAGAATCGCTATCACCCCTCAAAATATATACCTTTCCTACTGACTCACCCTACAGAACCCCTAGACCCCTGCAAAGGAATTTGAAAAATATCTTGTCGATGTCAGCGCTTAACGGCAGCACAGAATTCTCGATCATTTCTCATATTCACACTAGCGTACTCTAGAAATATCTTTACTCATAACTGAAAAGATAAATTGTGTTCCAATAAAAAGTTTGTTGTCAAAGATAGTGTGCGTTGAAGTGCAATATAATGCTGTTCCATCAAAATTGACAATCAAGAAAACTAAAGTCTTTTGCTCTCAAATTAATTACATTGTACTCGTATTTGTTTCAGAGCCTGAATGTAATCTGATGTAAAAGGAGATCACTTACAGCTTCACTTGTGTGTGTACGAGCGTGTGTATGTGTGTGTGTGTGTGTGTGTGTGTGTGTGTGTGTGTGTGTGTGTTTGTGTTTGTGTTTGTGTGTCTGAGTGTATTTTTCTCTTGGTTACAAAATTTATAGTCTACAATTTTTTCCCCCTTCTGAAACTATCTTTCTTTTATTTACAAATCCTACAATATTTTTTACAGTTAAGCATGACAAAAAAGCTCAGCTACAATAGTAATCCAATATTTTACTTTCCATTGTTTCCTCTGAAATGAATGCATGCACTCAAATATGAATATGTTATCTTCACTGTTTGTAGCGTGGTTCAAATGGTTCAAATAGCTCTGAGAACTATGGGACTTAACATCTTAGGTCATCAGTCCCCTAGAACTTAGAAGTAGTTAAACCTAACTAACCTAAGGACACCACACACATCGATGCCCGAGGCAGGATTCGAACCTGCGACCGTAGCAGTCGCGCGGTTCCGGACTGAAGCGCCTAGAACCGCTCGGCCACCGCGGCCGGCGTTTGTAGCGTGAATCCTATTTAGCGTGACCAGCACCTTGCGAAACTTGTAATTTTCTTGTATCACAAATAAAATTTGCACTTAAAATGAACGCCTTTGAAGCAGAAATTTCGACAAAAGAGCAAAGCAAATGTGAACTTTACGCTACGTTCAAGCCGTCCAAGGGAGTTTAAGTAGGATGGCAGCATTTAATGACAGGAAATAGTTAACATAATGTTCATCGTTCCGTGAGCACCCGTAAGTGAGGGAAGATTTCCTTTTTTTGTTTCAAATATTATGCCGATTTCTCTTGCGTCGTTTCAGTACCAAATTCTATACTTTGAATTCTGTGACTATCTCACCTTTCGGCCAGGGCCAGCTCTATAGGATAAATAGTTCTGAAGCTACCAAATTAAATACTCAGTCTCCTATCTCGTAATGAAACTCTTTTCTATATAATTAGTAATAGAGATAGCTGAAATGCAACTTCCATGATACAATAGTGATGGATTTCTTTTTTAAATGCCCCGCAAACCGCCGTATGATGCATGACAAGAGGTGCCTTGTACCATTACTAGTCATTTACTTTCCTGTTCCACATGTTAACAGAGCCGGAGAAAAACGACTATCTATATGCCTCTGTACGAGTCGCAACGTATCTTATCTTCGTGGTCTTTACGTCGGTGGTACTAGAATCGTTCAAGTGACGGTTATCTGAATTTTCTCGAAGTGTCTCACAAAAAGAACGTCGTCTTCCCTCTAGGGATTGCCGTTCCTATTTAAAGGACATTCGCACGTTATTCAGAAATAAATAAATGTTTTTCTCCGAAATTTTTAGTAGAATGGACTAACATCCACGTTGTCTTATAAGGTACCTACAAAAGACTTTACAAAGAATGCTATGGTGATCACTATCGAGACTTCCGAAGCGATGAAGTACCTGCAATGCGCAAGAAAAAAGAATTGAAGTTGGAACACGTATTGAAAGTGAATTTTATAAATGACAAGAAGAAGTCACTTTATACCCTGTACGTCTGCATCTTTTGTGTTCAGTTTATGCTAGATAAAGACGAATTACTAAGAATGTTGTTTATGACATTATTTCAGTTCCACTGTTCTTAGTTATTTCAAATTTTACGCTGTACCAGGATTACTCCACAACGACTAATAATGCGAATTCTACTATCATATGTTTGTTAACGCAGTAGCTTTTGTATGATGTTATACTATCTAACAAATAGGGAACTTACACTAATGCTAGTACTGTGGTTGAAACTGATTAATGAGAAATTTTCTTTATGAATTCAATGGAAATTTTTCAGAAACGCTAATGGCAGTGTTACAAATCGTGTGACACAACTGTTTTTTGACGAATTTTTTATCTGATTCGAGCACAACATGAGGTTTTTAAGAACTTTTTGTAGTTCTAAGCAGCTTCATTTAGCCCAAGGTTAGACTTCTCACTTTGAAGCGTAGCGTAGGCTTCAGTTAAAAATCACAAAAACTTAAAAGTGGTTTAAGCATGATCTACCTGGTCGGAACTGGGTTCAAGCCCTCTGTTGGCAAGGAAGACCTTAAAACAGGTAGTTGACTAATGATGCTGTAAAAAAACTGTGACTTCACATAACTGCAAACTGTATTTTTGCTGATCACTAGCGTCATTTCTTTCAGATACTTTGTGTGTGACGTATATATACAGTGTCAAGTGTGCTTCTATGGAGTGCAGCTATTGTCTTACGTAGAAATCTTGGATAGTTAGTTCACCATAATCAGTATTTTAAAACAGACATAAGTTCACACATATAATTCCACCAGTTTTGTTTACGATTTGCCATTATCTGTAAAAGCTGTTCCTGTAAACCTCTGCATATCCTTGAAAATAACGCTTGAATGATTCTGTGTGGACTGAAACTGATTAATAAGACTATGGTTCTTGTTTTACAGCGAGGACTGGTACAAGGACAGTCCAGATGTGAAGCCGAAGCCCAAGAAGTCATAAATCTTCAGCACATCTGCTGTGGGAACCCACTTGTAAATAGTTTCTATTATGGGCTATCGGGTCTCGAGATATTCACCAGCCTTCATACTTCAACATTCAGCATTGCAAAAACGACGAGTCAGAAGCGGACTGGGCAAAGTGAGTGAATGTGAGAACTGAAGGAAATAGAGCCATGGTTCCCACTCTCGGGAGAACAGTCAGTTTTTACTGAAAGTGACCTGACTGCCTCTTGAGATACATCAAGTTAAACAGCAATAAGAAATATATTGTGAAAGAAATCTTTCGATTTCTATTTGTGCAATGATTCCAGTCACAACCATATTTGTACAGAAGTAAAAGAACTGAGAGACATTTCCAAGGCGTGAAAGCCCGTTCAATCTTGAGCGAATTACTAATAAGGTTCTACATTTCTTGACTGATGCGCCTGAATCAATTATTAAACTGAATTGTAACAGATATATCAATGTAGAGATATTGCCTTCTATATTAAGTACGAGATTTTTATGAAATTGTCTGTTTGAAGCAACAAGATGTACATTTTCCTAAATAAAATATAAACAATATACAGCCATTCATGCCTTGTATATTTAATGAATTTTTCTTTTATTATTTGCCAGCCGTATTATCTTACATCTTCACTATTCAAAATATGAGTCTGGCCATAAATGAAAGTTTCCTTTCCAGGATCTGCACAATTAGACATCGCTTTGCGACGTTGTGTCCTATGACATGAAGTGGGGAGAGATAGTTGTAGATGCATTTACTATTAGCTTGCTACAGATGTTTATTATTTATGTACCATGTACTGTTTGTAGGTTTGCATGCTGGATCTGTTTTGAAAGTGTTCGTGCCGAGTAGATACGAATTCAGAACGTGCCTTTCTGCATGTACATAGAAATTTCAGAAATCTATTTGTAAAAATGACACCCATCACATAAATAAGTGAGAAAAAGAAAATACTTGGAAATTACACAGCCCGTGATAAATAAGTTTTATTATTTTGTATTTCTTTTGCAGGAAAATGGTAATTTATATGGCTTGTGCCTAAAACGTTAGAGAAATTGCGGGTAGAAAGGAAGTGCAAAGGGCTCTTTGTTTCCCTGCATTATTATACGCCTACAACAGTTGTAATATAAAAGCTCTCATTCTTCAAATTCGAATTTCTCAGTACGAAAACATATGGTGAACTCCTTTATCTGTTGAAGTCTGATGCTATAATACACTGTTCTCATTGACAGCTGCAGATTAATTGTTATGAGAACTGCTGAGTGTTTCCTAGACTACTGTACAACACTGAGCACTCAATATACCACATTTCATTTATTTGGAAGATACAGGGTGGACCAGAACGCCAACGAAAAACTTTTAGCTGTGGTAGTATGGACTAAAACAAGATAAAAGGGCTATAAAACGTGGGCTCTAAAATGCATACCTGAAGAGGTATGAGAGCTTGTTCACCTTTGCTACAATGGGACACTTCTACTGAACAGCTGCACATACCTCCTAAGGTATGCATTTTAGAGCCCATATTAACTAATCTTGTTTTGTCTTGTTCTGTAGTATCTCCTAAAATATGGAAAGTGAAGAACTTGCAGTACAAGAGATGTTTCACAGTATCGAAGATGAACAAGTGCTCATAGCTCTTAATGTACGCTCTTTAAAGCCCATGTTTCCTCGAAAATTTTTCTTGTATTCACCCACACGACCATCTCTGAAAGCTTGTCGATGGAGTTCTGGTTCACCATATATACTCAAGAAAGAATCGCACAAGAACCGATTTGATTTGTAGGAGTAGTAGCAGAAATAAACTGCAAGGTATATATGTCAAACAATCAAAACAGTTGTACTGTGTCAATATTTAAATAAAGATGATAAGTCTTCAAACACGTTTCAGTTAACAGAGAAAAGCACATGTCTAGAAATTTTCCAACCTTCAAAGGTTACGGTTTCATGTATCAGCTGATTTGAAGTTATTGGATTACAGAACTAAGAAAAATATTGGGATTTGTGTCGTTATTGCAAAATAGAGTGACAAAACTGATCTCCTTGTCGCTGAAACTATGTCAAAGAGTAGTACAAAAAGTGTTCAAATGTGTGTGAATTCCTAAGGGACCAAGATGCTTAGGTCATCGGTCCCTAGACTTACACACTACTTAAACTAACTTATACTAAGAACAACACACACACCCTTGCCCGAGGAAGGACTTAAACCTCCGCCGGGAGGGGCCGCGCAACCCATCACATGGCGCCTCAAACCGCACGACCACTCCGCTCGGCGAAGTGTAGTACATCTGCAACACGGAGAATCATTATAAAACAGTCTTTGAATCTATTTAATATGAATCATTCTAACAATAATCGCAAAATCTTGTATAATCAAAAGACCGTACTTTCTAAAGCATCCCAGGCATTTGAGTCTCTGGAGTTTTTGACTACAGTCATTTCAATCAATTTAGTTTTGTAGCTTTGTTACTGATAATGTTAGTCGAATATTCACTTGTTGACATTTCATCCACTATCTAAAAACGATTCTCCTTGTGGCGTATTTCAGCAATCTAAGCTATTGGAAGGCCGTTATAAAAGAGAGAAGTGTAAAACTCCCACAGTTTCGGTGTTCTTGCGAGTCTAATTCCTTCCTACTGCATCAGGCATCTTGCACCGCATCGTCAGTGATTCATAAGGTGGGCTGCGGAAGAGCAGGTTTAAGTTTGTGATACGCTCTGTAGTTTCTTCTTGTGACGTAGTGGGATAGATAGAGTGGGGAATTACCTGGTCGCTTTTCAGATTGCAGATCTATGAAGAAGGGAAATTTATGACCACAATCCAGCGACCTACGTTCCCTTGTGCTCCTACCCTCCACCCTCGTCCCTTCCCCAACCTGGTACACTCCTAGAATACAATTTATCCCTTAATATGGCTCTACTCCACTTAGACGTGGTACACACATTTAATATTTGCTTTTAAACCCATTTGTTTAAAAATGAACAGTACTTTTATCCATTAATACATTTTTATTATTCTGCTCTTTTTCCACCCACTGCTACCCTGAAACTATTACACCTAGAGAAAAACTCAATAGGATCTTTTTTTTTTGGAAATTTCATGTAATTCAATTTTGTCGTAGGAAACAAAGTTATTCAAGAAAAAAAGTTATTCAAGAAAAATCCAAAAAAGTGACCTGTAAACGCCCATCCCCCCCCCCCCCACACACACACACGCACTCACACCTCCGCTGACAGCACACCAGTCAGGGTTTTTAATATGTTCTTCATGGAACTCGCCCGAACCCCCTCCCCACACTGTTAAAAAAATTACGACGATGCAACTTTTTTTTCTCCTAATTTTGCTTTATTGATTCGACTAGGTGGCTTGATATTTAACGAGGCGACGTGTGCGGTAATGTATTTCGACGTAGGAAAAACAGTAGTCAGTGTTGTATTGGGGACAATAAATGAAAACGGATTACCTATCAAACTATGTTGTTCAAGGTCCTGTTATATCAAAATTTACTGCTTAACTGATAGCACGTTTACGACAACTTGAGACTTACCTTTCAGTTCCCATCTGATAGAAATTTTTAGGGGTCTGATGGATCCAGATTCTCCTCCTCACGCTATGCAGAATAACGTCCACGAATATCTTTCTTATAAATGTAAAAAATCAGAAAAAATATATAAAAGTTGTACCGAGAAAACTCTGTGCTTGAGGGTAAGCTGTAAGTGAAGCATATGCAACATTAACATTTGTGTTTCTGATTGATCGTTATCAAGGAAAACTTTGATATCACTCCACAGAGTCTACTCGCCTTCCGTATTTACGGTGCAACATTCACTCCGGATGTTTCGTCGTGTGTCTCTCACGTTTCAGAAGAAAAGCTTTCTTGGGCAAAATCTTTCAACGAATTACGAAATTTAGGCATCAGTACATCTAAGGATCTGGTACTGTCCTGGATATTTGCGTGGAAAACTGACTGATAGTCACACATTGCAATGCAATCAGTATCTTTAGAGTCGTGGATATTATTTTTGAGATAAGCAAATCGTCCGTAGTACTTTTCGACGACTGTCGCGTCATCATTTGAACGCGTCTAACAGTCCAAAATTTTTTTAATCATGCTGCATAGCAGTTGTTAAGAACAGTTCGAATGATGTTAGAATTGAATATTAGAATTTTGTGAATTTTATTTAATTTGTTATTATAGTTGCTCCTATAACAGTTTTATAGCATGTCCATTCTGAGAACGTAGAATAAAAGCGTCTGGATTCCAACTGCAGTCCACAATAGATTTCTTTTCCATCGTGTCCTTTATTGCCAAGATACAAAGAGACAAAATAAGTATTGTCCTAATTGATGTGGAGCACCGTAGCAGGTCGATCCCCCTCACCTTGGTCACTTGAGCACCTTGGCTGGAGCGGACCAATACCTCACCTCCAGTGCTGTTCAGATTGCAATATCCAGAGTTACGAACGAATACGTGCCGAGCAAAAGACAGGCTGTAAACGTATACTGTTGGCCTCTGAACTGCAGCAGCATAAAGAAGGCATAATGGTTGGTTCCATGATGATGTTAGGAACTTTCAGGGATGATGGAGAAGGGTAAATGTGTCAAACTAAGGCAAGGGGCCTTGGTCCACAAACGACAGAACCGAAGTTCACAAACCAAAATCGTTCTGATATCTCTGAGAGTGGACCTCTTCTATTGCTAGCTGTTTGCTCTCCATATTTTGGGAGGAGATAGTATGGACCAAAATAAGAAAAAACTCTCTGCTAACATGAGCTGTAAAACGCATACTTAAGAGCTATGAGTATTTGTACAATAGAAGAGACATATTTCACAGTAGCAAAGATGAACAGCTGCACATAGCTCTTAAGATTTGGATTTTAGAGCCCATGTTAGTGGACAATTTTTTCTTGTTTTGGTCTATACTACCTCCTCTAAAATTATCGAAAGCAAAGAGCTTGCAGTAGAAGAGGTCCAGTGTCACAGATATCAGAACCATTTTCATTTATAAATTTTGACGCCGTCGTTTCCTTGCAAGGGTCTCTTACCTCACATTGATACATTTTCCCTTCTTCATCTTCCCTGTAACTTTCTAATATCATCACGGAGCCACTCTGTACAAAAAGGTCAAATTTTTGTGAGGTGTACCCGATGCTTGGACATACAAATAATTAGCATTTCAACGTAAGCGTACAAAGTAGAGAGGGTAAACGCCATATACATTCTGTATATAAGGAAAGACTATGCAGCGGGTTTATCATATAGAAATTGCACTCGAATAGTGGTTAAAGACCGTGTTACGCCTCGTATAAGAAGTAGCAACGTCCATCAGCATGTCTCGGAATTTGACTGTACTATCATGGGCTGTTCATAGTCCCGCGATACTGCCGCTCGCGTTGATGAGAATCTCAGGACTGGCATGCTGATACCGAATCGATTAGTTCAGGACGGCCATATTCAACGCTATACAGGATCTCACTGGTCCCGTACGACTAGCGCACGAGAGGATAGACATATTATTCGCTCTGTAGTGTAGGATCATAGCCCCAGGTCGCGACTTTGACTCAAGAAATAGTCCTGTTTGCTGCAGGAAATTTATTCACATGGACAGTGCGTCGACGTTTGGAGCACCATGGAGTGTCGCCACGGCGAGCACTACTGAGGCTTTCTTTATGCTGCTGCAGAGAGAGGCGCACCGACAATTATGCTTTCAGCGACACCACTGGAATCTGGAGCGTCACCATTTAGCCTTTTCATAAGAATCCCGATTCTGCGTACAAGATCACTATGGACATAACCGTGTAGAAGTTCCTAGGAGAATGAAGGTTCCCAGGCTGCATTCGTCATCGTCATCGTTGTTGTGATGGCATGGAGTGCCACTGGGTGCACAAGATCACCTCTGGTTCACATAGTCGGTAATCTTGACATCAGGCGTGGCATTTCTGACGTGTTAAGGCCAGAGAGTGGTTGTCCCCTGCTTTAGAGGTCTCTGTGCTGTTATCTTTCAACAAGATAACGCAAGACCGCAGGTTACCTTTGCTGTCTTGAGCTTCCCCCATACAGAGTGTGTCCAATTGTTGACTCCGCCAGGGCGTCTTCCAGATCTCTCACCCACTGAAAAAATTGGGTCATTTGTTGCTGAGAGACACAAACCACCACTAGCCATCCACAGCCGTTGATGAACTCTGGCACAGAGTAAAGAAACATGCAATGACATCTCCTGACTATCATCTATGGTCAGTTCGACCGTATGTCCATCTGGGTTAAAGCTTTTTTGCTGCCAGTGGTGGGAGCTCTGTGCACTAAAATCTACGCGCGTATGAACCCACATAACCTACAAATTTAATCATGTATGCTCCCTATCATACTGTATAGATACCCAAAATTTCTTTACAACCCTTGTGATGTTGTAGTTTTAATGGGCAACAGCGTATATTTATTCCTTCGTAGAGAAATCTATAGCGTCACTTCTATCATATATTGTACCAAATCAGACCATCATGTTCAAGAGTAATTTGTCAACATCTCTGTTACTTTCTCTAAATCGCTTTACACGAATTCTGAGGCGGTAACTAGTTAGGACAACACTTTCTCCTATTCTTGCGCAACAGAGGTAGTGTTCCCTCCGTATTCCTACGTCGACACGTCGGCAAACTCTAATCCAAGTTTCTTAAATAATTCAAACAAACTGACAGAGTTATCTGTGTTATTCCACCAAGATACCTTGACGCAAACGAAGATACCAACTCAGAAGAATTGTGACACGTGACCAAATCTAACATACGGCTGCTTGGAGTTCGCAGGTTACACCTTTGATTCATTCTAAACGTCACATCGAGACGTGTCCATCACCAGGTCGGTTTCTAGACACCTTCCGTAAAAGAATCATTGCGATATGGTCATTCAGCATTAAGTATTCACTTTCTTTCTGTAGAAGATAGACTGTAGGCTGTATAGATCTTCTTCCTGCGACATCTGGAATACGGTTAGGAGAGCAGACCATTTACAGTTGTTTAACATATGGAGGTCCGCTTGGACCATTACCATACAGGTCTGTAATACGAAGATACAAAGGATGGGATATGATAGGGACAAGGCGATGTAAGACCCGTTTTATCTCGTTCATCTGCTGTTATTTTTATCAGTGACTATGCAACAAATAGAAATCAGTGGAAATGTAACACAACAATTTCTAGTGCACGTCATGTGTTATCATTAAATTAATACTAGGTATGTTTAATATTAGATGACTTTTTAGATGAGAAATATTTTTTGAGCCTGATATCCGAAGAAAGCGAAGTGTAAACTCAACAGCCGGCCGCGGTGGCCATGCGGTTCTAGGCGCTGTAGTCCGGAACCGCGCGGCTGCTACGGTCGCAGGTTCGAATCCTGCCTCGGGCATGGGTGTGTGTGATCCTTAGGTTAGTTAGGTTTAAGTAGTTCTAAGTTCTAGGGGACTAATGACCATATATGTTAAGTCCCATAGTGCCCAGAGCCATATGAACCATTTTTTTTGTAAACTCAACAAAAATGTAATCAAAAGGCAGTTAGACAACTAATCATCCAGTACAGTGGCTCACGACAACGCAACCTGCCTTTGGTAAAGATTTGGAGCAGTGTAACAGATACCTACGTCCATTGTTTTCGAGAGTATTTCGCAACTGTTGCTGGCATCGAGGAGTGGGTAAAGTAAGTCAGGCTACGGCCGAGAGCATCCCACGTGAAGTCGATAGAAATTCTGGAGTGCTATCGTGCTGGCCTTTCTGTTCATCTAATGTACATACTGTATCAGAAATATTTGGACAAGCGTTTTCGTTACATCGAAATAAAAAAAAATAATAATATGCGCACGTAAGTCCACAACAGCTTCGTTATTGAAAGAATACTGCATAAAAACAAATCATCTCTTTGCAATATGATAAGATTATAGATAATTTTCAAAATATCGTCCACTTGCTTTAAGGTTGAAACAGATAAAAGGCTGTCGCACGCTTTCAATTATCCTCAAACAGTGTCGGATGGTTTAGTAAGATTCCATGACCCGCAGATGTTGTATCTATACAACTGAAATGTCTGTAGTAAAAAGTAATTCCTTCAGGTGTCCCTGTAGACAGAAATCCTAAGCACTGAGGTCACGGTAATGGCCAGGAATAGGAACTGGTCTATGTCTGCTTGTCAATTTGTCATGATGGTGCCTCTCAAAAAACGTTATTAATATGAGCAGAAGCCATAGCACCTGTAAAGCATATTGTTTTGATTGTTGTCATGTTCCTGCTTACCAAAATTTTTCCAAATATCATGAATCAAGTTCCAGTGCTGCCTGCAGTGTCTCAGGAAATGATGGCACGTGTCACTGTTGATGACAATCCGTACGACGGATGGCGACGTTAAGCTCGGCAGCCTACTTAGTACTCTTAGAGGGAATAGTTTATATGCCAGCACAGGTTTTAGCCCTTCTCACTCCTTCCCTCTATAACAATACTAATACATCACTACACTGCGCAGGAAGTCATTAATCATTCACAGGATGCAAGTGCTAACCTGCCACGTCACTTACAGGTCGAATAAAAGTCATGACAAACCACGTTCACTAGGCTCTTGCCCAGAACGGGAATGTGAGATTCTCGCATCGGTCCCCAATGCTCATTTTCTAAGAACGGTACTGACCTTGATTTTGTTCCGGCTTCCTATATCAGCTGTATCAGCCCTTTAATCTAAAAATACCCACAATTATGCCGATGGTAAAGGAGTGATTTACTGGAGCAGTAATTGGTAGAGAACACGAAACTGGAATGTACACGACACTTCCATAATTTTATTTTTGTGATAGCAGTCTCTATGTGCTACAAATGGATTTGTAAAACAATAAGAATTTCTTAGATTCAGACACTAACATTGTTCAACTTCTGAAGTAACTCAGGACTCCCATATTTCGTTTGTGGGCCGAAAACCCAAAAGTTATCGTTTATCCTGAGAATTTTTTTTAACAGAAACAAAAAAAAAATGTCGTCGTGTTTAGAAACTATAGTTACTTATACAGAAATGGTTTGCAGTTTGCTACAAAACGTTCTAACATTAGAAGATTTTCGCTGCAGTAAATGATCTCTGTTTAAGTACTGTTAAATCATGTGGAGTTAATTAATTTTTCAACGTACTCGTCACATACGTCCGATTTTTACTACCAATCGCTACCTTTTCACGGTTGAAATGCATGTTATCAAAAAGACACGTGACTGTTGAAGCATTGATACCGACTGCGCCATGATGAATGAAAACCCACCGCAATTTACCACACAAAAACTTGCTGTTACTTAAGTCCTGCATGCAGCTTACATACAGAAAATGGCAACGATGGAATATCGGGCACAGAGATTCAGGGTGTAACAGCCAATACGTTCCGTTGGCAGTCGCCATGACCGTATTGATTAAGGCGCTCTCTCTCTAAGCAAACGATTTCGTACAAGTCTTTCACTTAGCTTCAACAAACACTAGGACTCAGGTACTTTCTTCAGTCTTTTCACCTTTCAGGGGGTTTCAGTCCTGAGTGCATTCTCAAGTCTGCCTCTGTTCACTTGTATCGGGTGACTCTGCTCCAGCATTATTATTTTTCACATACGCGAGTTGACTGCTCAGATTTGCTGCAGTTCGTGTAGTTTCTCAGTGACAAGATTATCATATGACTCTAACGAGACGTCCTTTGTTTCCTTCCATTAACGTAGTTCGTAATGAAATTGCATCAAGTCGCAAACATTCAACTTTCACCTGCAGCTGTTGACAGACTTATCATGGATTACAAGTAGGCTTAGAAAGATATCGCGCTTGTCATACCAGTGTCTTATTGGAGGAAGACAACATATTTGTAAATAACAAAATCTTCTTGAATTTATTATATACTGCATACAATATCATGCAATACATATATATCTTACAAAAAAGAAATAACCCTTTCACACTAAACACAATTTCATTAAACTGGTTAAGGAAGCTGTACTAATATGTTCAACAATTTGCTAGTACTCCTGGCATTTGATAGTATGGTGCTCATATTGGATGTGTGAATAGCAGTATATGTGGCTACGTGATCAGCCATTCTAATAAGATAGTTCTTTTCCAAATGCCAGTATCGCAATTTCTCAACAGCGTATCATTTCCACGTTGAGGCGGTCTTATCGAAGATTGCCAATCTTCATTAAATGTACACCGAGATTAATATCTCTGAATTACCGTATCTGCAAGAGCAACCATTTCGCAATTAAATGTCATACTGTGGTTAATTTTACGTAATTTGTCGTTAGTTAGTATGTTATGAATAACGATTAGATTGCACATAAATTGAACGGTCAGTGGTAGTCATTCCCCCTGACTACATACCATTTTAATTGTTAGTAGCATGATTTTTCTTCTTGTTACTTTGTATAATCCCGTGGGTTTTGTTGTTGATAATATTCTTGTGAGGGGTTGCTGCCATTACGTATGTAGTTGAACTCAATAGTGTATCCCAAAACGCCGACAAAATTTAGGGTCGCCGCTGTTTGGCAGAAAGCTCGGCGATCTCAAGCTCTCATCTGGTTCATAAGATCATACTTGCCAGCCACAGGCTCGTGCTGATGATGAAGATGGATATGTGTGCAAAATAATTAAATTATACACATAACAGAAAGCTAGAAGTAAAAGATATTGCGTGCTCACCCTTACATGCTTTAAAATAAGTAGTCTAAAGCAACGTAGTCTTCTCGCAACATCAAAAGTGACAAAATTTTCAGAAGACACGTACTAACATATTCCGTCTCTCTGTGACGCTTTTAAAGCAGTGTAGCTACGTATCTCTAAAGTGAAAACGTACCTCTCGAGGGAGATATATTCACTGAGGGTCTCATTAACGTGGGCTCTTCTTTTGGCGAGCTGTTGGCGTATGGAACTTTCTATGGGCACGCTGCCAGCCCAGTCCACGTTTGGCAGTCGTACCGAACTAGTTTTACAAATGCCAAGGCCAAATCCACCATCTTTCCTTTTCGGTGTTACGCGATAGGCGGCAGCAGGTTTCGGCAGGTCATTCGGCTTACGTAGTAGGAAACTTTTAACCATATACTTATTTTTAATTTGGCATTGATTACCAGTGACTACGTAAGACGTACAACGGTTCTTCTGCTGTAGTTAACACGCTAAACAACTGGTACTAACCGGAGTGTGTGCATCTACATCTACGTGATTACTCTGCAGCTCACATTGAAGTGTTTGGCAGAGGGTTCATCGAATCACCCTGAAGCTATTTCTATATCGCTCTACTCTCGAACAGCCCGTGTAGAAAGCGAAGAACTAAATCCTGCCGTGCGAGCTCTGATTTCTCTTACTTTATTATGATGATCATTCCTCCCTATGTAGGTAGGCGCCAACAAAGTATTTTTCCACTCCGAGGAGAAAGTTGGTGATTGAAATTTCATGAGGTCCTGCCGCAACGAAAAACGCCTTTGTTTTAATGGCTGCCACATTAATTCGTGTATCATATCCTTGGCCCTCTCTCCCCTATTTCGTGATAATATAACACGAGCTGCCCATCTTTGAACTGTTACGATGTCTTCCATCAATTCTAACTGATGCGGATCCCACACCGCACAGCAGTACTCCAGAAAAGAGCGGACAAGCGTGGTGTAAGCAGTTTCTTTACTGGACCTGTTGCATTTTGGAAGTGTTCTGCCAATAAATCTCAAGCTTTGTTAGCTTTCCCCACAACATTATCTATGTGATGGTTCCAATTTAAGTTATTCGTAATTGTAGCCCCTAAGTATTCAGTCCCCGCCCCCCCCCCCCCCCCATGAACCATGGACCTTGCCGTTGGTGGGGAGGCTTGCGTGTCTCAGCGATACAGATGGCCGTACCGTAGGTGCAACCACAACGGAGGGATATCTGTTGAGAGGCCAGACAAACGTGTGGCTCCTGAAAAGGGGCAGCAGCCTTTTCAGTAGTTGCAGGGGCAACAGTCTGGATGATTGACTGATCTGGCCTTGTAACAATAACCAAAACGGCCTTGCTGTGCTGGTAATGCGAACGGCTGAAAGCAAGGGGAAACTACAGCCGTAAGTTTTCCCGAGGGCATGCAGCTTTACTGTATGGTTAAGTGATGATGGCGTCCTCTTGGGTAAAATATTCCGGAGGTAAAATAGTCCCCCATTCGGATCTCCGGTCCGGGACTACTCAAGAGGACGTTGTTATCAGGAGAAAGAAAACTGGTGTTCTACGGATCGGAGCGTGGAATGTCAGATCCCTTAATCGAGCAGGTAGGTTAGAAAATTTAAAAAGGGAAACGGATAGGTTAAAGTTAAATATAGTGGGAATTAGTGAAGTTCGGTGGTGGGAGGAACAGGACTTTTGGTCAGGTGAATACAGGGTTATAAATACAAAATCAAATAGAGGTAATGCAGTAGTACAGTAGTACAAGTTTATATGCCAACTAGCTCTGCAGATGATGAAGAAATTGAGGAAATGTATGATGAGATAAAAGAAATTATTCAGATAGTGAAGGGAGACGAAAATTTAATAGTCATGGGTGACTGGAATTCGAGTGTAGGAAAAGGGAGAGAAGGAAACATAGTAGGTGAATATGGATTGGGGCTAAGAAAGGAAAGAGGAAGCCGTCTGGTAGAATTTTGCACAGAGCATAACTTAACCACAGCTAACACTTGGTTCAAGAATCATAAAAGAAGGTTGTATACATGGAGGAATCCCGGAGATACTAAAAGGTATCAGATAGATTATATAATGGTAAGACAGAGATTTAGGAACAAGGTTTTAAATTGTAAGACATTTCCAGGGACAGATGTGGACTCTGACCACAATCTATTGGTTATGAACTGTAGATGAAAACTGAAGAAGCTGCAAAAAGGTGGGAATTTAAGGAGATGGGACATGGATAAACTGAAAGAACCAGAGGTTGTACAGAGTTTCAGGGAGAGCATAAGGGAACAATTGACAGGAATGGGGGAAAAATACAGTAGAAGAAGAATGGGTAGCTTTGAGGAATGAAATAGTGAAGGCAGCAGAGGATCAAGAAGGTAAAAATACGAGGGCTAGTAGAAATCCTTGGGTAACAGAAGAGATACTGAATTTAATTGATAAAAGGAGAAAATATAAAAATGCAGTAAGTGAAGCAGGCAAAAAGGAATACAAACGTCTCAAAAATGAGATCGACAGGAAGTGCAAGTGGCTAAGCAGGGATGGCTAGAGGACAAATGTAAGGATGTAGAGGCTTATCTCACGAGGGGTAAGATAGATACTGCCTACAGGAAAATTAAAGACACCTTTGGAGAAAAGAGAACCACTTGCATGAATATCAAGAGCTCAGTTGGAAACCCAGTTCTAAGCAAAGAAGGGAAAGCAGAAAGGTGGAAGGAGTATATAGAGGGTCGACGCAGGGGCGATGTACTTGAGGACAATATCATGGAAATGGAAGAGGAGGTAGATGAAGATGAAACGGGAGATACGATACTGCGTGAAGAGTTTGACAGAGCACTGAAAGACCTGAGCCGAAACAAGGCCCCGGGAGTAGACAACATTCCATTAGAACTACTGACGGCCTTGGGAGAGCCAGTCCTGACAAAACTCTTCCATCTTGTGAGGAAGATGTATGAGACAGGCGAAATACCCTCAGACTTCAAGAAGAATATAATAATCCCAATTCCAAAGAAAGCAGGTGTTGACAGATGTGAAAATTACCGAACTATCAGTTTAATAAGTCACAGCTGCAAAATACTAACACGAATTCTTTACAGACGAATGGAAAAACTGGTAGAAGCCGACATCGGAGAAGATCAGTTTGGATTCCGTAGAAATATTGGAACACGTGAGGCAATACTGACCTTACGACTTATCTTAGAAGAAAGATTACGGAAAGGCAAACCTACGTTTCTAGCATTTGTAGACTTACAGAAAGCTTTTGACAATGTTGCCTGGAATACTCTCTTTCGAATTCTAAAGGTGGCAGGGGTAAAATACAGGGAGCGAAAGGCTATTTACAATTTGTACAGAAACCAGATGGCAATTATAAGAGTCGAGGGACATGAAAGGGAAGCAATGGTTGGGAAGGGAGTGAGACAGGGTTGTAGCCTCTCCCCGATGTTATTCAATCTGTATATTGAGCAAGCAGTAAAGGAAACAAAAGAAAAATTCGGAGTTGGTATTAAAATCCATGGAGAAGAAATAAAAACTTTGAGGTTCGCCGATGACACTGTAATTCTGTCAGAGACAGCAAAGGACTTGGAAGAGCAGTTAAACGGAATTGACAGTGTCTTGAAAGGAGGATATAAAATGAACATCAACAAAAGCAAAACGAGGATAATGGAATGTAGTCGAATTAACGGGTGATGCTGAGGGAATTAGATTAGGAAATGAGACACTTAAAGTAGTAAAGGAGTTTTGCTATTTGGGGAGCAAAATAACTGATGATGGTCGAAGTAGAGAGGATATAAAATGTAGACTGGCAATGGCAAAGAAAGCGTTTCTGAAGAAGAGAAATTTGTTAACATCGAGTATAGATTTAAGTGTCAGGAAATCGTTTCTGAAAGTATTTCTATGGAGTGTAGCCATGTATGGAAATGAAACATGGACGATAAATAGTTTGGACAGGAAGAGAATAGAAGCTTTCGAAATGTGGTGCTACAGAAAAACGCTGAAGATTAGGTGGGTAGATCACATAACTAATGAGGAGGTATTGAATAGAATTGGGGAGAAGAGGAGCTTTTGGCACAACTTGACAAGAAGAACGGACCGGTTGGTAGGACATGTTCTGAGGCATCAAAGGATCACAAATTTAGCATTGGAGGGCAGCGTGGAGGGTAAAACTGGTAGAGGGAGACCAAGAGATGAATACACTAACCAGATTCAGAAGGATTTAGGTTGCAGTAGGTACTGGGCGATGAAGAAACTTGCACAGGATAGAATAGCATGGAGAGCTGCATCAAACCAGTCTCAGGACAGAAGATCACAACAAAAACAAGTATTCAGTTGAATTAACAGGTATTAGAGTTGTGAGAATTACAGTGTAACAGAAATTTAGCAGATTCCTTTTACTACTCATGAGTAGGACTTCACACTTTTCATTATTTAAAGTCAACTACCACTTTTAGAACCATACAGATATCTTATGTATATCTGTTTCCAATTGGTTTTGATATCTGACGACTTTACAAGACGGTAAATGACAACATCATCTACAAACAGTCTAAGTGGGCAGCTCAGATTTTCTCCTAAATCGTTTATGTAGAGCAGAAACAACGGAGATCCTATAACACTTCCGTGCGGAACGCCAGATATTATTTCTATTTTACTAGATGACTTTCATTTCTGACAGGAAATTACGAATGAAGTCGCATCCCTGAGACGATACTCCACAGGCATGAAGTTTGATTAGAAGTCGCTTTTGAGGAACGGTGTCAAAATCCTTCTGAAAATCTAAGAATATGGAATCAATCTGACATCTCCTGTTGGTAGCAATTCCTGTGAATAAAGAGCTAGTTGTGTTTCACAAGAACTATGTTTTCTGAATCCATGTTGGCTGTTAACCAATGAATCGGTTTCTTCGAGGTAATTCAGAATGTTAGAGCACAATATATGTTCCAAAATCCTCCTGCAAATCGACGTTATCGAAATTGATCTGTAATTAAGGGGACTACTCCTATTTCCTTTCTATGTTTTTTCAGTTTTTAAGAACGGATCTTTAGACGAGAGAGCGGCTGTATGTGACACCTCAGTATTGAACTATTCAGAATTCTCTGAAAGGAAACCTAACTGGTATAGAGTATGGACGGAGCTTTGCCTTTAATTAAGTGATTTAAGCTGCTCCGCTACACCGAGGATAACTACTTTTAAGTTATTCATGTTGGCAACTCTTTATGCGAATTCTGGAATATTTACTTCGTCTTCTTTGGTGAAGGAATTTCGAAAAGCTGTGTTTGGTAACTCTGCTTTAGTGTCACTGTCATCAGTAACATCACCATTGTTAATTCACGGTGACGGTATTGATTGCGTCCTGCCGCTGGTGTTCTTTACATACGACCAGAATCGTTTTGGGTTTTCTGCTAGATTTCGAGACAGAGTTTCGCTGTGGAATCTATTAAAAGCATCTCACATTGAAGCTCCCGCTGAATTTCAAGCTTCTGTAAAACTTCACCAGTCCTGGAGATTTGTATTCTTATAAATTTGGCACGCTTCTTTAGTTGTTTCTGTAGTAGTATGCTGACCTCCCTGTTTACCATGGGGGATCAATACCACCTATTATTAATTTATTTGGTAACTATCTCTCAACAGCAGTCGGTTACTACTTCTTAGAATTTAAATCACATCTGGTATACGGTTACATAATTTACTAGCTACCCCTACGCGTGACACACTATCAGCATTTCGTTTCTCGAGTATATGACATGAATCTCTGTTCTTAACAAGCTGACCTGTCCCCACTACTATATCTTCTACAGACAACCAACATGCCCACCTACACTCAAAAGTCCAGCTAATAGTGCTGACGATACCGCCTTCCTTATTTCTATCCAATCCTGCTGCCTATTCAAAATTTTGTTTACATGTAATCTTCTGTACTTAAGAATCAGTCTCACCAAATCAGAGTAATAATCACAAAAAAAAAAACAACCCGCCGATATCGCATCTCCGATTCTACATACACAAGAATTCCACTCAATTCATTCAAACTCTAAATATCTGGGCCCAACTGTCGGCCGTAAAATAACCCGGAACCTTCACTTGCTGTTTAAAAAGAAGCCCTCAATGGAGCAAAATTAGATGGTAGTTGACTCCATCACTGAACCTGAGCAGCTGACACGCCTCAACCGCCACACATTCTTCCCCTCCCTTCCCCTCCTTCCCTCCACTTCCATACAATCTCATCCTCTCCAATTGCAATATTAGCCAACTCCTATTTCCCGACCCAGAAATCCGAGCAGAAGGTGGTCCTTTTTGCCAGCAGTAATCTCTCCTTCTGTCCATACCCTCCACAAAACACTGGTCTCGTATCCGGGAGGACAACAGCTCAAGTCCGCTTCCGACCAGGCTGATTCAGGTCTTCCATGATTTCCCTAAATCGCTTCAAGCAAATGCCGTGATGGTTTCTTTGAAAGGGTACGCCCGAATTCCTTCCCCATCCTTCACAAATCCGAGCTTGTGCTAGAGATGGAACACAAGCACGGATTAAGAAGAGATGGGGAAGGAAATCGGTAGTGTCCTTCCAAAGGAACCATCTCACCATCTACATCAAGCGACTTAGGGAAGTAATGGAAAACCTAAATCGAGACGGACGGACGGGAATTTGAACCGTTCTTCTCCAGAATGCGAGTTAAGAGTGCTAACCATTGCGTTACTTAGCCCGGTGTTTTAGTAACAATCATTATCACAAAGAACAAAGGATAACTAAAGCAGATGCGAGGATTTACGTGTTCAGTTAAGTAGATAAATAGACAGTGAGGGCCGGCCGGCAGGCTCGAATGCTGCCTCCGGCATGGATGTGTGTGATGTCCTTAGGTTAGTCAGGTTTAAGTACTTCTAAGTCTAGGGGACTCATGGCCTCAGATGTTAAGTCCCATAGTGCTTAGAGCCATTTGAACCATTTTTTTTAGACAGTAGGGTCATATCCCAAGCAATAACTTGGATCCTTTATGTTTGAGCATGAGCATGCAGAGGAACTGAGGCTCACGTTTAGAAAACTAGTTAACCAAGCACTGGATAGATATGTACCTCGCCCAACAATTCGTTTTGATTTGGGAGGACGCTCGAGGATATATAGTAAACAAACTTGTAAAGGTACATCGATTAATACATAACAGAAGTAAAACAAAGCATAGAACATAGATAATGAGTTGCTACACTGTCAGACGGGAAATGTATGAAGCTTTCAAAGACTGCCGTAACAGAATAATATCGAAAGATCTAGCCTAAAACTTAAAGAAATTCCAGGCAAGTCTGCTGGTAGCACCAAACGTAGTGCCCAGACACTCATGGATGAAACAGGAACTGAAAGTGAAGATAGCGAAGCAAAAGCAAAAATCTTGAAATCGGTTTTAAATGTTATTTTCTAAAGGAAGTTTCAGGAGAATTTATTTATTTATTTATTTTTCTTTTGACTATTCGAGGAATGCTGCAACGGGATGGTAGGTCCGCAACTGTTCAGTACTGAGAAAATTCGGTATTTTTTTATGCCGTCCGTTTCAGTTGCATTGATATAAAATTCAGCTGTAATGGTTACCGGTTTCTGAGTCAATCGTCCGTTTTTAAACCACACACCTAAAAATTGCAAAGTACATGTCTTACAGTAATGTGTACAAACAGTATGTATGTCCATATTAAAGGTACTTACATGCTTATAGACATACCTTGCCATTAACCGTAAATTTTCGTACAATGTAGTGCCAAAAGGCACAGCAAAGCGTGCAGTGGGCAAGTACCCTCACTGATACGAGACTCTGCGTCCGTTGTAACTGACTAGCACAACCCAACTGACAAATATGCAGTAGCCAACAGAACACCTTTGTGGGTTATTACGAATATCAGACATCTACACTGCTCTTTAAATGGTTTTTATTTTATAAATCATTCACGATGAGCCCATTTCGGTATATGGCCATCATCAGGTGCTCTGTAAGTACATAAGTAAGCGATGGTCTTAGTACAATGGCCTGTAGCTATGATCAGAAAAGTTATAATACATCCTTAGATGTTTTTACCTTACATGTAATATCGTTGCTGCCATGTCCTGTCTTTTTTTTAGAATTATTAGTTTCTTCTTAGATGTACACTGAAGATGTGTATCTGATTCTAGTTAGATTTTATGTATGCTATTTTTCCCTTGACAGCTTGGATGACAGTGGAGCAGCAATGTTAGATGTTTACATTGTTAGCATTCTAAATAAGAGATGTGTGGAAACTCCACAGTTTTTATTATTTTTATAGGTTTTTGTCTGGAATATGTTTTTTGTTTTGTTTGAGATTTTTGAGTTATATATTTACCTTTTCGTAATAATTTTGTTATTGTCTATGATTTATGCTGATGTCTTTGTTGTATACTCATCGTATTGTTACCGCTGTTACTATGGATATATGTAATTTAGCGTCTCTGATTTATAACTTTCCCCGTTTTATTGATTTATAACATGAATAAAGTTTTCTATGTACGTTTTGTGTTTTAGGTCGGTTTGTTGGTTCTGTAAATTCGCAAGATTACTATATGCATGTGAATATATATCTGTTTCCTCAAGGATGTTTATGAATGTTCCCTTCCACGTAATATGGAGGACTTCTAGTGCTTCGTTTATACATTTCACGTCGTGTTTTTTCTGTTTCTAGATGCCGAAAAAATATGAATGGGTTGTTTTCACTTTCTGTGGCATGCTTTTTAAATGTGATTTTGAAGTTTGTACCGGTTTGTCCTATGTAGAATTTGTGGCACGTGTTACATGAAATTTTATAAATGCCACGGTTGTTGGTTATGGGAATTTTCGAGCTGCCTTTGTGAATTTTGTGTTTGAGACTGTATGTGTTTTGATTTGCGAAGGGGATGTCGGTTTTGTTGAATAATTTGTTAATTTCGTTTGAGATGTTTCCTAGATAAGTTGTGGTTGATTGTGTTGTTTTCTTCGTTGTGTGTATGTTTAGTGTTATTTATTTATGTATGTTGTGCCTTTGTGATTGTCTTTTATTGTAGTATAATTGTGTTACAGTTTTGGTGTCATAATCGTTTTGCTGGGCTATGTATTTTAAGATTTTTATTTTCTTCTGAATTGCTTTGTCTTCTAGTGGCCAATTTATTAATGTGTTGAGCATTGGGTGGAAAACTGCGACATCGTGGACTTTTGGATGACATGAGTGCGCATAGGTCGAGAAAGTTAATTGCTTGGTTATTTTCATGTTCTATGGTAAATTTCATTTCAGGGTGTAACTGATTCAGTGCTTTGTGTATTTCGTCTATGTCAATAAGGTTACCTTATACAAACATTAAAGTGTCGTCCACGTGTCTGTAATATATTATTTTTTGATTAGTTGTGTTTTTCGTTTCGAAGAATTTTTCTTCCAAGCTGTTGAGGAATATATTTGCTATGTTTCCAGCAGTGCTACATCCCATCACGACTCCATCTTTCTGCGTACATATGTTATTATCAAACTCGAAGTAATTTTGGTGTAAGACAAGTTTTTTAATTGTATCATTTCTGTGGTGCCTTGTATTGAGATTTTTGTGTATTTGAGTTGGTTTTGTTCTCTGATATCTATTGTTTCCTGGACTGGGATGTTCGTGTATAGGGTAGTGATGTCGAAAGATAGAAATCTTTCATTTAGGGGTATTTTTATGTCTTTGACGTTTTTAGCTAATGTTTTAGAATTCCTTATTGTATATATTTTTTTTATTAAAGAAGTTGTTTAATTTCTTGCTTAAGAATATATGGGGTTGTTAACATTGTCTACTACAGGACGTATAGGAACAAATTAAATGTGTATCTTAGAATGTCCACAGAGCTTTGGCTATCGAGGTTTCATAGGTATACATGTCCTTCTTTCATATTCTTTAAGTATTCTATGACATGCTTTTATAGTTTTCTTGGTTTGGGCTACAAATTTGTTTGTGGGTATTCTAACGATTTGTGCAGTACCAGTGCTACTAAAGAAATGGTTAACTTTTATATGTAGCTATTTTTGTTTATGATAACTAGACCCTTGCCTTTATCTGTTTTAATTGCTAGGGCATTGTTATTGGTTAGTTTTTCATTAATTTGGCTTAATGTTTGGTTATATGAATAGGTATTGTAGATTTTCCTGATTTTGAACCCTCTTTGTCATGCGTTTGCTATTTTAAAAGTAATTCCATTCTGTTGTTTTATAGGTAAGTTTGCTAAGTCTAGTGTACCTTTTCCAGATCCTGTTAGTTGCTTTTGTATAGTATTGTAGGATCTGGGTTCGGTAGTATGCTTTAATCCTTTATCCAATAATATTTGCTCTTGGCCACTGAAAGCAATTTTACTCATGTTGATGGTTTTTTTGCGAAAACTGAGAGGAGATATTATGTTGCTAGTTTTGGTAATGGGTTATTGTTTTTCCATCAGGCGATTGATTTTATTTTTGTGTGTAGATCTGATCTGGATGCTGATATTATGCGCATATATATTTATAAGCTGTGACATGGTGTCAAAAATTAATGGAGTAGTATTGTTACTTAATTTTGGGTTAGCCATATGAATATCTTGATTAGGTGTTCCTTATAAGATAGTTTACTGTTAATTTCTCGTTGAATTCATAATTTTGCTCCATATTGTCAGCGTTGGTTCTGTTGAAATTTTGATGTTGACGAAGGCAGGGATGAGTTTCTTCGTTAGACAAACCTTATTGAATTTCACACTTTCGATAAGTTTCTCCCTTTTTATTCTTATCCGTACGTATTTCAGAAAGTTCCCCATATCGGCGTATGACACTGAGGTCCATAACTTTTGTTCTTTGGGGCTCGCAGTGCAAAAATATGTCTTCTAATGACAAGATTATTACGAATATCAGCATGCTACACTGCTCTTTAACTGGTTTTTAATTTATAGATCATTCAGGGGATGAACGGATTTCGGCATATGGTCAATACCAGGTGCTCTGTAAGTACGTAAGTAAGCGTTGGTCTTAATACAATGGTCCGTAACTATGACTAGAAAAGTTATAAAAGATCGTTAGGTGTTTTTCCCTTACAAGTACACTACTGGCCATTAAAATTGCTACACCACGAAGAAGACGTACTACATAAGCGATATTTAACCGACGGCTTTTCAGAGCATTCACGCAAGGTTGGCGCAGGTGGCGACACTTACAACGTGCTGACATGAGGAAAGTTTCCAACCGATTTCTCATACACAAACAGCAGTTGACCGGCGTTGCGTGATGAAAAGTTATTGTGATGCTTCGTGTAAGGAGGAGAAATGCGTACCGTCACATTTCCGTCTTTGATAAAGGTCGGATTGTAGCCTATCGCGATTGCGGTTTATCGTATCGCGACACTGCTGCTCGCGTTGGTCGAGAACCAATGACTGTTAGCAGAATATGGAATCGGTGGGTTCAGGAGGGTAACACGGAACGCCTTGCTGGATCCCAACGGCCTCGTATCACTAGCAGTCGAGATGACAGACATCTTATCCGCATGGCTGTAACGGATCGTGCAGCCACGTCTCGATCCCTGAATCAACAGATGGGGACGTTTGCAAGACAACAAGCATCTGCACGAACAGTTCGACGACGTTTGCAGCAGCATGGACTATCAGCTCGGAGACCATGGCTGCGGTTACCCTTGACACTGCATCACAGACAGGTGCGCCTGCGATGGTATACTCAACGACGAACCTGGGTGCGCGAATGGCAAAACGTAATTTTTCGGATTAACCCAGTTTCTGTTTACAGCATTATGATGGTCGCATTCGTCTATGGCGACATCGCGGTGAACGCACATTGGAAGTGTGTATTCATCATCGCCACGATGACGAATCACCCGACGTGATGGTATGGGTTGCCATTGGTTACACGTCTCGGTCACCTCTTATTCGCATTGACGGCACTTTGAACAGTGGACGTTACATTTCAGATGTGTTACGACCCGTGGCTCTACCCTTCATTCGATCCCTGCGAAACGCTACATTTCAGCAGGATAATGCACGACCGCATGTTGCAGGTCCTTTACGGGCCTTTCTGGATAAAGAAAATGTTCGACTGCTGCCTTGGCCAACACATTCTCCAGATCTGTCACCAATTGAAAACGTCTGGTCAATGGTGGCCGAGCAACTGGCTCGTCACAATACGCCAGTCACTACTCTTGATGAACTATGGTATCGTGTTGAAGCTGCATGGGCAGCTGTACCTGTACACGCCATCCAAGCTCTGTTTGACTCAATGCCCAGGTGTATCAAGGCCATTATTACGGCCAGAGGTGGTTGTTCTGGGTACTGATTTCTCAGGATGTATGCACCCAAATTGCGTGAAAATGTAATCACATGTCAGTTCTAGTATAAAATATTTGTCCAATGGATACTCGTTTATCATCTGCATTGCTTCTAGGTGTAGCAATTTTAGTAGCCAGTAGTGTATGTGCATGCACATGGCTGGCTATTAGTTTTCTATGATGATGCCGCAACCATTGTCCATTTTTTGTTGACATTTTAAATGTAAAGCAATATGAAATTTACATTATAGATAACCTTGACAATTTTGTTTTACAAATTAACATGGCATTCAGATGGAAATATTAATTTTACATTAGAAGAAATGTTAACATTTTTTTAGAAAATAACATAACTTTCAAATGGAAAATACGAGGTCAAGGAGCGACGTAATAGCTCGGTCTCCTGTATACGACCCCATATTTTTGTAGCAGAGTATAGTACCAAGCATTACTACATTTCATAGATGGAGTCAGTCTTAAAACCTAAAATATGCTGTTCATTATTGGTCACACAAAAATGTGCTGTATGTGTCATCGGTACTTATGGTTATTCCTTTTCTGAGCGAAAAGCAATTGTTGTTGTATTACTATCGCGCTTCGGGTACGCACACATGTAATTTTTTGATACACTTATTCAAATGTGTACTACCAGAATCCTCACTCCTCGCGGTGGCGCATATTAGTTGTAACATGCTCTTTTGTGTTGTAGCCCTATGCAACGATATATTACAACCATTTTATATAATACTTTTACCTACGATTATTCCGTTTACAAGATTAATGCACAAATAAAACTTGGTTTTGAAGGCGGCCTTCGCGCCTTGAATGATGATTGCGTCGGAACTGTTTTATGTTTTTCGCCAGGTGTCAGTGTCAGCCCGAAACGGTGTCACTACAGCTGAATCTTATATTAGTACAACTGAGGTGGACAAAATAAAAAAAAAACTCCAGTTTTCTCATTATGTTTACCGCCTGAAGATAGGTCTTCATACGGTCGTTTCCGTGTTCTTCCGTCTTCTGCTGCTGTTTTAAATTCCACGTGGCTTCCACTTCTTTTATTGCCGTTCAGCTTCTTGTATCTTCTCCTTCCTTCCATTATTCTTCCACACACTAATTGTCTCGCCATTGCAAAGATGAGTACTGTCGATGTGTCATCGGTGTTGAGAAACACCTGAAATATCTAAAATTAAACAAGTTCCCAGAGCGAGATGGATTCCTTGTCAGATTCTGTAAAGAATTTGGGGTTGAGTCGGCTCCAACTGTAACCGTAACACACCATTGGTCCCTCGAACAAAAACCACGCCCAGCAGTTGTTGGAGAGAACAAGTCACATCCGTCACAAGAAGCGTGGGAGAAATGATCCACAGGAGTGTTGTCTAATCTCATCGATATACATCTGTTTTAGGATCTTGGAACTTATCCTGCGCACAAACATAGTGACGCATCTCGAACAAAATCACCTTCTCCATGCCACCGAGCGTGGTTACCCAAAACATCGGTCATGCGAAATCCAATTTGCAATATTCTCACGTGACATCCTGGAAACCGTGGAACAAAGCAATCAGCCAGATGCCGTATATCATTACTTCTGAAAAGCATTTGATTCAGCACCACAGCAACATTTATTAACGAAAGTACTATCACATGGGGTAGCAGTCATTTTAAACAGTAGCGTCAGCCTTTTTGCGGATGAAATACTATCTAGAAACGGTTGCACAAACATTCGGGTAGAGCTTTATGAGATTTCAAAGTGGTACAATTATTGACAAATTGATTTAAGTGTTCAGATATGAACACCAAACACACAAGAACAGCATCCTAAATAGTATCAATGAGACACAAGTGGAATCAGTCGCCTCACACAATTACCTGGATGAACATTTTATTAGGATGTTAAATGAAATAATCACATAGGATGCTGCAAAAATGTAATCAGACTGCAAAGGAAATACCCAAAAAACAACTCGCCTGACATATCGTAGAATAGTGCTTCAGTATATGGGGCAAATTAGAAATAAGGGTAACAGGGAGAATTGGATGCACACAAAGATGGGCAGAGCATACGGTGATTTGCTTGTTTTGACCCATTGAGGAGTGTCACAGAAACTCTGAAATACCAGAAATGGTATATGTTTGAAGATAGACGCCAACTAACCTACGAAATCCTACATTTGCGAAGTTTTAAGAATCAGTATTAAGTAAGAGATCTCGGAATGTATAACTTCCTACATATCTTATTCGTAGGGACCACGAGGGCCAGATTAGATTACTTACAGCACACACAGAGGCATTCTTCTCGTTCTTCACATGCAAATGAAATGAAAACAGTGCCTAAGACGTGCTACAATGGACTGCATCCTCTATTATACACTTCACAGTATGTTTCAGATTATAATTGTAGATACAGATCTAGGAACAAGCATTGAAAGGGATCTGTTAAATCTCCTGCAAATAATTAGTCACGTTTTCGAGATGTTTTGCTGTTTTGGCTGCGTATTTGAGTCTGTAGTTAGCCTCGAGGAAGGAAAGGAGTCTTAGTCTTTATTTGTACCCCTATAAAAGAGTACCAGCACTATTCCTATATACAAATCCTCTGTGTGAAAGTGAATGGACGATAAATTTGAGTGAAATGTTTAACCTGCAGGTGACGGGAATTAGAAGTCTGCTAGACCACCCCCCCCCCCCCCCTTCCCATCTTTGGGATGTAACGAATAGGCAGAGATGTTTAACTTTGCCAGTAGGTCAAGTTGATTTGTTCAAGCTTGTGCTGTTAAGTTGGCGTGCTTGCACTGACCCTTTTTGGGTGACCCGTCCATTATTTGCTTAGGCGGGTGGCTAGTAGTAGACAGTTAGACGGTACTCTTCTCCCAGGTGCGAGGTAAGGAATTTATGTTTGCAAATCATTCTGTAATGGTATGTCGAAAGTACTGGAATGTCATTTACATGGCTTAATACTCTGAGTAATAACTTCTTTTGTGACATTAGGATGTTGGTAACACTTTATTAGCCAGTTTGAGTACAACTGTGTTTGTACACGAATTTCGGAATTTCATAGGGAGATGCTTTGAGTGTAGGCCAGGTTTCAAGCACGTGCCCATGTGGTACAAAGGAACCATACTTGCTTAATGATTATCAAAGTAACTTCACTATCACTACATTGAGGACTCTTAAGAAAAGTGAATGGACTTAGCGTGAAATTGAAATTTATAATACTTTTGAGAATTTGCACGGACCTCATGTTCAGTCGAACAATATTAGTGATCATGTTGTGTGTTGTTAAATCAGTAACAAGAGGTCATATTTATCACGTCTGTCTGTAGAACGAGAGCATTTCCATTTTTAACGTAATTTTGTTGTAAAAGAGTTGGTTTCTCTGTTCCTCAGTTCACTTACGACCTTCCACATGTCCATCAAAGTGCTTGTAGGCTCCAACA
The DNA here is from genome assembly GCF_023864275.1 of Schistocerca cancellata. Lineage (NCBI taxonomy): Eukaryota > Metazoa > Arthropoda > Insecta > Orthoptera > Acrididae > Schistocerca > Schistocerca cancellata. Next base: position 210,327,084 of record NC_064629.1, on the reverse strand, counting down.
GTGTTGCTAAATGAACAAATCTCAACTTTTGGAGCCTATCTAATACCTATACCCCTTGTCAATTTTTGTTTAGTTTTGAGATGCATAATTAGCACTGTTCTTCTCAGTTTGCATGTATCCTCCCACACGTACACGAAAGGGTATGTAGGCCCCAGCAGTGTTGTTAAACACATAGAGTTCAACTTTCTGAGTTTATCTAAGACCGAAACCGATGGTCATTTTTATTCACTTCAGATACACGAAGTGGACATTGTTTTTCTCAGTTTGCCCATATCCATTCACATATCTGTAAGAGTGTATGGACATTCCAATAGCATCGATAAATGAATGGTGTGGTGTCACCGCCAAACACCACACTTACTAGGTGGTAACCTTTAAATCAGCCGCGGTCCGTTAGTATACGTCGGACCCGCGTGTCGCCTCTATCAGTGATTGCAGACCTAGCGCCGCCACACGGCAGGTCTAGAGAGACTTCCTAGCACTCGCCTCAGTTGTACAACCGACTTTGCTAGCGATGGTTCACTGACAAAATACGCTCTCATTTGCCGAGATGATAGTTAGCATAGCCTTCAGCTACGTCATTTGCTACAACCTAGCAAGGCGCCATGTTCAGTTACTATTGATATTGTGAATAATGTACACTCAAGAGCGACGTTCATCATAAATGCATTAAAGTTAAGTATTCCACCAGCTACGTCCGTTTTTCTAAATTCTAATTTCCTTGGCCTGTTCCAGACCTCACGTCAGCCTGCGTGAGCTAAAACGCGTGCCTTTCGGCTTCCTCAAATAACACGGTGTTGGCTCTCCTGCCAACCCACAACATTGGCGACGAGGCCAGACCGCGTTCTTAACTATACTGCCCTGATTTACTTGTGTAATGGCTTCGCCAACATCTCCAGATGTACTGTCCGAATTTTATCGCTTACAGAATCAGCAGATGCAGGCCTTACTGGATGCCCTTGGACAGCTCGTCCAGGGTCAACGTGCAATGCAAAACGATGCGGCAGCTGCCGGTCCACCGCTAACGCAGCCACAACACGCAGTTGCACCAACTTTTCGTCCTTTTGATGCTGCACTGGAAAGCTGGACGGAGTGGTCACGCCAATTTGTATTCCATCTAGCCGCCTACAGAATTCAAGGTAACGAGCGGCAGCCTTTTTTATTGTCTTCCGTAAGGTGCACACGTACCGTGTGATAATCAAATTATTTCCCCGACGCGACGTAGCAACTCTGTCCTATGACGAAATTTTCTCTGCATTAGATGCATATTTCAAAGACTCAGTCAATGTAGTTGCCAAACGGTACACCTTCTTTCATACAAAACCTACGGCAGGTCAGACTAATAGGGAGTGGGTTGCAACCTTGCAAGGGATTGTGCTTTTGAGTGTCAATGTGGACTCACTTATTCAGATACTATGGTACGTCATGCAATTGCACAGAACGTTTCTGATGTTCGTAAATGGGAACAGATTTTGAAACTAGTCAATCCCTCCCGTCAACAAGTGATGGACATATTGGATCGGCAGGACACACTTGACTTTGCTCAGGAATCATTTGAAACTTCGCCACCTGTGTATCAGGTTAACCGGCCCACCGGGCGAGCTGCACGGAAGAGTAAACAGTCCTCGCGCCCAGCCACGCTGCTGCCGCCAGGCTCTCAGCCACGTGTACCACGCTGGCAAGCAAATGCAGTGCTAAAATCATGCTCGCGGTGTCCTAATAGACATTCGCGTGAGAATTGCCCGTCACGCTTAGCTATTTGCTTTTACTGTAATAAAAAAGGACATGTTCAAAGTGTTTGCCAGAAAAAGTTAAGATCGGAAACTCAAAATCATTCCAGGCCCTTTGCTTCGCGCCGGAATCGGAATCGAACCAAGGATACTCAGACTCGCGACACTTCGCCCATGGAAATTCATATAGTTCGTGCCACTCTGCCGAGTGCCACTTTCTCCAACAGTGACTGTGGTCGTCCCACAAATAGTGTGCATCGACATCGCAGGAACTCCCGTCAAGTAGCAAGTGATTTTGTACCAGTGTCAGTTCATGTTGCACGAGACAGTCGCTCTTGTCGTCAGCAGGACAATAAACTTTTTGTGGACTTGGACATTAACGGCAAAGTGATACCATTCCAGCTCAATGCCGGGGCTGCAGCTTCACTGATCAATCAAGACACTTAAAAACTGCTGGGCACACCTCCATTGCGTGCCGCAAATGTTAAGTTAACTACCTATTCAGGTCACAAGATCCCTGTGTTAGGACAGTGCAGCCTTCTTGCAACATACAAGGGACAAACAAAACTTGTGTCATTTTACGTCCTTCGTTCTTCTTCTGCAGTGAACTTGTTTGGTTTCGATTTATTTTAGTTGTTTAACTTGTCTATAGTAAATCAGGTGCTATCAGTGAACCAGACTGTGCCTTCAGACAGTGTTTCTCATCTATGTGAAGAATTTGCAGACATTTTTGCACCGGGCCTCGGTTGCGCTAAGAACTATAAAGCACATTTGGAATGAAAGTAAACACGCAACCGAAATTTTTCAGAGTGCGCAATGTTCCCCACACACTGTGTGATGAGGTCGCAAAAACATTACACGATTTGGAATCACAAGGTTTAATTGAACGTGTGCAGGCTTCTCTCTGGGCATCACCCTTAGTAATTTTGCCAACACCTTCTGGAAAATTGAGACTGTGTGGACTTCAAGGCAACAGTGAATCCACAACTAGTGACTGCAACTTTTTCTTTACCCTGCCCGGAAGATCTTTTTGACGAACTGTGCCCGGATAAATATTTTTCGAAGTTGGACCTAGCGGATGCGTACTTGCAAATACCGGTGGACGAAGAATCCCAGCGCGTTTTGGTGGTTAACACGCATCTTGGTTTGTATCGATTCAAACGACTGCCATTCGGGTGTGCATCCGCCACTGCATTGTTTCAGCAATATCTACAAACTGTTTGTGCGTCGGTCCCTACTGCAGCAAACTATCTGGACGATATTGTGATCTCCGGAAAGACAGAAGAAGAACATTTAGCCAATCTCAGAACATTATTTCAGGTCTTGCGACAAAATGGCCTTCGCTTGCGGAAGGACAAATGTGTGTTTTTTGCTCGTGACTTACCCTACCTGGGCCATGTACTCAATGCCCAAGGCATACATCCCAGTCCCGAGCACCTCCGTGCCATACAAGACTTGCCTTCACCGCAGAATTTGAAGCAGCTACAGAGTGTGCTGGGAAAAATTAACTATTATCATCGCTATGTTCCACAGGCCCCTTCCATTTCAGCTCCGCTTCATCGCTTACGCCGTAAAGGTGTTCCGTTCGTCTGGACAACGGAATGCGAACGCGCCTTTCGCCAGTTGAAATCGGCGTTGCTTTCCAATACTTGCCTTACGCCACTCGATCCCCGGAAGCCCCTTTTGTTGATGGTGGATGCATCGGATTTCGGGATCGGTGCTGTGCTTGCGCACAAAGATGGTTCGCTCGATCGCCCTATTGCCTTTGCGTCCAAATTGCTCTCGTCTGCACAAAAAAATTATTCACAGATCGAGAAAGAAGCATTGGCTCCCGTATTTGGTGCTACAAAGTTTCATGATTTCTTGCATGGTCGTCACTTTACCATCCTCACAGACCACAAACCTTTGACATCGCTTTTTCATCCGACCAAGCCTGTACCTCCACGTACAGCGCAGAAATTCATTCGCTGGTCTATTTTCCTCTCGCAGTACCGCTACGATATCTTGTATCGGTCCACTGCTAAGCACGGAAACGCTGATGCGTTGTCCCGTTTGCCTGTTGCTGAGGATAGAGCATTCGATTCCTCCGAACTTGCTTGCATGTTCATTGATTAGGAAACCGATGATGTGTGTCGAATCGTTTCCGATTGATTTTCGTCGTGTAGCTACAGCCACAGCTGCCGACCCTGTCCTTGCTACCGTTCTGCGTTTTGTTGCTACGCAATGGCCCTTGTCAAAGTCACGCATCGGGGATCCGTTGGTTCGCCGATTTTTTTCTCACCAGGAGAGACTTTTTGTGCGACGTGGTGTTTTGCTGTTGCGTTCTGATAATGATCAGTCCAGGGTCGTGGTACCACGTTCGTTACAGTCCTCTGTCTTACAGCTTCTCCACCAAGGACATTGGGGTATAGTGAGAATGAAACAACTTGCTCGTCAGCACTGTACTTGGTTCGGAATCGATGCCGCGATTACGAATATGTGCTCTTCTTGCATGGTGTGTGCCGAACAACAATCAGCACCACCGCGGAAGTTCTTTGCATGACCAAAAGCCACTTCCCTTTGGCAACATCGATTTTGCGGGTCCATTCTGGTATGCTCGATGGTTGGTTGTGGTAGATTCATTCAGTAATTTTCCTTTTGTTGTCCGGATGTCTTCCACGACGTCATCTGCTACCATCCAACCGTTATCTGCTATCTTTTGCATTGAAGGTCTTCCACAGACTATTGTTTCCGACAATGGCCCACAATTCATGTCGGCAGAATTTCCGTCATTATGCAAGGCCAATGGTATTCAACATCTGACGTCCGCGCCGTTTTCGCCGCAGTCAAAAGGTGCCGCTGAACGATTGGTCAGGACTTTCAAGTTACAGATGTTGAAGTTGAAAGAGTCGCATTCTCGGGAGGACGCGTTATTGATCTTTTTGTCCTCGTATCGCTCTCAGCCCCGAGATGGTCGCTCGCCGGCTGAGTTGCTTCACGGTCGCCCTCATCGCACCTTGATGGCTTTGCTACATCCGTCGCATCAGGTTCCTGTGCAGCGACAAACACCTTCTTTTGCCCCAGGCGACGTTGTCTACTACCGCCACTATCGAGGTTCACGGCGTTGGCTCGAAGGGCGCATTCTTCGCTGCTTCGGCCGCGCTATGTATCTGGGTTTGGGGGCCTCTGTTGAGGTGCGTCGGCGTCTCAATCAGCTGCGCATCTGTCGTCGCACGGGATCTGCCGCTCCCCGTCTGCTTTCAGCGACGGTGCCGTCCGGTCAGCGCCCTGGGGACCCATCTACTGGCTCGCCTCAGCCCCAGGTGTTACCGACGCTGCCTTCCATTTTGCCCCATGGCGACGCGCCGCCGCCGCCGCCGCCGCCGCCGCCGCCGCCGCCGCCGCCTGTTCTCCCGCTGGCGACGCCCGCAGTGGACGCGTCGCTGCAACCGCCGGACGCCTCCCTGGGTCACGCGCCGCCGCTCACTTCCCGTGACCGGTTGTCCTCCGACATGGAACTTTCGCCCGCTCCGGACCATATGTCGTCTTCGCCCGTCGGGTGCCCCGGCCCGATGGAGGTCGACCCTTCAGCCCCTCCTGTCTCTCTGCGGGCGCATACACCGCATGTTGGCGTGCACCCTGGAGCAGGTTTTCAGGCGTTTCCTAGCTCACCGCGGTCCGAATGGCAGGGTGCGGGTGGCACAGCCTCGCCTGTTGTTAGGCTCCCCACCTCGTCGCATACGTCAACATGGGGTCCTCCCCACGGCGGGCGGAAGCCTTATGCCACAACAGTACGCCGATTTGCGGGGGAGGAATGTGGTGTCACCGCCAGACACCACACTTGCTAGGTGGAAGCCTTTAAATCGGCCGCGGTCCGTTAGTATACGTCGGACCCGCGTGTCGCCACTATCAGTGATTGCAGACCGAGCGCCACCACACGGCAGGTCTAGAGAGACTTCCTAGCACTCGCCCCAGTTGTGCAACCGACTTTGCTAGCGATGGTTCACTGACAAAATACGCTCTCATTTGCCGAGACGATAGTTAGCATAGCCTTCAGCTACGTCATTTGCTACGACCTAGCAAGGCGCCATGTTCAGTTACTATTGATATTGTGAATAATGTACAGTCAAGAGCGACGTTCATCATAAATGGATTAAAGTTAAGTATTCCAGCAGCTACGTCCGTTTTTCTAAATTCTAATTTCCTTGATCTGTTCCAGATCTCACGTCAGCCTGCGTGAGGTAAAACGCGTGCCTTTCGGCTTCCTCAAATAACACGGTGTTGGCTCTCCTGCCAACCCACAACAAATAGAACTTCATTTTACGAGTAAATGAAATATCTTACCTATATCTATAGTCAATGCTATTGAGATTAATGATTGTCGAATTAATGAAATTTCTCATGTCTCGGTACCTGTCCACAAATGCAGTCCACCTTTTCTACTGAGAGTGCTGTAGAGTTCTTCTGATTCTGATTTGTAGAAGGGAAAATCCCTTTTAGTTCTGTTTGTAGAATTTATGTACATACGACTGTTTTTCTCCTGCAGGCCAGAATTATATGTTACGACGTGCCTATCCTAAAGTCTCTGATACAATGTGGTATTCGGAACAAGTATGTACAACTATGAGATACAAGAACCAGGCGTTCCTGAACAATTGATTGTTTCATTCCATGTAAGGATCAATTTAACTTACGCTTTGTGATGCTCATAGCCAACTCTACTGTTGTTTAGCGAATTCTATTTGGAATCTGTAAGAAATCATGCCCACTATTTTGACGATCCCATAGCCAATTAATTTTTAAACGTACAGATTTACCCGTTATATGTACCTTGGAAATAATGTCAGCTCAGTGGAAATTGGAGGTAAAGGATCAAAAGGAATTATTAAGGGATTATCTCTTTTTCGTATGAGATTTCTGTGTTAGTCGATATATATTGCTATCTTTAAATTCTTTATAAAATTACACCAAGGTGACAAAAGTCATAAAACATACACAGATGGAGGTAGTATCGCTTGCTAAAGGTGTAAAAGGGCAGTACATTGGCCGACTTGTCATTTGCAATCAAGTGGTTCATGTGAAAAGGTGTCCGACGTGATTGTGGTCGCACGACGGTAATTAACAGAATTTGAATGCGGAATGGTAGTTAGAGCTGGAAGCATGAGACATTTCATTTCGGAAATCGTTAGGGAATTCTATATTCCGTGATCCACAGCGTCAAGAGTGTGCCGAGAATACCAGGTGTCAGACATTACCTCTCACCACAGACGGCCTTCACGTATCAAACGAGAGCAGAGGTAATTGCGGAGTCTTGTCAGTGGTAACAGACGAGCAGCACTGCGTGAAATAATCGCAGAAATCAATGTTGGATAAACGATGAAAGTATCCGGTAGGACAGTGCGGCGAAATTTGAATTTATGGGCAATGGCAGCAGACGACCTTTGCTAACAGCATGACATCGCCTGCAGCATCTCTCCTGGGCTCGTGACCACATCAGTTGGACCCTAGACGACCGGAAAACCGTGGCCTGGTCAGATGAGTCCCTATTTTAGCTGGTAAAAACTGATGGTAGGGTTCGTGTGGGGCGCAGAACCCACGAAGCCATGGATGAAAGTTGCCAACAAGCCAATTTGCAAGCTGGTGGTGGCTCCATAATGATGTGGGTTCTGTTTACATTGAATATACTGGGTCCTCTGGATGTTAGGCTCCTTGGAGCCCACTTGCAGCCGCGCATGGACTCATGTTCCCAAACAACGATACAATTTGTATGGTTGACAATGCACCATGTTACCAGGCCAAAATTGTTCGAAATTGGTTTGAAAATCATGCTGGATATTTCTAGCGACTGGTTTGGCCACCAAAATCGCCCGACATGTATCCCATTGAACATTTATGGAACATAATTGAGAAGTCAGTTCGTGCACAAAATACTGCACAACTTTCGCAATTATGGACAGCTATGGAGGCAGCATGGTTCAATATTTCTGTAGGAGTCTTCCAAAGACTTGTAGAGTCAATTCCACGCCGAGTTGCTGCACTACGCTGGGCAAAATGTGGGTACTAGGAGGTATCCCATGACTTTTGTCTCCTCGGGGCATCTCGTTCATTGAACCAGGATTTCCTATGACGATACCAGTGAGTTTGAACATAGGGCATCAGAATTAACCTCTTTTATATACATAGCACCCAAAGCAACAGGTTTCATTTACCTAGCGTGCCTTACCAAGGTCTATGGTTAGATCACGAAGACCTTCTGATAAGCAGCCAGACACACACACACACACACACACACACACACACACACACACACACACACATGTATACATTACATAATGAATAAATCCTTTTTCAGATGTCGACCTAAGTTGTTAATTTTCTGCATTGCTTGAACTTCGTTGTTCTGTTGTGTTGAGATGCTTCTGCATGTCTTGAAGCGTATGGTGTTGAAATTTTGCGGAATTTTACACATTTACTGCGTGAATATGTTCCGTGTGACGAATTTTGGGAGAGAGGGAAGTGTTGTTAAGAAAATTCTGAGGTGTTTTCTGTTCATGAGAGGAAGTACTGGCTTCGAAGGTTCGTTTGCCCTGGTGGACTGATTGAGTTTTTTCCGAGTATCTCTCCATATTCCGGAGACCGTAATTTTTCTTGGTTCAAATGGCTCTGAGCAGTATGGGACTAAACTTCTGAGGTCATCAGTCCCCTAGAACTTAGAACTACTTAAACCTAACTAACCTAAGGACATCAAAAACATCCATGCCCGAGGCAGGATTCGAACCTGCGACCGTAGCGGTCGCGCGGTTCCAGACTGTAGCGCCTAGAACCGCTCGACCACCCCGGCCGGCCGTAATTTTTCTTCTCTGTGATGAAACTATTGAAAATGGCTTCTCACCACAGATGAGTGGTTCTAGGAAAGTAATGGGCGTTGATGTAGAAGAGAATATAGCTAGTGAAGCACGAGATGAGTGCAGTCCAGAGGGTGTGTTACTGGATTTCACAGTAGATACGGAAGCCAAGACATTGCGGCTCTGACAGATGAACTGGAATATATGAGCATCAGTCAAGATTCTGAATGTTTTAATGATTGCGTTACCTTAGGACTGAGTGGTATGCAAGTTATTCATCAAGATTCTGGAAATAGTACGGATAACGTATGTAGATTGCTAATTATGACTACCATCACCACCACAACTACTGAAATACGTACAAATGATTAGGGGATTTTCTAGTCATGAATCGTTAATGGAATGCTTCAGAAGTTTAGTTACTGGTTTTCGAGAAGATTTAACTAAAAAGGTAAAGGAACTGAAGAATGTTTGGCAACAGACTTAAGGAAATGATTGAGAAACGGGATCGGATTCGGATGGAAGAGTGTAGGGAGACAAAAAAAAGACTCAAGATGAAGATTATTAAGGTCACAAAACAGTTTAGAGGACAGATTGCAAAATTTTGTCATGTATTTTCGGGAAGTGTTGAGGCCAGAACGGGAAGTGAGACTTAAAAGATTAGAAGATAAATTTCAGTGGTTGAGGGGAACAAGACCAAATTGCACGAAGAAGTGCAGGGGTTGCAAGAGACAGTACGGCATGATTTAGGAATGTTCAGAGAACAACAGTGGAAGCATATGGAGGAAATTTTAGCCTAGGTTAATACTGAAAATCCAGGGAATAGTAAAAGTCTTAGAGGCCAAGTTACTAAACAAGACACTTCTATCCCAGTTTAAGATAGCAAATTCGAAGTGCTAAGGTTGGACACCACTGAAAAACACTTAGATTTATGAGATGAACTTGGTATAGTTGCTGAAAGCGTTAAATAATTTGCCTGCACAGAGAAAAGCAGAAATGGGACCTTATCCATTCTGGTACAGAAGTCTGGCGAGGTTCACCCCCTGCTAAAATTCAAGCAAGGACAATACAATATTAACGGGTGTCACTGTGATCAGCGTAAATATGAGGAACTTAATGACTCACTCCATGAAGACGATTATGATTATGGTTCGGAGAACTGTGGCCCAGTGCCTAGTTTGACAATTTGTGAAATATCTGAGGACTATTGGCAAAACAAGAAACGGGTGGGTTCGACTACAAGCATTTCTTATGAGTGTGAAAGTGCGAGGTATTTCGCAACACTTCAAAGCGTATCGACCCATGGGTATGCTTGGAACTGTTCTATCAAAAACTGGTTCAAATGCTCTAAGCACTATGGGACTTAACATCTGAGGTCATCAGTCCCTTAGACTTAGAACTACCTAACTCTAGATAACCTAAGGACATCACAAACATCCATGCCTGAGCCAGGATTCGAACCTGCGACCTTAGCAACAGAGCGGTTACGGACTGAAGCGACTAGAACCGCTCGGTCACAACGGCAAGCTAACTGTTCTATCATTCATTGCCTCCCACAAGGCCAGATTGATACAGAGTCGAATTCCTGTGTGGATATTTAGATGGGGAACCTGGTTTAAGAATGAGATCAGTTGTTGGAAGGTGCGTGACTTATAGAAGATTTTGTCAAAATTTCTTATCTTCAGATTGGTCAGAAGTGGCACAAGATATCGATAACCTGGTATAGTAATGCTGCTAAATTATAATCAGCTGAACTTCTCGCACCCAGCTAGATTCTTTGAACGAATGATGCAGAGGAATCGGTTCCTGTACCATCCGTACAGTCTGTCAGAATTAATTCCAATGTATGTGACTAATTGGTAGTTCATCTACAGCACATCATATTGGCAGGATGGTGCAAAGATAATGTCGATGTGTTCAAAAGTCTCTTTTAGTATTTGGAATATGAAACTGGGTGGAACTCAGCATAAAATGAGCAACACAGTGCTGATTATTATGAAGGGTTACGACAGAATAGATGGCACAGTCCAAGTAGGTTGTATGAGCAGGACGGGTCGTACAGGCACGGACGATTTGGGAGAGAATATCGACGATATCAGTACGGAAATGGGAATCGACATAACAATGTGAAAGATGCCAACAAAGCTCGACATGCCACTTGACTGTCACAATGATCCATGTCGGCTGGACCGACAGAGAGACACATCACTTCACATGGACACAACTATTATAACGAAACTGTTGCACAAAAGAATAATAATATGAAATGGGTGGCCCTGGTAAGTGAATCCCGGATGTTGGTTCTTTAAAAAAGCATTATGGAATTGGTAAATAAGGGATCATCTACTTATTGAAACGAAATATCAATCCAAATTGATCTCAGTTTTGGTTGTGTGTATTCATGAACTTCAACCAAAGACAAAATGTTACTGTGATTGATGAAACACAGACAAAACGAAAACTAAAGTTTAGAAGCATTTAATAAGGTATAAAACAGGTGGCTGACTGACTCGGCAAAGCCCAGGAGAGGTAGGCGAAATCAGAGTGTCTATCATCTCATAAGACGATCACTGTAAGAAAAGAAAAGATGAGCGTGTTGAACTCACACTGATTGAACAGATGTTGCCGAAGTGTGTGTGTGTGAATCACGTGCAAATAAGATAAATTGTCTGGTCATTGATGAGCCCATTGTCAACTGAAGTACAAAGAGCAATCAGGGAACCTAATCCTGCCCACAAAATGCGCCTACCAACAGTTAACAACTTCCATTTCTCAGGCGCTGATGTTGCGAGTTCTCGCCATAATTTGTAATCTCGAGAGTTGGGTGTGACGAGTGCTGTGGTCAATTCCCCACAGCTGCATGGCAGCCACTAAATGTTACAGAAGCTGAACCCCTAGTTTTCTGTTGTGAGAAGCCAAAGGCGAAGTCTTCTCATCCACAGCCGAATGTTAAGTCTTCTCTTATGAGGCTGAAGGCTAAGTGTTTTTAGGCGAGACTGTTCTTTCCCACAACAGAAGCCTTAGTGTTTTCCAGACTAAAACTGTTCTCTGTCGGCTCTCCACAAGATGGCAAAAATTCAACTTCACCAAAAGTTGTCCAATGCGTAGCGGCACCACCATTTAAGATGGAAAAAGGTTAGCTCCGGTGCAATATTTCTGAGCGCACAAGTTACAGCCAGGCGCAGGCCTGTTCACAGTAAGTTACGTTATCTGAGGTTGCGAAATAGAATGGAGGCCACAGGGCTGTAGACCTGCTGAAAGGAGTAAATGCAGCGGTTTGCATGGCGCGAGTTACAGGTAGAAGGGGCCCACTGGACCAACCCAGGTATTATGAGTACATGATTTAGAGCAGCATGTTAGCAAAACAGAGGTGCACAGCTGCCTATAAACAGGCACCGGTTCACTAACAAGGCATTCAAGAGTGATAGCTCTCCTGGATGGTGGGGTGTGTCACACCACTGGCTACATGCAGCAACAGATGGGGTGCCAGCGTTCCAGTCCATGGCAGGTCGCTGGTTCGACCCTCTGAGACTAATGTGGGGTCTGCAGCCAGGCAGCGGCGGCCACACCACAGCTCGCTACTGCGGTTAGTCTTGTTGGCTCCCAACACACGCTGGAGGGATACCGAGGCGAGGGCTGCAGATTCGGACGCCGGATCGTGAGCGCTTGTTGCCGCCGCGATCTTAGCCAAGCAGGCAAGGAAACACGCAATGGGTCACACTGCTGGCTCATCCTGACGTCGTCACAACTCTGCGGCCGTACAAGGCTGGCACACAGCAGGGTGTTGCACGGGTCTCTGAGGCAGCCATTCCACACCAAGCCATTTAGCAGACAGCAAAGTGGTGTCCTCAGCATTGTGGGACCTGGTGACGCAGACCGAGAGGAATGGGGGCACTGCAGCTGGAAATAATAAATCACTTGTGAAACTCGGACGAGTTTTAATATGGCGCATCCTGACAGCCCATCCTCATCCAACAATCCTTTACATTTAGTGTCAGAATAGCGGGTGTCATCTGTACAGTACAACCATTGAGCCCACCACTTGCATTACAGTCACAAAATGTAGTGAGTCTTGGCCTATTTTTCTTTTTGAGTGTTGGACATTTTCTTTCTTTTTTGTTTAGTTTTGAGTATGGCTTGTGGCAGGCCATTTTAGATGTTCTGCGGAGGCATAATTTTTTTTGTCAGATTAAATGTTAGTGTGTTTGGGGCAGTAAGATGTTGTTTCTCTGGGCATTTGATTACTTTTGTATTCGTGTGTGATGATACTGAGAATGATGATACTGAGAATGATGATACTGAGAATGATGATACAGAGCTGTAAGAAGTCAGGTTATTCTTGTACTTAAATGTTTTGTTTCGGGACTAACTGGGAATGAAAGCAACACAATGGCAAAGTCAGGGACGCAAGGTGTGTCGGAATCTGAAGCGGTTCGGATTTTGTTGGAAAAGGTAGCACAATTGACAATGGACAATACGCAATTGAGATGTGAATTAACACCTAGAACTAAGCTGGAAACCGCATCAGATCAGTCGTTTTTGCCTAGGGTGCCACAGCAGGAGATTGATCCAGCCGCCGCAAGTTTGATTATTCCGTTTTCTGGCAAGACATCTGAGGATGTGCGTTCGTTTGTGGACTTGAAAACTTCAGCTATGACGAATGGTTGGCCTGAAGAACAGTTGTTACATGTAGCCAAGATTAGATTAACCGGTGAAGAAAAGACATATGTAAGGTGTTCTGAGGCCTTAAGGAAGGCAGGGCAGATTAAGCAGTTGAAGGAGGGGCCTTTACAGAGGTACAAGAAACAGAACAACGCTCGGTACTTCAGGGAGAGGTTGAGCACAATGACGAAGAGGCAGGGGGAGACAGTAGAGAAATTCGCAGACAGGATAAGAGAAATTAACGAGTATACTTACGAGTTGGGTCAGAGCGATGAGGCGAGTGGTGTTCTGTTGCAGGAGGCCGAGCTAAGGGCACTTGATGTAATTTTTAGGGGGTTACCGGCGCATATGTCGCGGAGATTGTGTGAAGGGACTCTATAAGATTTGTATTCGGCCATTCAGCTGGCAATTCAACGTGAGGAAATACACGTGGCAGTGGGGGTACGTGGTAGACAAGCAGTGTTTACAGTGGGTATAAAATGTTATAAGTGTGGTCGTACAGGACACGTGCAGAGGCAATGTACCCAGTCACCGAGGAATACAGGAAGGGCAAAAATCAGCAGCATGGAGGATGGAGAAGTGGAGTTAGTAGAGGAGGACAATCGTTAAATGGCAGAGTGGCCCAAGACACGCCTAAGGGAGCTCCCATTTAATAGGTCACACCTTTGGGGTCAGTGACAGTTGACTTTCGCATAGGGAAACTCCGATTTGATGCATGCATGGAGGTAGTACCATGGGTAAGCAAGAGCTACGTCATCATCCTAGGAGTAGATTTCTTACATGAACATCACGACAAAATTGACCCTGGATAAAGAATTGTGGAACTTGGTGGAATGTTATTTCAGTTAGGGAAAACTGTTGTCGATGCAGAGCTGTCACGAGGGGCGTTCAACGTAATGAACAAACCAATTGAACCACGTACATTAGCATTAAGGTTTAATTCGCATGAGTGTGTGTCTAGTGGCACCGGGAAGTCGCTTTGGGTAAGTGTAGAGTCAGATCAACATGTGGGTGCCGTATGTGTCATTGAACCATTGGAAGATAATAAAGTTTTGGATCCATTAGGTTGTTCTGTGAAACGTAGTACTGTACACGTAAAAGAGGGAAACTGTGGTGTCACCGCCAGACACCACACTTGCTAGGTGGTAGCCTTTAAATCGGCCGCGGTCCGTTAGTATACGTCGGACCCGCGTGTCACCACTATCAGTGATTGCAGACCGAGCGCCGCTACACGGCAGGTCTAGAGAGACTTCCTAGCACTCGCCCCAGTTGGACAACCGACTTTGCTAGCGATGGTTCACTGACAAAATACGCTCTCAATTGCCGAGACGATAGTTAGCATAGCCTTCAGCTACGTCATTTGCTACGACCTAGCAAGGCGCCATTACCAGTTACTATTGATACTGAATCATGTACCATCAAGAGCGACGTTCATCGTTAATGGATTAAGTTAAGTATTCCACCAGCTACGTCCGTTTTTCTAAAGTATAATTTCCTTGTCCTGTTCCAGACCTCACGCCAGCCTGCGTGAGCTAAAACGCGTGCCTTTCGGCTTCCTCTAATAATACGGTGTTGGCTCTCCTGCCAACCCACAACAGAAACGATGGGCGAGTATTCGTCGCGAACGTGGATAATTTTAGCGCTGTAGACGCGAATTAGGGAAAAGGAGTTTTATTAGCGAATATGGATGTACCAGATGACGAAAACTGGTTCAAAAATGGCTCTGAGCACTATGGGATTTAACATCTATGGTCATCAGTCCCCTAGAACTTAGAACTACTTAAACCTAACTAACCTAAGGACATCACACAACACCGAGTCATCACGAGTCAGAGAAAATCCCTGACCCCGCCGGGAATCGAACCCGGGAACCCGGGCGCGGGAAGCGAGAACGCTACCGCACGACCACGAGCTGCGGACGACGAAGACTGTTCGAGCGGTAGGCGTAGCAATCAACCACAAACTGCCGATAGAACTGCATTGCGTAACAAACTTAAGCATTTGGAAGGAGGAGAAAAGGAGCATATGGAAGAATTGTTGTGAGAATTTAAGGATTTGTTTTTTCCGCAAGGGAGGTTACCAGCAACTCCATTAGTTCAACATAGGATACCAATAGGGAATGAAGCACCTGTTTACTGTACCCCATACAAAATACCGAGGTATTTGCAGCCGATGGTGGAGGATTTCAGTGATCAACAGCTTGCGGGCGGTATTATAGAGCATAGTAATAGTTTCTGGGGAGCGGACATTGTCATTATGCCAAAAAATCCATGGATGGAACTAAGAAATACAGGTTCTATTGTGACTAGCGACACCTCAAGACAGTAACGGACGCACACCCCATTCCAAACATATCGGAGACTTTCGATCACTTAGGACAGTGTCAGTACTTTTCTACGATGGATTTGGCAAGTGGTTATCATCAGTTAGAGGTGGCTCCAGAGGATCGCCCAAAAATTGTTTTCTCTACTCCTGGAGGCCATTACCAGTACATCAGAATGCCATTCGGTTTGAAAAACGCTCCGGCAAAGTTTCAGAGGTTGCTAGACAGTGTTTGAGAGGTTTGAAACCATGACAGTGTCTTGTCTGTTTGGATGATATTATAGAGTTTTCAAGTAGTATGGAGCAGCACAGACAGCGGTTAAGGGCAGTCTTTATGAGGTTAAGAGCAGCTCGTTTGACGTTGAGTCTGGAGAAGTGTCATTTTGCAGTGGAAGAAGTGAAATATTTAGGTCATATCATCAGTAAGGATGGAGTGAGAACAGATCCGAGGTTGGTACAGGCTGTAAGGATGTGGAATCATTCGTCAGAATTTGCAATTTCTATCGAAAGTTCGTGAAGGGTTTTGCAGATTTAGCACAGCCATTGACGCGATTGTAATGGAAGGGGGTGAAATTTGAGTGGACAGAAGAGTGTCAGAAAGTGTTTGACAAACTGGAAGAAGTGTACCGTTAAGTCTGCTTCTTGTGTTTCCAGATTTTGAAAAGAAATTTATTCTAGCATCGATGCATCGAATCAAGCATTAGGTGTGTTCTTAGTTAAGAAATTGATGAGAAAGAACATCCTGTAGCCGATGCGTCTAGGTAGTTGAATGCGGCAGAGAGGAATCACTCAACAACAGAGAGGGAGATGCTTAGCGTAATCTACTGAATCACACATTTTAAATGCTATTTATGTGGGAGAAGATTTCGGGTAGTGACAGATCATGCTGTGTTGAAGTGGTTGTTCGCCGCACGGGATTAGCCGAGAGGTCTACGGCGCTGCAGTCATGGCCTGTGCGGCTGGTCCCGGCAGAGGTTCGAGTCCTCCCTCGGGCATGGGTGTGTGTGTTTGTCCTTAGGATAATTTAGGTTAAGTAGTGTGTAAGCTTACGGACTGATGACCTTAGCAGTTAAGTCCCATAAGATTTCCCACACATTTGAACATTTTTGAAGTGGTTGTTCGGGTTGAAGGATCCATCCACTAGACTCGCCAGGTGGGCTGTGAGGCTTAGTGAATTCGACTACAAGGTGGTGCACAAGCCTGCGAAGAAGCATGGTAATGCAGATGCACTGAGTAGAAAGGTGGCAAAAGTAGAAGTCATAGGTTGTGACCTAGCAGTATGGCAAGAATTACAGGACACTGACAACGATTGTAAATTGTATCGGACACAGCCACCATTTAAAATGTACGACGGTCTTCTGTGTAGGGAAGCGAAGTTATGGCAAAGGATAGTAGTGCCAGCGAAACTGAGAGATGAGGTTTTAAAGGAAGCACATGATCACGTGTTATCTGGTCATGGCGGGTGAAGAGCGACGAATAGAAGAGTGGTAGAGAGGTATTGGTGGAGAGGTACGAAAGTGGATGTGGATCAGTATGTCAAGAATTGTATACCACGTGCGCAGAGAGCAGATTTGAGTCAGAAACAGATACAGCTGCAACGATTTCCGGAAGCGACATGTCCATTTTCTATGTTGGATTTTGATGTCTCAGGACCTTTCAGTCGAACACCATAGGGGAGCAAACCATTTTTCGAGGTATGTGGAGATGGTGGCTGTGCCAAACCAACAGGCAGCAATGGTCGCGCAAGCATTAGTAAATAACTGAGTTTTGTTGTACCAGAGACAATAATTACTGACCAAGGGACCAGCTTCATGTCGGATTTAATGAAGGAACTGTGTAAATTGTTGAACGTTTTATACTATATTAAGCTAGCTATTCTGGAATCAGGTGGTACTGTGGCCGTGTAGTTGTGTGTTGTCAACAACAAATAGGTAAACACAAACATAAAAATTTATCATGCTCTGATATCGACGAGGGAAAGAAGAGACGCTAAGGACGACATATGCGTATATGTATACAAGCGGTATACGTGGCGCCTTACAATACAACACAACGACGTCACGGTATAAGTGGCGCCTCAACGCCATCCGGATTCACGAACCCTGGAGTTGAAGAACACTGTAGCAGCCAGTGAATCAGTCCAGCGAAGGAGGTACACTTCAATAATCGCTTAAAGTAAGCGATACGGCCAGGTATGAGTAAAATGACATAATAATTGAAAAATGAATTTTGATACCAGTGATTTTGGTATATATTGAAAATGTATAATTTAGTACTGAATGATCATGTCGAAATGTACCAAAAGAGTACGTGATAATGTGCAGTCGAGTATGGAAACGATGAGAGAGAGGGAGGAAAGTGATGATGATACGGGTGATGTCTCCAATGAGCCTAGTATGGAACAGAAGACATGTGCAGATGATCATACTGTTATTGATTTAGAGCTATCAGTAGAACCAGATACAATGGCAAATAGGATAAGTTATGTGGAGAAACATAAAGATACCGAGGTTTCGGAAGTAGATCAGCCAGCTGATCCAAAAATTGGAATATTGATAAAAAATGTTCGATATGTTAGTATCAATAAATACTCAAATGGGTTTGATGAATGAAGGACTTAGTAAGCTAGAAGAGAATAATAAACAATTAAAGGAGGACACAAGTTCACTAAAAGAAGGTAATAAACAATTAAAGGAGGACAATAAAAAGTTAAACGTAAAATTTGAGGTCAAATTTGGTCCGTTAGAAGGTAAAATGGATTCGTTGGAAAATAAACTTGATACCTTTGATCGGAAATTGGAAAATGCTAAGAAAGAATTAAAGGCCGACTGGGAGACCCAGTTAAATGCGAAATTTAGACTGGATTTAATGTTTTCTGACACCTTAGAAAATCAACAGAATAAATTAATGAAAAAAAATCACTGATGTAGAAAACAAATATGAAATAGTTTCGAAGAGTTGTGATAATCTGTCCAATAGGATGGTAAAGTGTGAAAGTAGTTGTTTCAATGCTAACGCACAGATAGAAGACCTTTCGAAACAAATAGCAGAGTTTGAGTCGGACGCTCGTAAGGGGATCGAGAAATGTTTAGTAGATCAAACTAAAAGGCTTGACGAAGATCTATCGGAATGGATAAAGGTAAAGAAAAACGAAATTGCAGATAAGGTCAAGACAGCTATCGAATCCCATCAGAATGAAGCTACCAATGAACACCAAAGAAGTAATGATGAATTAGTTAAGCTATTCGCTAGCGAATTTCATCTAATTAAAGACAAAGTAGTTGATGAGTTCCCTAAATGACAAAAGGAAACCAATCATAAACTATCGGAGTTGGAACGAAAATTGTCACAGAATTTGCTAACTGAGGACGAACGTTCAGAGAGTAGGTCGAAAAATAACAGAGTTTGTGGTGATCCGAAATGCAACTGTTATGAAAATCTACAGTGGGATGTTGATAATTCTTTTGGAAAAGAATATGATTCTTTTGCTCAGCAAGGATATTTGTCTTCCTTAAAGGTGGAGAATAGCATTTTCAAAAGTAGGCAATTTCCAACATTCTCCACTGAAAAGAACAATCTCAACCAGAAAATTATTATCAATAATTTCAAAAGAATATTTCCGCGCAGCTGGTCGGAACACGACAGCCTTCAATTTGTAGTATCCAAAACTACAGGAGAAGCAGCACTGTGGGCTGCAGAAGCGAGCGAGAGTTGCAACACTTGGGTTACGTTTGAACAAGTTCTCTTAGCTACACACTGGTCACCGAGTAAACAGGAGAAATTACGAAAAGAGGTTTATCAACCCGAGTATTTCAACAGCAAAAGAAGTACTTTAAGGCAATACTTTGAAAAGCACATAAATAAGAAGCTACATTGGAGTGATCCGATTTCTCACAAAGTTGTGATTAGAATTTTGAAGGTAAGGTTGCCCATCCATATACGCGAAAAATTAATGAAGTTCCTGACTATGACGTGGAGCAATTCTTATAAGTAGTTGACTCTATAGATATGATTATGGAAGTGCGAGACAGATGAGTAGTAGTCAAATGTATACTCACCCTCGTAGCAACTTGCTTAACAATCATAGTGATAATTTGACCTATGATAATAATAATACGGAAAAGAATGTCAACCACATGCCACAAGATAGAAGACAACCTCATTCCTATGGTTACAACAAGAATAATAATCATAATCAATATAAAAGAGATACTTACTGTGCTAAAAGTAACTATGGAGGTAATGTTAACCAAGTAAATCAGATTAGTGCAATAAAGCTGAATCGTAAACGTCGATATGGAGACGTGAACGTGCATAGAGGTAATACCAATAAACGTAACATGTATCCGGAGGATGATCCGAATTGTATTCGACCATGGGAAGATAATCCGAAGCATAATATTCGTTGGGATGATGGAAAAAATACATCGAGTCCTCATCAAACACAGGGAGTCTCACCAATGGGCGATAGAGCATCAAATATGCGACATGATAGGCATAATAACTAGGATCATACTGTACGCATCGTGGAAGTACATGAAACATCCCAATGACACAGCAGGAGAGATTAAAGTACAACCAGTCACCGAATGCCTTTCTGGGATGACTGGAAAGGAGGAGGAGGGCAGGTATAATTTTGAATTAAATGTACTAACGTATAATAATGATATGGATGTAAGGGATGAATTAATTGAAGAAAACCTAATGTTTCTAACAAGTGCGGACAAATTTTACAGGCAGTAATTCCAGCAAGCATAAATATTGTTAATGTTGAACTATTGGTTGATACTGGAGCGGCCATTAGTGTCATGACGCTGGACTGTTTAAAACAGATAAGCCGAGGAGTAAAAGTACTCACATTTCCTGTTACAGGATGTACCCTGTCTGGCGCGTTCAGCGCAAAAGCGCAAAAAGTCTTAAAACAGGTACCTGTCGACGTTACAATACGGGGGTCTCAAATAGAAAGCACATTCCTGGTTGTTCCTACAATGACAGTACCACGTATTTGGGGTTTGGATTTATTAAGTGAGACCGGTGAAACCATTAATTTGAAGGAAGCTGAATGTGTATTTAATTCCAATGGTAATTAATGACAGCCACAATCATAAAGGGCAGAGTAGTTCCCAGTCAATTTTGTCTGAACTTAATCGTGAATTAAGATCGCTATCAATTATGAAAGTGTAGATGATATTTACCCTATAGAATGTTCTGAAGAGACGATAAGTAAAATGTCACTTCAGGAAAAGGCATTGGAATCAGAATGTTTATCTACGATCCAAAAGGATGAACTATACTACTTGTTGGACCAATATTTGCCAGTTTTCAGTAAACGTCCTGCTGAGTTTAAAGATTTTGAATACACTATAAAGACATATCCCCATAAACCATTTTGTCGTACATCCTGTCCTATACCTTGGACAAAGAAACAGGTAGTAAGAAAAGAAATCAATAAAATGTTAGAATGTGGTATTATTGAGCCCTCAGATTCCGAATTTAGTAATCCTCTCTTGGCGGTAATTAAACCCAACAATGACATCAGATTGGTGCTAGACGCAAGAGAGACAAACAAGATCACTATACCTGTACAAACCAGACCCGAAAACTTGAACTGATACAGAAATTTTATGGTGCCCGCTTCATAATTTCCTTGGGTATATGTAGCTCATATTGGCAAAAGAAAATTTTGAAAGAATCCAGAAAATATACTGCATTCGTTTTTCTAGGCCGGAGTTACCAGTTCAGCGTCATACCATTTGGATTGAATTTAAGCGGTGGTGTTTTTATATCTGCATTGGACACTTTACTTGGCAGAGACCTTTTGGATAAAGTTACTTTATATGTGGATGATTTGTTAATTGCTTCTGAAACCTGGGAAGAGCACCTGAATTTATTAAGAAGAGTTTTCACAAGATTTTTAGATTACGGACTTACTGTAAATTTGAGCAAATCCGAGTTTGCTCGCAACCAACTGAAATTCCTTGGACACATAATTACTCATGAAGGGATAAAACCAAATCCTAAAAAGATGGATGCGATTAACAGATGTCCATATCCGAAGAATAGAAAAAAATTAAAGTCTTTTATCGGCTAGGTTTCTTTTTTTCGACGATTTTTACCCAATCAGTTAGTAAGCCAAGACTGTTTGTTACAGCTGTTAAGAAAAAATGTCATGTGGAAGTGGACGACTGAATGCACGTAACCTTTTGATAACATCCGCAATGCGTTGGTCAGTGCTCCACTGTTGCATCATCCAAAACTTGATCAAGATTTTTATATTGCTGCAGACGCCTGGGAAACGGGATTAGGTGCCACTCTTTTCCAGATGGACGATCCGAAAGTTATCAATACAATCAAAATAATTGGGTTTGCCTGTAGAACACTTTCTAGCTGTGAACGTGCTTATTGTACTACCGAACTGGAAGTACTGGCTGTAGTCTGGCACCTTAGAAAGTTTCGCTATTCTGTTTATGGAAAGAAGGTTATCATATATTGTGACCAAAAAGCTTTATCTTTTATTCTAACGGGAAGGATGTTTCATTCACGCTTAACCTGGTGGGATTTGTAACTCCAAGAGTATGATGTTTCACTACAGTACACCAGAGGAAAAGACAACATCATAGCTGATGCTCTTTCAAGGCTACCGAAAACAAAGAATGACGACGAATGCGAAGAACGAACTATTGACTTTAAAGTCATGAATTTATCAATGCGATATTGTGAGAAGCAGATTACGCAGCAATGTCGAAAGCTACAACAGCTACAAGACGACGATATGTTGTGGAAGTCCATTAAGGATACAGTTGAAAGCAACGTTTTGCTTCAAAGAGCAGTATCAGTTAAAATCCGGAATGTTATACAGAAGAAAAGATGAAGTCCATTAAGGATACAGTTGAAAGCAACATTTTGCTTCAAAGAGCAGTATCAGTTAAAATCCGGAATGTTATACAGAAGAAAAGTTTGTATTGCGAGAGAATACTTGGAATCACTAATCTGATATACTCAATTAAAATGAGGTCATTTTGGTTCCGCAAAATGTACAGCCAAATTAGCACACTACTGTTATCATGCAGATTTGGGACGTTTAGCTACACATATTCTAAAGAAGTGCAAAACCCATAAATTATTGTCGTAAGAAGGAACTTGCCCGATAATTCCACAGCACCCTTTGATGTTGGTGTCCTGTGACGTGACGGTTCAAATATGTTTTGCATTCTATGATCTTTTTTCAAAATATGTGAAATTATATCCTTTGAGAAATCTCCACGTGCGACCAATGTAAGCAAATTTATTAACTACTATACAACTGAGCTTGGCAAACCTACGATGATTTTGACAGACAACGCTGTATATTATGCAAGCAGAGTATGGGGAGACACTATGAAAGAACAAAGAATCAAACATATTTATATCTCACGATTTTAGCCTTGTGGCAATCCTGTTGGAAGAATATTCCAAGAGCTAAATCGATTCCTATGCACATACATACCGAACCAACATTATAAGTGGATCGACTGGATTTACGAATTTGAAAAAGTGAATAATGACTTACCTCACTTACTGACAGGCTATTCACCCAGCCAAATAGTATTTGGTGAAAGTAGCTTGTCGGAATGGTTGAAGGAATTACCTCAAGTGGAAGGAAAGAATATCAAGAGAGAAGATATTTTGAAGAAGTTTTACGAAAACCTTAAGCACCAAGTACGATTGAGAAAGGCTAGGTGTGATAAAACATGGAAGAAAGTAGTCACATATGATGTAGGAAAAGAAGTTTTATTCAGAAATCACCTGAAAGCATGAACCAGAAAGAGATTGAATAAAAAGTGGCAATATTTGTATATAGGTCCCTATAGGATAATTAAAATACCACATGAAGGGAGCTACATCCTAGCAGATTGCGACGCTGACGTGATTAGGGGCTTGTTACCGCACATAGACATTAAGAAATATTATCAGTGATTAAAGAGATATGGAATCGAGAAATACAGAATAAACCAATAGGACACTGTTAGCAGAATTCGACCACATGTCAACTGTAACATGTTCAAGTACAATATCAGTGGAAGAAGAAAAGAAGATCCTGACTATAAGATTATTAAGATTTTATGAGCTATGAAATAAATGAACAGTGAAACAGAATGACTGTTCAATTTTGTAAGAGAAGAAATTATGTAGAAAGAATCTATTTTATGTATATGTGTAAATGACAAGATTAGTACGTAGCATATATATATATATATATATATATATATATATATATATATATATATCTGTGTGTGTGTGTGGCTGAAAATATTAATGTGTCACAACCTAATTAATGGCAAAAAGACAGTACTGCATATCCTCATGTATATATGTAAATAGTCTTAAAGAAAATGATTCAAAAGTAGTGTTAAGATGTAAGAAGAAGATTTATTCGACTTCGATGTATATATGTTATACCAAGAAAGGTTATGTTAGCCGTAAGAAGATTTTATTTAGTAATTGTTTGAAGAATATAATGTTGTAGTGTTATAGATAAGTATGTAAAGCAAAGCACAAAGTACACTGTAACCACGTGAGATGAAAAGTAATGACGAAAGGAAATTTAATGCAACCCAATCAAATGATGTAGTAACATGGAATAGAAGAAGCGGAATAGCATGTATAAAGTACTGGAATAATGACAGGAAGCAAACCAAGACAACTGTCTAAAGACAATAACTACCCTATGTTTACATGGGAAATGCAACTGATCACGATAACGAAAAAAATATCTAATGAGAATAAATGAACTTTTTTCGTAATATTACGCGAAGACAGAGTAAAAATACTTGTTAATAAATACCTGTTTGTACTAATTTGAAAAGCAAGAAACAATGAAATGTGGAACAATGTAAATACTGAAACTTAGCATGAGACCCTATGGTACTGTATTAAAAAGTATTTTACTGTAAGTTTATGTTGGTTAATGACCAGAAATAATTGAAGAATGATGTGAAATAAAGACGTAAGGAAATACTGAAACAAATCGTAAGAAATTACGGACCTCGCAGAATGAGATAAATTGAAGAGTGTTAAAGGTCTGAAAAGGGATTTCATCGAAGTGTATTACGTACGCTATCTACCTATCAACTGTTAGTAAACAGTTAATGCAATTAAACGATTGTAACAGAAAATGAATAACCTAACCGTATTGCAGAAGTCATAGAAGTTTTAGCAAACTACTGTATTGAGAGAAATTCAAATTAACTAAAGCGCCTGAGCTAACTGCACGAAAACATCATGGAAGTCAGTAATAGTGCAAAAGGTGCTCACATTAAATCCAGGAGATGATTATTTCGTAAAGCACCGACGATTTCCATACAGTAGCTTCTTGAGGAATACTCAGCTACAGTAAACAACCGACAGCTGATCGGTCCTTCAAAACGCGCTCTTCGCGCGACGCAACAGAAGGAGTCCATGCGTACCAACTTGTGACGAAGAATATTATGTCATAAGTCAACCATTACATGTATGTTACTTCAAAATTTTAATGAAAGCATTGTTTTGACATAAACGTCATCGATTCTCACAATTAATGCAACAAGGAAGTTTATGGACGATATTGATGTAATGTACTTTAATGTTTATAAACCAGTCGCAATGTGAACAACATAACTGCTTTCATCAGAGATGAATTTGCAATACACTGTACAACGGCAAAGACAATATTGAGGTCCGATTTGTCATCTAACCTGACGGTAAGAGCGGCTGGTTTGAAATTGTAATTGGGAGAGGAAGACGATGACCAAGTTGTATCCAGCCAACTACGCAATCTGATGCAGGTCGCAGCCTTGGAAATCACTCGTCGAAACCAACTGTGAACCCTGCTTTGCACAGTCGGTTGGAGAACTGAGGACTTCGTCCAAGAGAATGTGTTATGTGATTATGTGATGATATTTCGAAATGTTTCTGATACGACTCAACAGACAGATTTGGAATTTATTTAAGGGCGTTTTGTCTAGGTCCACTCATTAATCATAAAATTGTTGTAACGTATATGTACTTATTTATTGAGTGAATCAGAGTGTGAGTGAATTAACAATGACAGGTACACCATCCGATCAAAATACACAACAGATAGGCCTGTTCTGTCTGGAACCCTCTTCAAGACCTCACAGTTCGGGGGGACGTATATCATTACAGATCGGGATTGATCTATGAAGTCTTGAATATCTTATATGTATCTGTCAGTTGGTATGGAGAAATTGAGATTTCGAGCATTTCGTTATATAGTATTGCGTGATTAAGTTCCGACGCTATGCAAAGCTGTCGTTTAGCTACGTGCGCTTTGCGATCTGTTATGCTCTATTTTCCGATAATAAATCATATTTTTTCTGATTACCGTTAAAATATAATGACGATAAATGTTTGAGGTCATTTGGAATAATATTTTAATAACTATGTAGATGACGTGATGGCATTCCTTTACTCTTAGAAAAAGAGTGTTAATTGTGCGTTTATGAACGGTCAGTGTCGGGATCAGTGATTACGACTCGAGAAATAATTGATTTGACGAAGTTCAACTGCACACAGTCGTGAGGGGCGAATTATGACCTTGGAATTGATTGTAGATGTATGCAAGTCAATTTCGTGACAGGCTAGTAAGCGTCGCGAGTGTGACGCGATATCAAGACCGCTTTCGCGCCGCCGATGGTTTACTTTAAACTCGCGAAAATACAGTTTACGCAAATTCTTAATTATCGCGAAAGGGTAGAGTATTTGATGGTTATCCCACTGTTGATGGGCCATCGTGGAGGACGTAAGTTTGGATAGAAAGATCTATTTCAAAATCCAATATAAATCCTGTTGATCGAAGTAGCCTTGCAACCGAAAAGCTCATACGTTGTTATCAGCAGAAACAGTGTACTATTTTTCATGCACACATTTACACTCTACATCGAGGTGTGAATAATTTGTGGGTGCGAAATAAACAGTTGAAAGCGTTTGATTGAACAAAAGGAAAGACATAAAGAAGTTATCGTATATTTTGTTATTTCATGAACAGTGATATTTTCTTATAGTGGTGTAAAGCCTTACGTATTATTAATATTGTGACAGACTGATCGTAAGTGCTCTTTAGAGTCTCAAAGATTAAGTGAATAATAAAATCACACTTAAATAACGCTGCATCGAAACCCACTATCTTTATACTATATTAAGCTAGCTATTCTGGAATCAGGTGGTACCGTTGCTGTGTAGTTGTGTGTTGTCAACAACAAGTAGGTAAACACAAACATAAACATTTCTCATGTTCTGATATCGACGAGGGAAAGAAGAGACGACAACGACGACATACACGTACACATATCCAAACGGTATACGTGGCTCCATACAATACAACATAACGACGTCACGGTATACCCAATAAGTGTGTAGGATATGAGTTGTCGACGTCATGATCACCTTGCCCACTAAAACAGCTCGCTGAGTTGCCCACTGTAGTTGGCCTTTACACTGAGCACGGAAAACGTCATTTTATAATTAATGTCTTCTATTTGAATGTGGATATGTGAACTTAGTCACTAGAAGCGTGGACTACCAAACAAAATATTGGAAAACTGTGCTGGGTATGATGCTGACGCACTGAGCCAACGTGGTCACATGGTAAATTAATACTGTCCCGTGGATTTGGTATACTGGAGTAACGAGTGTCCTGAAACTATGTATTTTCAGCACCACATCTTAATGCATACCTATAAACTAACATGGAGAGACTGTGCAGCACCAGGATGACATGCAGTCACTTCTACACTGGGTGCAGTTCACAGGCCACTGCAACCTTCGCCTATCTTAACTCACCAGCTGCGCCACACATACACAAAGATGTCAGTAGCTTTGACGATGCATATCAGATACCAAGCATGGACGGAACTCATCTTGACACTTTTCTCTCATTACAATTTTTAGTGATATGTAAAACACATAAACTAATAGTATCAGGACATTTATGTGAGAACCAAATAAGCTGCTCGAATTGGAAAGCCTTTGATACACTGCCCCCTGAAACATAATGAACTCACAGAATATTTGAGGCCATTGCACAGATGCCGATCCTGCTTATGCAGCCTGATGGCTGGTCTAGCATGCATTTACCATGCTGTCCTAAACAATAGTTGTAAAGAAACATTAGAGTCTTTTGAACGTATGTCCAGGTAAACTGCAACGTGGCAGCAGTCGCTCAATCAAAAAAAAGTCCAAGGCGTCACAGCTCCAAGCACTGAGATATCACATGCATATCATCGATTCAATTACCCAATGCGAAGTCCAGAATAGCACTTTGTAGGATGCTCTTGTGATGGTAATGAAACACATTACAAACAAAACATAAAGAATCTGTGACATGTGGGGAGAGTTAACTAGCATTTCTGTCCAATAGTTTTTTGGACATACGTGTAAGTAAATACTGGACTTGCTTACCATCTCTACACTAAAATAAGACTCTCATCATATTTTCTCGTCATAATTACACCCCAGATCAATTAAAGCAACCTGCCCAGTGTCTCAAGTTCACGAATAACTCCTGTATTTTATGCGTAACACACACCACAAAAGTCTGAAACGTGTTATGTAGGCGATAAATAATTGCAGATTGGATCGAACATAATGGGTAATCATTAGTATTTTACGATTGCTTATTGACATGAGCGTAGGGTGGTGCATTGTAGCACATTTACACATATGTTACCGGTTGTAGCGTTGAAGCACTGAGCTAACACATTCTAAAACGACGTTATGGTCGTGTGAACAGCTTATAAGTCCTTAATAGGTATTGAATTAGGTCTCCTTCACACATGTGTTCCTTTAGGTATCTATATCTTTGCCAGCAACAGAATCAGGTGTCTAGAGATGTATAGCCATCCTTTAAACCATTCTTACTAGTTTTTATCCTTATTCTCAACACTAGCAAACAAGAAACAACTGTGAAGGTGGTATTTTCGCCAGACATAGTAACTGAAAATAATAAACTTGTTGCCTGTTATCATAATTTTACCTGGTCCTGACTCTATAAAAGTATCCGACACCAGTAACATAGCTGGCAAGTCGATAATTGAAAGTAAAGTTCTACAGGGAAATTCCACAAGGAATAGCCAGTAATCAGCACACTCCAGCCATTAATAAGTGTTCCATTAAAGACTGAAAGTTTTTTACAGCATATAATCTCATATTGAATTTGAGATCTAATTTACTTATTAAATTAAATGGACAGTCACCCAAGAGAACAACATAGAATTACATCAAGAGATTTTCTACAATACAACTGTCTCCTTCGACGTTCTGGTAGTTTGTGAAATCGATTACCATGTCCAAAGAATTAAATCTATAAGTATACAGTGCATAGTTTTATAATAAATTATTGGTTCTGATTACCTGGAATGAATGTACTTCTGCATAAGTCGTCTCTCAACTGATATGTATTTCATTCTCTAGATGGTGTTGCTTTAGATCAGAAGTCAGTCTGTCATAGTATTTGTGTATATGTAGGACAAACATAGGGAGGCCGTTTGGAATGGTAATATAATCAGAATAAACAATGATATATTACTGAAAGCGATTATTTGGACCAGTAGCAAAAATCTCTAGGCGTAGACCAAGGTAGTATCACTTCCAATTATATGTTCTTCAGGTCCTGTCTTCTAAATGTGGTTGCACTTGCAATCTAATTACACTACTTTGTATGTGTGTGTGTGTGTGTGTGTGTGTGTGTGTGTGTGTGGGTGTGTGTGTTTGTGTGTGCTATGAAGCGCATACCTTCCCTCCTCCCTCCCACACACAGGCTCAGTTTTCACTTTATGGGTCGGCCGGAGTGGCCGAGCGGTTCTAGGCGCTACAGCCTGGAACCGCGAGACCACTACGGTCGCAGGTTCGAATCCTGCCTCGGGCATGGATGTGTGTGATGTCCTTAGGTTAGTTAGGTTTAAGTAGTTCTAAGTTCTAGTGGCTTATGACATCAGTAGTTAAGTCCCATAGTGCTCAGAGCCATTTGAACCATTTTTTTCACTTTATGGAATCATTCCACTTTACCTGGCATTTAAATATTTGACAATTCCAAATACATACTACCTGCAACTCGTATGTACTGGGAGAGAATACCACAGCATTTTGAATCCAGATGAGCGTCTTACAAATCACATTACTCTAGTCATAAAACAACTGGAGGTAAGAGGATGTAGCGTACGCCATCGATCGTTTATCTCCCCTTATGTTCCTATGTGCAGAAGTAGCAGTATGGCAAACGAATGGATGTCCACCGGCTTACGCCAGAATAGAATATCATGCATAGTAACAGAATGGATCATCTGTCTGACCCTGTGCAAAGACCAACAAATAGTACTACCAACATGCTCTACTGAACACTGTGCCAATCACTTCCATGTAATATCAGTTAACGAATAACGTATGGAACAGCTTTTGTGTTGTGTTTAATGATGTTCTCCAGTTTGTTTACAGTGGTAATAAGCTCCTTTGCAGTTTATTATGCATTTACAAACGGAAATGAGTGTATATCACGTTTTTTGTGTGTTACTTACAGTTTTGATATTGTGGTGCTTTCTCGTATGTTCTTGACCAAGTGAATAGGCTGATTTCATGACCTATGGTCGCTTGACACTGGACTTACTCCAATTTTTCAAAACATAGGCAGAGTCTTCGCCGCCATTAGGTTTTGTTGTGGCTGTGTAGTATTCATTTGTTTCGTAGCATGTTTGGCTGGGTGAGGCGTGCATTTGGAAGATATGGTCAGACGAACATGTGAGCAGTAGTGTTACCATCTTGATCTACACATGGAGGCTTTTGCTATCAGTTCGAATAATTGTCATCACCAAAAAAATAGTCTTTCTGATTACAGTTTATTAACATATTAAAAACCCTTCCTATGTTTGTCCTACACATATACAAATACTATGACGAACCGACTTGGGATCTAAGACAACACCTTCTGGAGAATAAAATACATGTCACTTAATAAGAATTGACTTGTGTAGAAGTACATACATTCTAGGTAATCAGGGACAATGATTGGTTATAAAACTGTGTTCTGCGTTCCCACAGATTTAAACATGGCAAACTGATATCAAAGACTACGAAAACTTCGATGCAAACAGTTGTATTGTAGACAATGTCTTGATGGAATTCTATGTTGCTCTTCTAACTGACTGGCCATTGGTAGTACGCAAATTCAGTATGAGATGTATATGCTGTAAGAGACTTTCAATACTTAATGAAACATTTGTTAATGGCCAGAGCATGTTGAGTAATGGCTATTCGTAGAGGAATTTCCTTGTAGATCTTTATTTTCATTTATGTGAATATCGATTTGTCAGTTACGCTTCTGGAGTTGGATGCTTTTATAGAGTGAAGACCGAGTAGAATGATGACAATGGGAAACATGCTTATTACTTGCAATTGCTATGTCTGGCGAAAGTACCACTTTCCCAGAGGTTTCTTGTATGCTACAGTTGAGGCTAAGGATGAAATCTAGTGAGAGTTGTGCTGAGAATGGCTATACATCTCTAGACCTCTGACTGTCTTGCTCATAAAGATATAGATACCTAAAGAAGGAAATGTGTCAAGGAGACTTAACGCATTACCTATTAAGGATTTATAAGCTGATCACACGACGATGACGTCGCTTTACAATGAGTTTGCTCTGTGCTCCAACATTACAACCAGTAACATGATACGTGTAAATGTGCTTCGATGCACAACCGTACCCTAACGTCAATAAGCAGTCATAAGATACCAGTGACTACCTATCATGTTCAGTCCAATACACAATTACTTATCACTTTCATGACACATTTCAGATTTTTTTGGTGTGTATGATATGTAAAATACCGCGATTTTTCATGAGCCTAGGACACTTAGCATGTTGGATTAATTGCAGTAGGGTATAATTATCACTAGAAAATATGATGGAAGTCTATTTTTCTACTACAGAGATAGTAAACAAGCCCAGTGTTTACATATACATATGTCCAAACAACTATTATTCCAAAACGTTAGTTGATTTTGCCCACGTCACACACGCTTCGTGTTTTTTGTTGAATCTGTTGCAGACAGGGCTCCAAAATGCATAAGTTAAGAGCTATGAACACTTCTTTATTTTCGATAGTGTGAAAGAAATCTCTTCTACTACAGACTCTTTGCTTACAATGTTTTCAGAGGTGGCAGTATGGTCCAAACAAGGAAAAAATTTCCAGCAAATATGGGGTCTAAAGTGCATATCTAAAGAGCTATGACCGCGTGTGCGTCTTCACTATTGTGAAACACTTCTCTTCGACTGAAATAGGCACATAACTCTTAGGCATGTATTCAGAGCCAAAGTTTATTAGATTTTTTTGCATCGAATGATCGTTCCTGTCATAGTCCTGAATGTTGACCATTCTTCCTCGGACACCACGTATAGCTACGTGCAGTGCTAAATGAATTATTCTTAGTAGTATGTACTTATTAAACCCGAAGTAACCTAAAAAAAGCTTATTCGCACTGTTGGTAACTGAAAGAAGACAGTGATTATATGTGTAAGGTGACAGTGGTAGTCTTTCTAGAACTAGACCCAACTCAACGGGCTGAATGAAGTACTTCCTAAGAATGGCAAAGCATTATTAGTGAAAATTGCAAAATAAAATCCGGAAAATTGTACGAGAATATCTTGCCAAACACACAGGTTTTCATCATTAAATTATCAAACATGTGTATATTAATTACTATGAATGTTAAGCAGTTGTAGAACATATGACACGTTAGAAAATAGCTTGAAACACAATTTCACTTAAGGAATTTGTGATCGAACTAAAGTCATGTTTTATACGCAAAAAATGTTTGTACCGACTTTCGAAGGGGAATAAGGAGTGTGATTACGCAGAAAAACAACACAAAGCATACAGGTACGTCTGAGCCTATTGATAATAGTGACAATGAGGCCCATTTGAAGTGAAAGCATTATTATCGTAAAGCCGTGTTCATGGCGACAAGGATCTGGGAAGCAGGTTACAGTTCATACTTCTTTGCTTGAGTTCTTATGGTATCAGGTATACATTTACGTCTCTCCTCATTAAACTTAAATATCGATATTCGACCAAACGTCAGTGTAAGCGACTGTAAGGTTTATTTGCTCCATGTCGCCCATCTTGTAATTACTACTAGCACTGTGCAACGCCCACACACAAACGGAGACTCAGTATTTCACATGAGAGACCCGAAAGTTCATTCCCTTAGTAACATGAAAGAACTTACAGTTTTATTTACTGCATGATAGTCAAAACATGTGTTTTGTGCAATTACGTGCTGTCTATAACTTTTACCTTATGTCTTACAATAGTGAATCAAACGCTATTGAATTTTCTTGGTAGTATGTGTTCACTTGGGCAAATTATACAGTGATGATTTCTAAGATTAACCACGTTATCAGCGAGTCAACAGAACGAAAACATACTGAAATATGTCTACTTGTTTTCACCTCCATGAATTTTTAGTGTGTGATTATGACAGCCTATGTTTAAAAAAATTACTTATGCACAATACCTATTTGACGTGGTTAATTAAATTAGCTGTCTGTTGTTCTCATTTTAAATACATTGTGTATGCCATTAACGAACATATTATGTGTTTTCACAGAAGCTGCGTTCGAATATTCTAATGAGAAAAAGACGATTTCACATGCAAACGCTGACAGTGTGAAAAAGAAGGCTAGAAATATTATACTTGGTTTCTGAGTGTGGTCTAATGATGAGAGCCATACTTGTACTACTATTGTGTGAAATTCTCTGTAGAGCTGATGTTATACACCGTGAATTCGTACTAATTTTCTTTACTTACTTTCATTCTTCGTATACATTATGTACGAAAAAGTGGCTTTACAGGTTTGCCTGAGATGAACATTACAAATGACACGTATTCAAATCCCAGTATGCAAAGAGTCTTCTGCTTAACATCGTCAGAAGAAAAAGAAGTTTGTATTGAGGATTGTAAATAATGGTGTTAAGATAATTATACATTCAAATTAGCACCATCGCCTTACTGGGATAAAATCGGCTGTTATACAGTCCAACACACTGGATAATATTCTACAAATCGCAGTATCAACTGAGAGAGACGCTGCATATTTTTCAGGTATTTTATATGCTAGCATCAAAATAAATCGATGATTTTTTTTGCACTTACGGCTACTGTCACCGTCAGGCTCGCTAACGACTGATCGTAGCTTATTGGACATGTTTGGTCAATCGCAACGTGTCTGGTGAACGAACAGGTTTGTGAAGAAGTGGTGCCAATAGCGTTGAGGGAAAATATAGATATTGTTTGTAACAAGTAATAAA
Source organism: Schistocerca cancellata (assembly GCF_023864275.1). Taxonomy (NCBI): domain Eukaryota; kingdom Metazoa; phylum Arthropoda; class Insecta; order Orthoptera; family Acrididae; genus Schistocerca; species Schistocerca cancellata. The sequence goes on along the minus strand of NC_064629.1, from coordinate 210,293,208 downwards.
GTTTTATCTTGCTATAACATAACGTCTGAATTATACTGACGTAGGACGCGACTTCGGGTGTTCTAGATCCGGTAAGGGTACTGTTAAAATTGTCCATAATTTTATAACATTTGAAATCATTATTGATACTCAATGAAATGTTGTATATTCGGAAGTGTAAATAGGATTATAACGGAAAGGTTCCCAAAAATACATCGAGGCATTCATTCATATGCGGGTATAGTTTTAGAACAAAATAAAACAGGATTTGTGCGGGACGGTGACGAGCTTCCAATTTTCCCCCCATTTTCTACAAGCAAGTTTCCATCATAGTTTGAGAATTAGAAGGTTCGACACCACACTGCATAATGCATTTGGAAGCTTCAATTCCAAAATTTATTTATTTATTTAAATCATTGGTATAACATATTTAAGGAAGGAAGAAAGAAGGGGATTTATCGTCCTGCCGTCGACAAGTTCCTTATGGCTGGAGGACAAACGTAGATTGGAACAGTATAGGACAGAAAATCGGCCACGACTTTTTCGAAGGAATCATCCCAGACTAAATCTGCATCGATACATGGCCACTTGCAGCCCACTTCTCCCGAAAGAGTCTAGTACCCTAACCATTGCTCTACTTTCCTTAACGGGCACATACACAAACATATTAAAACATTCCTTATACTCAGCCTGTCAATACAGTGTAAACAGCATTAGCGCAGTTACGAAGTCGGGTAATTATATTCCCAAATTCTGAACATCGATCTGACATAGAGTTTTGTACACTTGTGTAAAATCTATCTTAAAATTGTCGAGTAACTGTGTTCGGTTATGGTATAATCAATAACTGTAAGTCCACCAAGTTCATCACAAAACACATACACCCATAATATTAAGCTTCTCGGTTTGCATTTCTGTGATCTGAGGATTTTTGATCTGTACTTTTTCCTTGGCCTGGCGTCATACACGCATCAGATTAGCATAGTTTCTGCGAGCTCTAACTTTCCCCTTCGTTTGTCCGTAATAATATAGGGATACATTCTTCCCGATATTCCTTCGTGGCCTTGACCGTCCTTGTGTTTCTCAAAGAAAAGAGCAGCTCCGATTGCACAGGCTCTCAGATTAGAATTGCCCCAACTTACCAGTGGGCGTCTTTCTTTATCGCTGAACTGCTGTCTCTGACTTCTTTTTGACTGTGGCCGATGCTATTTTCATTTCTGCATCGGTGTATAATGTCGTCAGAGGTAGAGTAATACATGTCGTACAACCTCGCTATTTCTCTGTTATAATTGTGATTTTTATGACAACAAGTTAGTAATTATCTTTAAGTGATGGTGGGGTTGGAGTCTTTTCATCCAACCTCACGCCTAGCGCTACTGTACCTATTACAAGACAGTTACTGCAACAAAGGGCAATGAAGGTCAACACGCCTCATTCTTTGCTACCCCAGAGAGTGAAAAGACAACCGTGCACTCTGTGCCCGATCAATAGAAGTGCTGTACAAAAGAGAAGAATGGGACACTTATTTTAGTTCTAAGTTAAGAATTTTGAAACAGTGAAATTACGTGTTTTTAAACATAATTTCTTTATGCCACTGTGTTATGTTTATCTTGAGTGTTTAAACTCTGAAATTAAGTATGTTAAAGAAACCGTGACAGTATAGAGTGGCCGATTATTAGGAGGAGAAAATGTAAATAAAAAGGTATAAAGTGGCAAGGGGATATGCATTCTTCTATGCAAAGTTCTAAGGTCATGCACGAGTTGTTTTAAATCGGCTGTCACTGAAAGAATAAAGTAGGGAAGAGGTTTCTGGCCTGAGGATAGTGTACCTAGGAACACATGACATTTTCTGGGCGCTGTTTCAATCTACTGATTTTAGGAACACATTAAGGAAGCCGCTATAAGTAGTTACGGCATTTTCTACTACTTTTGCAAACACGAGGCTGTGTTTTGTGCAATATTTGTTAATATTGCTAGTTCTGCATATTTAAGTGCTGTATATATACGAAAGCTATTTGGAGGATATTGTTAATTCTTCAGTAACAGAATTTTATGGTGAGTAAAATTCTGCCCATTTTTAAAACTAGTTACATAACTTGTGGACTGTTAAGACATACTTCGTGTGTCGTGCACCATCAGTCTTTTGCCATGGAACACGTAAATTGTGCTAATGAACTGAGTTTCTGTGTAATGTCTTAAAAATTTTCCCTGTCTTGAAAATTGCAATTTGTGCTAGGTGAGAATGGCTTATAGTTTAACATGTTTTTAACTTGTAACTAGTTTCTGATAACACCACTTCTTAATTTGATTTCACTGACTGATTATGGGTCTGAAGTAACAATGTAACACACAGACGACTAAATACAGTATTGCCAATACTTTCTCGGTTGCAACACTTAAATCTGGATAGAAAACTTGTTCATGGGTACATGACAACGCTGTACCATAAATTGTTTTCCACATTTGAAGAAGCTTTACTTTGCCAGACTAGTTTTTGTAATTTCACAAAAAGACGAAAGCACACATATAATTACAGGGCTGGCTAGAGGCGAAAGCGTGAAAAGTATTCCAATGTAGAATACTCTCACCTGTTGCTATCTCCTTATTTTGAAGTATTGTGTGGCCAATTGAGAAAACGCACAAAAATAAGTTGGCGACTAACATCCATGGAGTAGCAACAGAGGTAGTCCAACAGACATTGCCATCCTCGAAAACAAGTTGCGGAACGTCCACCTGTTGACAGGTTTTCCCTCTGTTCTTCAAGGTTTATTCGAAGGTTTGCTGTGAAATCGGTTTGGTTTGTGGAGACTGCTTATGCGCACATTTCAGCTGTCTCATGGTGAAAACACATAACCTTCGAGAGTTCAATATGATCCGCTGGACATAATAAAACAACTACAAAATGCAAACACTGCGTTCTATTTTTCTGGCTGTTACGAATGTGTACTGATGATGCATTTCAACAGTCATCAGAAAGGAGGCTTTCGTTATAGCTATATATAGTAGTGATCTAAAATAATTAAGGATCAGATGTAGAACAGCCATTATGTGCTGACAGAAATTTCAATATCTTTTGGTCTTTATTCGTAATCTTTTAATCATCGAATCATGTGTCTATAGTTTATGCTTGTCCATTAAAATAACTCTCTTTAAAAGCATTTTACTTTCAATATTTCGTCTAAAATCGTCATCGTTCATGTCCCGATTGTCTGGAATATCAGCATTTTATTCTGACTACTAAAGAAATTCGTAGAATTCTTTCTTACACAAATTGGTTTACAATGTTTAAACATCGATATGTTGAAGATAATAGTTGAACACAAGAAACGGTGCTTTCTCTAAAATTATTCTAAAGAAATAACTTGCGAGTGGTGATTAATATGTCGTTCAAATCAATGTAGTAATTATTAATGCGTTAGTGTACTGTGCATTTGAAATATACTCAACGAATTAGTTCCATTACAGGATGGAAAGGGAGACACACATGAAAAGCTATGAGACACTAGGACAGCCGTTATTGTAATTTCTTTGGATTCAGCTGTTGCAATGCATTAGAAGAGGAAAATACTTTACTGTTCGTTTTCATATCAAAAATAAATAGAACTGTCTCGCTTTACATTTTATATTCCAATACCAACTCTTTTTCACATTTCTTTGATTTAAAAGTATTTTTTGGCTATAGGTGTCTTGTCCAATACCAAAGAAAGGCGCAATTTATTCCTCGTGCACATTTTTTTCTTGTTTACATCATTCTAGAGACAAGTCTTCAAACTACAATTAGCTTCTCGAAAAATAATCTTTTGTAGAAATAGAATGTCATAAATTTCAAACTTCTATACATCGGAAATCGATACATAAACTTGTTTCGTACTAGCGTCCCTTAATGCACTACCTGGCCGTTTGCTTCTGAAAACTCTATAAAACAATGTATTACAAGGAATCAAAAACAAGAGAGATACCTATCATAGACAAAGCAGTCGTCAGATGCAGTAGTAGTTCCTGGCAGCATGGGGACATTAACTTCTTCAGGAACTCGCAGCTTTCTTTGTCTCTTCCCAGCGAAAGCAGTCATTGTACGTTAATAAAGGCCACGGGATATTACGGTTCACAAGAAAGTAGCGCAAGTTTCACCTTGTCAGGTGACCTTGATTTACATTCGACACAAAATTCAACACCTTTTCTATATTTTTAGCAGATCTTCGAATTATTTCAAAACGATTCACACTAAGATTTCGTAACTGGTTATTTTTTACATTTGTTATGTGAAACGACAATGTTCCTATTATATTTACAACGTTTTCATGTTGTTTAACTTTCCTAATTTTCAAGGTTTGCCTAAATCACACACTTTTTAGTTGCAACTTGAATCTTCTCCTAATACATGACCAGGTGTCACTTGGAAGATATTCCATATCCTCAACTGTTGGAAATAAGCATTACACACGCAGTAAAATTTAAGTTCGTGTGATAAATTAAGAAGTGGTGTGAGTTACAAGAAAATGATAAAGTTTCAGTCAACTAAAAAATTTAAACTGAGGAATAGAACATTTCTTCTCCAAGATACATCTCAAAGTTGCGTCACGGACAGAAGGAACATTTCTCGCTGAATCAGTATTAACCACATAATTCTCCATATCCTCGCTTTCTTACGGCATCAGCCATTAATCGTGCACTAACTATAATAAAACATCTTCAACAATGCCCGGCAAACAACTTACCTCTTGCGGGAATGATTTTCGATGTACTTCTTTTCTCTCATATTTATTTCGTCCTATATCTGTCCACTTAATTTTTAACATTCGTCTTAGCACCACATATCAAATTTTTCACGTGCCTTTTTTTCCGGATTTCGTGTGGTCCGTGGTTTTACTTCTATAAAACATTGTATGCTAGACGTACTTACGAAACTCATACACTCATGTTCAGAAAAACAGGACACCTTGAACGTCTAGAGGTAGGACGTTCATATTCACAAGACATATACGTTAGTATGTTCTGCAGAAATGATCAGCATTTGAACCATGTCAGCCCACGGGTTCAAAGTTAACATATACAGGGTGGTCCATTTATTGTGACCGGGACAAATATCTCACGAAATAAGTGTCAAACGATAAAACTACAAAGAACGAAACTTGTCTACCTTGAAGGGGGAAACCAGATGGCGCTATGGTTGGTCCACTAGATGGCACTGCCATAGGTCAAACGAATATCAACAGCGTTTTTTTTTTAAAATAGGAACCCCAATTTTTTATTACATATTCGCGTAGTACGTAAAGAAATATGAATGTTTTAGTTGGACCACTTTTTTCACTTTGTGATAGATGGCGCTGTAATAGTTACAAACATATAGCTCACAATTTTATACGAGCAGTTGGTAACAGGTAGGTTTTTTAAATTAAAATACAGAACGTAGGTACGATTGAACATTTTATTGCGGTTGTTCCAATGTGATACATGTACCTTTGTGAACTTATCATTTCTGAGAACGCATGCTGTTAAGCGTTATTACCTGTAAATACCGCATTAATGCAATAAATACTCAAAATGATGTCCGTCAACCTCAATGCATTTGAAAATACGTGTAATGACATTCCTCTCAACAGCGAGTAGTTCGCCTCCCATAATATTCGCAAATGCATTGACAATGCGCTGACGCATGTTGTGAGGCGTTGTCGGTGGATCACGATAGCAAATATCCTTCAACTTTCCCCACAGAAAGAAATCCGGGGACGCCAGATCCGCTGAACGTGCGGGTCATGGTATGGTGCTTCGACGACCAATCCACCTGTCATGAAATATGCTATTCAATACCGCTTCAACCGCACGCGAGCTATGGTTCAAATGGCTCTGAGCACTATGGGACTTAACATCTATGGTCATCAGTCCCCTAGCACTTAGAACTACTTAAACCTAACTAACCTAAGGACATCACACACATCCATGCCCGAGGCAGGATTCGAACCTGCGACCGTAGCAGTCGCGCGGCTCCGGACTGAGCGCCTAGAACCGCTAGACCACCGCGGCCGGCGCGCAAGCTATGTGCCGGACATCCATCATGTTGGAAGCACATCGCCATTCTGTCATGCAGTGAAACATCTTGCAGTAACATCGGTAGAACATTACGTAGGAAATAAGCATACATTGCACCATTTATATTGCCATCGATAAAATGGGGGCCAGTTATCCTTCCTCCCGTAAGGCCGCACCATACATTAACCTGCCAAGGTCGCTGATGTTCCACTTGTCGCAGCCATCGTGGATTTTCCGTTGCCCATTAGTGCATATTATGCCGGTTTACTTTACCGCTGTTGGTGAATGACGCTTCGTCGCTAAATAGAACGCGTGCAAAAAACCTGTCCTTGCCCCGTAATTTCTCTTGTGCCCAGTGGCAGAACTGTACACGACGTTCAATGTCGTCTCCATGCAATTCCTGCTGCATAGAAATATTGTACAGGTGCAATCGATGTTGATGTAGCATTCTCTACACCGACGCAATTTATCTGCTACTGATGTGCGGATTAGCCGCGACAGTAGCTAAAACACCTACTTGGGCATCATCATTTGTTGCAGGTCGTGGATGACGTTTCACATGTGGCTGAACACTTTCTGTTTCCTTAAATAACGAAACTATTCGGCGAACGGTCCGGACACTTGGATGATGTCGTCCAAGATACCGAGCAGTATATAGGACACGGCCGGTGGGCATTTTGATCACAATAGCCATACATCAACACGATATCGACCTTTTCCGCAATTGGTAAACGGTCCATTTTAACACGGGTAATGTATCACGAAGCAAATATCGGCCGCACTGGCGGAACTTTACGTGGTACCACGTACTTATACGTTTGTGACTATTACAGCGCCATCTATCACAAAGCGAAAAAAGTGTTCCAGCTAAAACTTTCATATTTCTTTACGTACTACACGAATATGTAATAAAAAATGGGGGTTCCTATTAAAAAAAACGCAGTTGATATCCGTTTGACCTATGGCGGCGCCGATATAGCGGGCCAACCATAGCGCCATCTGGTTTACCCTTCCAAGCTAGACGAGTTTCGTTCTTTGTAGTTTTTTCGTTTGACGCTTATTTCGTGAGATATTTGTCCCGGTCACGATCAATGGACCACCCTGTATATCGTGGCGTGACACGAACCTACAGGTAAAATGTGCCTGCGGCTCTCGTCGACGTTACAAACCGAAGGTAATGGATGAGTGTGCCTTGAACAGACGTGGAGGATGCCTCGCAGACGTATGCGCGAACCGTACTGTCAAATCAGTGAGTTTGAATGAGGGCGCATTACTGGCATGAGAGAATGTGATGCATCCATCCGGAAAATTGCTACTCGTGTGGGGCGAAGCGTTCCGGCAGCGCAACGGATGTGTGCAGAATGGTTGACGGAAGGCCGTAGAACAAGACGAGATGGGTCAGTTTGCTCCCCCCAGACCAGCCCCCAAGAAGATCCACACCTTATCCGAATGTCACTGCAGGACAGATCTGCGCCTTCCTCAGCTCTGGCGCAACAGTGGAGCACTGTAACACATCGTACACTATCAGGAACGGGTTACGTGCACGTCGTCCACTTCTGCACTTACCTTTGACGAATGTGCAGAAACATGCTAGAAGACAATGGTGTATGGAACGACGTCACTCGGTACAGCAATGGCACTGGATGGTGTTTTCGGACTATTCCGTTTGTTTGAATATGATGGCCGCATTTTGGTCAGGGGGAGCGGCATCACAGTGACTACATTCGCACAAGGCATACATTGCCAACTCAAGGACTTATGGTGTGGGGTGCTATTGGCTATAATCACAAATCACAGTTGGTGCATGTCCAGGGCACTATTACCAGTGTGACTTACGTCAGTGACATCATACGACCCTTAGCCATGCCCTATCTGCACAACACCCCAGACGTCATTTTTCAGCAAGATAATGCACGACCACGTGTTGCTGCATGAACACGAGCCTTCTTGGTGTCAGCGGATGTCAGGCTCGCCATCTCACCAGACTTGTCGTCAATCGAAAATGTGTGGTATATGGTGAAACCATGGGTACAGCGCTGTGACCCAATGCCAACCACCATAGATGACTTTGGAACCAGGTGAATGCAACGAGGGTGGCTATATCACAAGACGTCATTCGCGCCTTATACCCGTCGATATCATCACGCATGGAACAAGTTATCAGAGCTTATAGCGGACCCTGTGCCTACTAGACAACAGGAGACGTGCTGAGTGGAGGTGACTGAAATGCTAATCATTTCTGCAGAACATACTAATGTACATGTCCTTTGAATATTAACGTCCTATCTCTAGTTATTCAAGGCGTTCTGTTTTTTCTGAACACGAGTGTATTAGAAGTTCAAAACAGGGAGGGGGTCTTCAGTTATTTAAGAACTGTGTAATAAGGCTACAAAAATCACGATCTGTTTGGAAAGCACCTCATATTTGTTGCAACTTATAGATCACCATTTTCTAATGAGAGCTGATTCAAAATATAAACTGAATACTGATCAGCCTTAGGCATCTCAGCAGCTGTCAGAATTTACAATTTATAATCTATCATAACCTCTGTATCGTCAAACATTAGCTTCCTTGCAGTTTTTGGAGCATATAGTTAAAATATTAACTCATAGTTATCGTTACCAAAAAGTAAAATAAGAAAACTTTTCTTCTGGCGTAATCTTGTCGCTACACATTAGAAATTGCCACGCTATCACACTATGCAAGCATGCCAACAGTAAGTCAATGTTATCTCCACTTCGACAACGAGCTAAAGACTCAATTGGAGCTGAATCATTTCCAGACTCTTGGTCAACACTAGCGTGCTCGAAGTCACGAATAATGGTTTGCAAAGCAGGCTGTATGTTGTGCTGTTTAAAGCTTATTCCCGCTATAATTCGTGTTAGTGATGCTCTCGGCCGTTGCGTCTGTTGGTGACACAGACACATCGCAATAGTTCTACGCCTGTACGTTTGTTACGACTTCTGACATTTCACGATGTTCGATACTTGTATCTCACTCTAGTGTTAAAATCGTGCGCCATGCACGTTACTGCTGTCTGTGATGGCAAACGATAAAACATTCAATACAAGTTCCGAGGTATTACGGCTCGAGTTTCATTGCACATCTCCATTTACGATTTCCGTCCTTCCAGTAAATTTCTTTGAATAAATTCACAAATTCTCTAACAGCTCCCTGTATAAAGTAAATAAATTTTTGTATAAAGGTTTCCAACTTAAGTACCAAGCATTCTAACATTTCTTACATTTGTGACGACGAGACGTTCATTGCTCATCGTATTGTGCACCAGCGGAGCCATCCTTGGCTCAGTTTCATAGAGACTGTAGATGTTTGAAGAATGATGTGGATACTTTAGAGGCTGTTTTTAAACCACCGTTTACACCAATTTGCCCCGGGAGTAGACAACATTCCATTAGAACCACTGATAGCGTTGGGAGAGCCAGCCCTGACAAAACTCTACCATCTGGTGAGCAAGATGTATGAGACAGGCGAAATTCCCTCAGACTTCAAGAAGAATATAATAATTCCAATCCCAAAGAAAGCAGGTGTTTACAGATGTGAAAATTACCGAACTATTAGTTTAATAAGTCACAGCTTCAAAATACTAACCCGAATTCTTTACAGACGAATGGAAAAACTTGTAGAAGCTGACCTCGAGGAAGATCAGTTTGGATTCCGTAGAATTGCTGGAACACATGAGGCAATACTGACCCTACAACTTATCTTAGAAGACTGATTAAGGAAAGGCAAACGTACGTTTCTAGCATTTGTAGACTTAGAGAAAGCTTTTGACAATGTTGACTGGAATACTCTCTTTCAAATTCTTAAGATGGCAGGGGTAAAATACAAGGAGCGAAAGGCTATTTACAATTTGTACAAAAAGCAGATGGCAGTTATAAGAGTCGAGGGGCATGAAAGAGGAACAGTGGCAGGGAAGGGAGTAAGACGGGATTGTAGCCTATTCCCGATGTTATTCAATCTGTATATTGCGCAATCAGTAAAGAAAACAAAAAAAAATTCGGAGTAGGAATTAAAATCCACGGAGAAGAAATAAAAACTTTGAAGTTCGCCGATGATATTGTAATTCTGTCAGAGACAGCAAAGGACGTAGAAGAGCACTTGAAAGAAATGGAGTGTCTTGAAAGGAGGATGTAAGATGAACATCAACAAAAGCAAAACGAGGATAATGGAATGTAGTCGAATTAAGTCGGGTGATGCTGAGGGAATTAGATTAGGAAATGAGACACTTACAGTAGTAAATGAGTTTTGATATTTGGGGAGCAAAATAACTGATGATGGTCGAAGTAGAGAGGACATAAAATGTAGACTGGCAATGGCAAGGAAAGCGTTTCTGAAGAAGAGAAGTTTATTAACATCGAGTATAGATTTAAGTATCAGGAAGCCGTTTCTGAAAGTATTTGTATGGAGTGTAGCCATGTATGGAAGTAAAACGTGTACGATAAATAGTTTAGACAAGAAGAGAAAAGAAGCTTTCGAAATGTGGTGCTACAGAACAATGCTGAAGATTAGATGGGTAGATCACATAACTAATGAGGAGGTATTGAACAGAATTGAGAAGAAGAGAAATTTGTGGCACAACTTGACTAGAAGAAGGCATCGGTTGGTAGGACATATTCTGAGGCATCAAGGGATCACCAATTTAGTACTGGAGGGAAGCGTGGAGGGTAAAAATCGTAGAGGGAGACCAAGAGATGAATACACTAAGCAGATTCAGAAGGATGTAGGTTGCAGTAGGTACTGGGAGATGAAGAAGCTTGCACAAGATATAGTAGCATGGAGAGCTGCATCAAACCAGTCTCTGGACTGAAGACCACAACAACAACAGCATCAATGGGAAACGAGAAATGAACATCTCTTCAGATATCGTTTTGAAACGCCATAGCCGGCAGGTGTGGCCTAGCGGTCCTAGGCGCTTCAGTCTGGAATCGCGCGACCGCTACGGTCGCAGGTTCTAATCCTGCCTCGGGTGTGTGTGATGTCCTTAGGTTAGTTAGGTTTAAGTAGTTCTAATTTCAAGGGGACTGATGACATCAGATGTTAAGTCCCATAGTGCTCAGAGCCATTATTTTGAAACACCATAACATTCTGGGACACTGTCATATGTCAGTAAGGAAATCATTCCAAGAACTGTGTATGAAAACTTTGAGCCCATATTACATGATTTTATGTTCTGAGCGTTGTACTGGGCTAGGAAATGCGCTAAATACGACAGGAGGACCTCGGCGAGGAACAACGCTCGTTGCCTCCGTTCTGGAAGCTAGTGTCGCACAGAATTACTCCTGGATCGCTGCATCAGAAGAGTAGCCATCCTTGATTATTCGATGACAGAAGAACAATTTAGGAAGAATGTTTCACCCAGAGTGTCAACTGGGACAATCAGGATTTGTTTGCTGGATGCTGGGTCATGTAAAATAATGGCACTCTTTCATAACTCCTCCCTGTGGAAGCAGAGCTACTGATGCAAACGGAGATGTAATTTGAGGATGAATAGAGCGAAATTATGTTTAGAAAGAACATATTGTGCCACGACGTCAGCGATGGTCATCTGGAAATTCGGAGTGAACCCGGAGAGTAACATGTGTCTGAGTATCAGGGGGCTACTTACTCGAAAATCTCATTGAGTACTGGTGTCAGGAACCATAACCTAAGGTGAAAGGACAAAAGGAAAATTATGGTTTATCTTCCCGTCGACGACGAAACCTCTACAGACGGAGGACGGCTTTGGATTGGAGAAGGAAATCCGCCGTGTCTTTATCGTGGAGCCGTCCTGGAAATCAGCTTAAGTGATTGAAAGAACCCACGGAAAAATAAATTCACGATGACCGGGCGTGGATTTGAACCGCCCTCCTGCTGACTACGACTTTAGAGTCTTAACCACTGCTCCAACTCGCTCAGATAGCGTATTTTGTGAGTATACTTCAGGTATTAGTAGATGGAACACATTCAGTATAGCAATCTGTCCATTCTGTTGCCGATTCCAGTACGTTAGGTGTTACTCAGCGCGCTCTCCTGGATATTAGTCAACACCCATGGATAGTACAATTACTAGTCTTGTATCTCTTTGAGCACGCATGGGACATGATGGAACTGTGCTCCCAACACCCCTTCACCACTTGCGACAAATGGTGGAAGAAATATGGAATGTACACACCCACACGTCTTTCGACACCTCTCCGGTCGTGCAGGACTGCCACGTTCAAATCACTGTACCAGTGTGTGGACGACCGGTTGATTACAAATTATACAGTATACAACTTGATTAATATGAGACCGCGGGACTGCTACGGTCGCAGGTTCGAATCCTGCCTCGGGCATGGGTGTGTGTGATGTCCTTAGGTTAGTTAGGTTTAAGTAGTTCTAAGTTCTAGGGGACTTATGACCTAAGATGTTGAGTCCCATAGTGCTCAGAGCCATTTGAACCATTAATATGAGGAAAGAGGTATTTAGGGACCATTGCCTCAGTGTTCCACTGGTTTATTATGTCAAAGAATGGGTCACTCAGTTGTTTCCAAAACAACTGATTTTGAGTTCTATTAGCTAAAATCCATCTTACAAACTCACTTATTTAAAGAATTATCTGGACTTCAGTTTTTGGAGGGGTGCGAGAAAGCCCCATGTTTGGTAGAGTTCCCTCTGAAAGGATCAAATTACTGGGTATTTTATGTGAACTGACCCTGTATATTACACCGATAATAATGCACGTATGGAATACTATGTTACCCTCCGCCAAACCTTTACTGATGTGGTGTGTATGGAAATTAAACGGTGAAAATTAGTTTGTCGCCGCCGCTGCCGCTGGTCGCGATATCACATGTCCTCATATCGCAAATGTCATAACGAGTAAGTTGCGCAAACTCAAGTTGGAAATACTCAAGCGCCCACCTTATAGTCCTGAACTCTCCTTATGCGATTATCAAACCTCCGGTCCCTTAAAAAAGTCTTGAAGGGTCGACGATTCCTGACGGACGAGGATATAGAGCAGGCGGTTGTGGACTTCTTCACGAAGCAGGACACGGTGTTCTACCAAACGGTGCGCCGGTTGGATTATTGCCTCAGTGTTCACAGAGAATTTGCCTATTTGGCATACCGATTCTGGACTATACGGCCTTCGAACGGAAACTTTTCGATCACTCCTTGAACTTCACTCATTTGTTCTAAATAATGCCCCACATCTGCATAAAACCCACGACTTTATCGTTAAACACTTGATGCTGAGTGTTTGTCGTAGATATTTGTTTCGTATTCTTTCTTCGTTACATCTAGATACCAACAGCTACATCAGTACTCCGCTATACGCCTTAGGATGCATGGCGGAGGGTACCTCTGGTACTGTTATCATTTTCCATATTCTATGTCCCATTTGTGAATGGCGCGTGGGAAGCACGTCTGTCGAAGTACGCTGGTGAGCCAAAATACAATGACCACCTGCTTAATAGCGTTTGGTCGATATTTGGAACGCAATAGAGCAGCGATTGTGGGTGATACGGATTCGAATAGTCGTTGGTAGGCTTCCGGGCTTATGTGATATCGAATGACTACTCACATGTCATGCCAATCCCGTAAATTACGGACCTGTGATTTGTGAGCGCGGAGCTGGCGCCCGATAGCGACCCAGATATGCTCCATCGAGTTAAACTAGGGCGAATTTGCTGGACAAGACATCGACGTATCATTCTGGAAGCTCTCAGCTTCTTCTTGGAACACGTCAGGCATACAGAGATGCAAGTGGCCCACAAAAATGTTCAACTGAGTTGTTACATGTCCTCCTGAGGGATATCGTGCCAAACTCTATCCAATCCGCGCGTTATATCGTCAAAATCGCGAGCTGGTTGGAAACTCCTGCCCATAATGCTCCAAACATTCTCAATTGGGGAGAGATCCAGTGAGGTTGCTGGCCAAGGTAGGGTTTGGCAAGCACGAAGATAACCAATAGAAACTTTTGCATCGTGCGGGCGGGCATTATATTGCTGCAGTGTAGGCCCAGGATGGTTTTCCATGAAGAGCAACGAAACGGGGCATAGAACATCGTCGACGTACCACTGTGTTGTAAGGGTTGCGTGGATGACAACCAAAGGGCTCCTACTATGAAAAGAAATAGCACCCCAGACCTGGCTGTTGGGCCGTACGTCGGGCGACTGTCAGATTGGCATTCCATTACTGTCTGGAGCGTCTTCAGACATGTCTTCGCTGGTCGTCTTGGCTCCATTAGAAGCAGGAATCATCATTGAGGAACCCTGCTTCGAACTGAGCCCCGATGACTGGGCGAAGACTTGTATGGATACACCCAAGACAGCGGTGGAATACAAACCTGACTGTCGCCTTCCATACAGCCCAATATCCAGGACGGTGGTCTGTGGTGCAATTTCAGGTCATACCAATACCCGTTTGGTTGTTATCAACGACACCCTTACAGTACAGCGGTACGTCGACGATATTCTAAGCTCCGTTTTGTTGTCCTTCGTGGCGAGTCATCCTAGGCTTACATTCCAGCAAGATAACGCACGGCATGAGTTTGTACTGCTTGTATCTGTGCTTGTCAAACCCAACTTGGCCAGCAAAGTCACCGGATCTCTACCAAATTGAGAACGTTTGGAGCGTTATGGACAGGGGCCTCCAACCAGCTCGGAATTTTGACGATCTAACACGCTAATTGCACAGAATATGGTACAATATGCCTCAAGAGGACATCCAACAACTCCATCAGTCAATGCGCTGCCGAATAACTACTTGCATAAGAGCCATTTGTAGACCAACGCGTTATTGACTTGCTCAGTTAGTGCAGCTCTTTCTCTTGAATAAATCATCCAATTTTTCGGAAATTGTAATCATTTGTTGTAGATTTACATAACACCTAGCGGTTTAGGTCCCATTCCTGTAATTCTGGTGCGTCTGTTCTTTTTTTAAATTTTGTGTTTGAGTGTATTTGCCCTTCATCAAAGTCGTACGCTCCTGGAATTTCGACAGCAAACTTTCCCGTGATGCACAACGCCTCTCTTGTGGCATCTGCCACTGGATTTTGCTAAGCGTCACCATAAGGCTCTCGCTAAAAAGAAAATACATATCCAGTGACAAAAGCGCCGATTTTAGGTGGATTGTCTCAGTCTCTTCCAGTAATCCAGCCCGTAAGTGTCGCAGATTGATGACCATTGTTCAACAATCGGTCTTACAAGTACACTACTGGCCATTAAAATTGCTACACCACAAAGAAGACGTGCTACAGACGCGAAATTTAACCGACAGGAAGAAGATGCTGTGATATGCAAATGATTAGCTTTTCAGAGCATTCACACAAGGTTGGCGCCGGTGGCCGGTGGCGACACCTACAACGTGCTGACATGAAGAAAGTTTCCAACAGATTTCTCATACACAAACAGCAGTTGACCGGCGTTGCCTGGTGAAACGTTGTAGTGATGCCTCGTGTAAGGAAGAGAAATGCGTACCATCACGTTTCCGACTCTGATAAAGGTCGGATTGTAGCCTATCGCGATTTCGATTTATCGTATCGCGACATTGCTGCTCGCGTTGGTCGAGATCCAATGACTGTTAGCAGAATATGGAATCGGTGGCTTCAGGAGGGTAATGCGGAACGCCGTGCTGTATCACAACGGCCTCGTATCACTAGCAGTCCAGATGAGAGGCATCTTGTCCGCATGGCTGTAACGGATCGTGCAGCCACGTCTCGATCCCTGAGTCAACAGATGGGGACGTTTGCAAGACAACAACCATCTGCACGAACAGTTCGACGACGTTTGCAGCAGCATGGACTATCAGCTCGGAGACCATGGTTGCGGTTTTCCTTGACGCTGCGTCACAGACAGGTGCGACTGCGATGGTGTACTCAACGACGAACCTGGGTGCACGAATGGCAAAATGTCATTTTTTCGGATGAATCCAGGTTCTGTTTACAGCATCATGATGGTCGCATCCGTGTTTGGCGACATCGCGGTGAACGCACATTGGAAGCGTGTATTCGTCATCGCCATACTGACGTATCACCCGGCGTGATGGTATGGGATGCCATTGGTGCCACGTCTCGATCACCTCTTGTTCGCATTGACGGCACTTTGAACAGTGGACGTTACATTTCAGATGTGTTACGATCCGTGGCCCCACCCTTCATTCGATCCCTGCGGAACCCTACATTTCAGCAGGATAATGCACGACCGCATGTTGCAGGTCCTGTGCGGGCCTTTCTGGATACAGAAAATGTTCGACTGCTGCTCTGGCCAGCACATTCTCCAGATCTCTCACCAATTGAAAACGTCTGGTCAATGGTTGCCGAGCAACTGGCTCGTCACAATATGCCAGTCACTAATCTTGATGAACTGTGGTATCGTGTTGAAGCTGCATGGGCAGCAGTACCTGTACACGCCACCCAAGCTCTGTTTGATTCAATGCCAAGGCGTATCAGGACCGTTATTACGGCCAGAGGTGGTTGTTCTGGGTACTGATTTCTCAGGATCTATCCACCCAAATTTCGTGAAAATCTAATCACATGTCAGTTCTAGTATAATATATTTGTCCAATGAATACCAGTTTATCATTTGCATTTCTTCTTGGTGTAGCAATTTTAATGGAGTGTATTTTGTAACCATGTCTTTCAAAGATGAATTTCATTTCCTGAGGATTCTTCCTGTCAATATCAGCCTGGCATCTACTTTTCACAAAACTAGTTTCATGTGTTCATTCCACTTAACGTCGCTCCAGACGGTTACTCCTATTTTACGGTTATTGCTGTTTCCACTGATTTAATCACCATTTACATAATCGAACAATAACGGGTCTCCTCATCTATTTATACGTAATGTGTATTTATGCTCAGGGTCAGCTGCTAATCCCAGCGCCAATCGTCGATCCTTTGCAGTTCTCCCTGCATTCCGATAAAGCCTTCTGGATCGATGATGAAGCATTTACGTGGTGTTAATTCTCGTTTTATCATTCCTACAGCGGATTTAAGATCCACCAAAAACAGCCCCGTTATATTCAAGGAATATTTCGATGTTTTCCCTATCTTACTACCTGTTTTAAAGTTACACTTTCAAATTTATTGATATTGTGTTTAATATGAACATTCCTGAAATGTACACGTATTAACTAAAAGAAGACAAACTTGTAGCTTGTGTAAATGGTTTGTAGTTAAAAATTAAACATCAGCGAACGTCCAATGTGCCACAAAAAGCGTTAAACAGTGTTTTACTTTCCAAAACTTGTAAATTATACTCTGCCATTAGTTTCTGAAATCATCATTCATCTAGTGATCATTGGCGTAGAATTAATTCTGCTTAAATCAGCAGAAAAGTGTTAATGTCGTTTGAGATAGTAAACTAGAATGAATGTAAGAAAACTATGGGTGGTGAGACTTTAAGAACTGAGAAAATAGTAACAACTACAGGAATCACTAGACAAGTCATTAAAATATATCATAACACAGTTGATAGATTGAATTTGTTTCGATGTGAAAGGGAAGCAACATCTGGTATCTTCCATTTTCAGTTTATCGAGTCATGCCAGAAACAATCTTGTTTTAATGTTTTGTTTAATGTTAGGCCTCATTATCATGTTACTGAGAAAAGAAATCTTAAAAAGTTTCTCAGACTGTCTGTCTCATTTACCATTCTTTTAGTAATCAAGCATCCAGAAAATCGTTTACATTGTTTTAGGCTTTAAAAAAAATGGCTCTGAGCACTATGGGACTTAACATCTGAGGTCATCAGTCCCCTATAACTTAGAACTACGTAAACCTAACTAACCTAAGGACATCACACACATCCATGCCCGAGGCAGGATTCGAACCTGCGACCGTAGCGGTCGCGCGGTTCCAGACTGAAGCGCCTAGAACCGCTCGACCACACTGGCCGGCTTTTAGGCTTTCACACACATTTCACAAGTTTAGAATGACTTTACATTATGACTGACACTGAATTTTAGTTATATGTATGAGTGTGCACACGTATAGGCAGGGCTGCATCGTGCATTCATGATTATCCCGCTTTGAAAGTGATCCTTCTTTCGCAATACTAACAACATTTACTTATCTTTGTAACGAAATTCCACCTCGTATGAAAGATAATTAAATTATATTTCCTTCGCTCATTCATCTATGAACAAACGTTTGTGGATTAGTAATTTATTTTATCTCTCGAAAATTTTCGAAATACTTAATACTTTCATAAAACTTTTCCTAAAATTGTGCGTAAAAAGACATTTATGGATAATATTTATTGTTTACGTATAAATTTCTTTCTTGTTGTAGGTTTCTGTCCCCCAGTCGTCTACAGCTGCTCCTGTGCGGGCGTCCATCTGTACGCTGACAATAGTAAAACAAAAACCTGCCAACCAATTATTTTAAATTATATTGACTATTATAAGGTTCTATTTAAAATACCTTATTCATGTAACAAGTAAGTAGTTACTCTGTTTTAATTTCAGGAAAATCTAATAGTTTGTAAAACATTTTTCTTTGTTTAGTTCTAAATATTTTTAATGTCTATTTCGTTACTAGCTTTCATATCTACTCCCTCTACATTTCTTCACAGCGAGAGGCTCCTAAATGATAATACCACCAGTTTTACACAGTCAGTTCAAGACGTTACATGAGATCTGAAAGAGCTGAATGTAGGCCTAAATATGCCGATATGCCGCCACAGCTCACTTTCATTTCCATTTCTTTCTGCACATTGTCTAATAGATTACCAAGCTGCATTCTGCTTGTTTCTGATGAAGCACGGATTATTCTTACTTTTCTTGGCCAAGCATGTTTCAGTAAATCCGTGAAACCATCGGTGTTTCATTTTTAGAGTACGTCTAAAAAAACAAACTTTTGACAATAACAAGTATGACTGGGGAATCGTTATTATTCCTTTCTGTTTTTCACCGTAACTACTAAGTTGCTTAGTTTATAGGAAATTCACCTGTTTTGTTTGCATAGCCTGTTATTAATAACAGATGGCGGAATACTCTACCAAAACAGCTTAATGTTCTATAAACCGAACTACCAGTTAAGGTAATAAGCAAAAAAGCAATACAAATAACAAAATGTTTGGGCCTAATGTCCTAAATATAACTGGCAGTTTTAAACATTTAATGTTTTTAGGTAAACAACAAAAATAAAGATCCATAGATGAGGACAAAAATGTTCTGACAAGGAAATTAAGCAGTATTTGTGTTTTAGCGTAAACAGGTGGAACCCTATCCTACAGTCTTGCTACACATGCGTTTGCTCCTCCCTAATGTGGTCAATATCTTAACTACAGCGCCACCTAGTTCGATCTGTCTGTAATATAACAAACCAGATGATTATTGTAGCCTATCAGGACTGAAACTGTTTTGTGTTGATATATGCTTATTTAGTATGTTTTACGCTTTATTCGCGTAAAGTTCTACAGAAAAATTTAGTATGTGCCTCATCGCTTTATTTTCTGCTTATATAGTGAATGACGCTAAAACTTCTACCGTTCCTTTGCAAGAAAAAAAGAGGTTTTCTGCAAGAATGGCTTATCTGCAGGTACAAATGTTTCGAGTGTGACTCGACACTTTTTAAACTTTGTGCAGTGATACAGTATAAAACTATTTTTGATGTATTATTTTATTCGTAGCTGTTATTTTGTCAGCAACTGTAGTACGTATTTCAGAATAAACGTCAGTCGTCAGTTGCACGGATATTTTTATTTCGCTTTATTGGTATCAAAAGATTAATATTTCATCTTCAGGAGCTTAAAATTGGTTTTGCAGATATCTTCCTCACAGACGCACTAGGCTCCGGCATGCCAAAAATTTACGTATGGTATGTGATTATTACAAACCAAGTTGGACGGGTTAATAATTTAAAGTACGCAATCACATTTATGTACACAATCAAGTAGCTGTGCTAGCAGCAAGGAATTTACAAATTGTTGGTTACTATTATAAACCCAGATTGGCAGACTGATAAATTTAAAGTACAGAATCACATTTATGCACTTAGTCAAGTAGCTGTGCTACCAGTTCCTTGCTGCTGACACAACAACTTAGCTAAGTCCTTAAATGTGATTCATTTACTGTAAGTTATCAATCTGTCAATCTGTGTTCACAACAACCAAGTACAATATGCACAGTTTTGGTCATGTCATGTCATTACGCTTCCTTGAAGAAGGTACTGATATCTGCTAAACAAGTACTGAGTAAATTTTTGTAATACACTTCTTATACTGTACATTAATATATGGCCAAGGTCTAATGATTCATAACAACCATAATTTTGTAGGCTTCTGACGATGACAGATTAATCTGTTGAAACTAGTAAAGTAAAAATATGTTTGAAACTGACGGCAGAATTTTATTGTGAAATGTGTTTGATATAAGTTATCTTGTAAGACAGTATTATGATCAAAAGAGCATTGTATAGAGGGCACTAACTAGGAACAAGTGCAGTTTTTAAGACACAGGATGGAGTTTGCTGTGTCCGTCCAGTCTGATTTAGGTTTTGCTTCTTTTTTTTCTAAACCATTTTAGGCAAATGCCGCGATAGTTCCTTCAGCAAGATCTCGGTCGATTACTTGTCTCATCCTCGTTAACGTGCTTATATATTCTGTGAGCATGTACATGAGCAATCACATTACGAGAACCAAAAATCTCCAACCCTTCAGCAGTAGAAGTAGTACTATCGGTTATCACAATAGCTACAGCCGACCAATCGTTACCTTCAATAAAAGTAACATTGTTGCTAATTCTACAATTAAATGTGCATCCTACAAATACGAGTACACAAGGACTATCAAGGATGGAGGTAGAGGTAACTCCTTATGAGCTATTTATTTTTATTATATTATCATGACAAATGCTATATCCTTGTGAAAAGATCTCCGGATAATGAAATAAATATAAGGGGATTACTCTCATACATATTACCCAATATCGACACCGCGATGAAATGGGTACGTGTTACTTTTCCTCCGATATAAAATCAATTGTTGGTAAGGCGGGTACCAGGTTGAGATTCATTGGGAGAGTCCTTAGAAAATGTAGTCCATCAACAAAGGAAGTGGCTTACAAAACACTCGTTCGACCTATACTTGAGTATTGCTCATCAGTGTGGGATCCGTACCAGATCGGGTTGACGGAGGAGATAGAGAAGATCCAAAGAAAAGCGACAGGTTTCATCACAGGGTTATCTGGTAAGCGTGATAGCGTTACGGAGATGTTTAGCAAACTCAAGTGGCAGACTCTGCAAGAAAGGCGCTCTGCATCGCGGTGTAGCTTGCTGTCCAGGTTTCGAGAGGGTGCGTTTCTGGATGAGGTATCGA
This sequence comes from Schistocerca cancellata, assembly GCF_023864275.1. Taxonomy (NCBI): domain Eukaryota; kingdom Metazoa; phylum Arthropoda; class Insecta; order Orthoptera; family Acrididae; genus Schistocerca; species Schistocerca cancellata. Next base: position 210,271,897 of record NC_064629.1, on the reverse strand, counting down.
ATATATTGCTTCCCCCTACTTATACCTCCCGAGGAGATCACGAATGTAAAATTAGAGAGATTCGAGCGCGCAAGGAGGCTTTCAGGCAGTCGTTCTTCCCGCGAACCATACGCGACTGGAACACAAAAGGGAGGTAATGACAGTGGCACGTAAAGTGCCCTCCGCCACACACCGTTGGGTATAAATGTAGATGTAGATGTAGATTCCTTTGCAGATCCTCGGTGTGTCGCAACATTCTGGCTGAGCTCACAGAGAAAACAAACAGTGATACAAGATTTCATGAAACGTCTGTCGGAGGAGACGGATTCGCTCGCAATGTCGGAAGGTTAATAATTTTCGAGAGATAAGAAACCGTCGTGGATGTCACGATCGGAATGAAGCGAGCCCGCATTATTACTTCCCAGCACGCTGGCGGGTTTTCACGGGCCGGATGCGGCGGGAAAGTCAATTTGCCAGGGCCTGATTGCCGGCAGCCGGAAGGAGAAGAACCCCGGGTGCGTACAAGTCAGTCACACCCCGAGCCGGGTGTCATCAGGCGACGTGCGGCGTCGGCGCCGGGGCCGCGTCCAGCCTGGGGTGGGGGATGCGGGGTGTGGAGGGGGCCGCCGCCTGCTATAAAGCTATAGGCGCGCCGGGAGGGTTCACAGATTTCACGTGACTCAGCCATGGCTACCAGCGCAGCTCTGCTCCTCGCATCCGCGGCCGTCCTCTTGGGTGAGTTCCCAGTTCATTGACTCTGCGACCTACACTCCGGAACGGCTGAACCTTTCCCGCCTTGACCCACAACGGCCGCCATCCGTCCAACAGCTACTCGCACTCTTCTCACAGACCAGTTGCTTTTGTGTTCTGACGCGTATTCGAAAATGATAAATTAGTGTAGATACAATGCAGAGCTTCCACTTCTCGAGAGGACTAGTCAAACTCAGTTTGACACTCTTAATACCCGACTTCAAAACGTTCACATTTCAGTAAATGCTCATTTTTTTCTAGCCGTCACTTTATTTTTTAGTTGATATCGTCAGAGCACCGAACATACGTCCCGCACAGTTCGAGCTCGATATTACCTTCGAGATCCCTGTTATTTAATTGTTTTACGATAATTATTATTCTTTGTAACTGAATCTATCAGTTAGGATCACGCTAAAACTAATTTACTCTACGGGTCCTCCTCTTCTATGGGACTTGTTCAGGTCTCCGATGGCCTGGTTTCTTTATCATTCTTTCAATGTAAATCTATTTTTTTTTTAAATTCTTCTTTCAGTTTGAAACTCTTGCAAATTTTGCAAACTGCTCCTAAATGTATGAACTTATAAATAATATGAATTGTTAGTCTATGCTAAACATTCTCCAACGTCCTTAAAAAAACGATGTAATGGCCTCATATTTCAGGGATAGTTCAATTAATCATTTAGGATCACTCTAAAATTCATTTCCCTTTCCTTCCATGGATCTTCTTCTTCTCTAGGACATCATGTGTTTGCTGGGCTGCTTTGTTATTCTGTCGATGATAATAATTTTAAAAAATTCTTCTCTCAGATTGAAACTCTTCCAGATTTCGCTCTGTGATCCTAAAGTATTTACTTATAAGTAATTTTAATTGTCAGACTTTCCTAGATTTTCCTCGACTTCCTTAAAACAGAGGGTAGGTGAATTTCTGCTTGGTTGATCTATTTTCATTCGTCCTGCACAGGTGTCCCAGAAATGTCAACTCCTTTATTAAATAGCCTATGTATATATAAGAATATACAGCCTACACTTGCAGGTATATTCTTATATAAACAATACCAGTTGCTGTCGCTGCATAAAAATGTTAAAAATTAAGAAAATAGCCTATGCTTATTTAGCGATGTACTGAAACATCTTCTAAATTAGTTTATATTTTGCTATAATTTCCAGTAGTACAGATTTATGGTATTAAATAGACCGGGATGCAAGTATTATTATTTCTGCCATCTGATTTTACAAAAGCTTGTTACATATTCCTCGTTTATTTGTAACAAATACCAGTTTCGTGGACCAATATATGAGCCCCTATGAATGAAACACAGCGCCCAGTATTTACGATGCTTATATTGTCAGGTACAAGAAACGCAGGTACAAAAGGCGGGCTTGAAATTGCATAAATACAACTATTTCTAAGACGCAAAATTTTCGTATAGTCTTTACGACATAAAAATCCGTCAGACACTGAGAACTTTGAGCAAGATTTCGAAGATCTTCTTTCTTAAAAGTGCGATTTATAATTCGAAATGCTTTATATGAATTTTGCTGTCTACTCTTTTCTTTAAAAAAAACTTTTGTGAATTAAGTCATGGCTTGCTTTGAGAATAGTCATGATCCAGCTACTTTAGACGCCACTGAAGGCAGGAAAGCATACCAATACCGTATTACTTGTTACACACAGGAGGTATACACTGATGAAGTCACTACTTTCAGTTTTCGTCTCTCGTATGACCCTGATCAAAAATAAAATAGTCTGCAATACACGTGCAGAGACTTTGCTTTCGTGAAGAATTATTGTTGTAGGAAGCCACAACGAAATATAGGAGTAGATACATTCGTTGACGATCTGGATTCTTGCCATACTGTACAACTGCCATTGAGAAACATTATACTAAAGAATATCTACCGCTTTAAATATGTTATCGTCATTTGTGGATCAGTTGCAGAACATGACATTTTAGCTTTACATATTCTAAGCTTGCCACCTGATTGTTAACTGTTATGAGATGGAAAAGAGTTCCGAACTGTGGATAAAATGTGTTATATAAGTGATTCAACCCTGCCTTTTCAGAGAACTTGACGAAACGTGTTTAGAATAATAATAATAATAATAATAAAAGAGGACAGTGAAAGATTCGATGTCACTACAGATAATACATTTTATCAAAATTAAATTAAAATCAGGCTTCGACATCATACTGCCAGCCAGGAATATTTTCGAATTACAAATTTATTAGTTACATAATTCGCACGGGAACACAAATAAGCGATAATTGTAGGCCTACAGGACAGCGGGTATTGCGGGCCGTCAGCGGTCTAAATCTGCAACGTATTGGTCCAGATGGTAGATATGATTTGGCAGCATTACAATACGCGTTCCCCTGTGGCGCTGACACCACATCTAGATAGGCCAGCTGCGGCCGCCACTTTCGCTGAACTGGGCGGCGCTCCACATACGCAGCTGGTTTGCCCAGTCACGTCCCACTTCAATAAATGTCAACATATTCGGCACGGCAGACCACTTCTCATACTTCCTATTCCGGGTATTTATTAATAATTACTTGGCATATGCCCAATGCTATCTTGGTGCCTCAGTAGGTTAGATCTTTCCTTGACACTTTATCACTACGGGTATAACTAGAAATGATAATTTCGCTTCTGATCTGTGCAATAAGAAACTCTTAATCTAACTCATCAGTTCTATGACAGTGAAACAACTGTGTCGCTGGAGAAAGAAGTAATGACCGATGATTTCACCCTTCTGCTTTTAATATCTATGAAAACATTCCTTATCTAGTTTCCTTTAGATAGCTCTTTTAGAAAAATTACGATTTTCAATGTTCTAGGGTATTTCGATGTTTCAGCCTACCTTTATAATAGTTAAGAAACTCACCTCTTCCCATGATACATTCATAAAAAGTCGAATTTTACTTGGTGACAGAAAGTACATATAACTTGCAGCGTTGTTCTACATTAATGTTTAACGCAATGATAGAGACATGGTGGTCGAACAGTCGCTGTTTCGTATTTGCTACAGATCATGTCTTGCCAGCAAGTTACTTAACTGAATTCGACGTCGAATGAATGGTTGACATTATAGTGCGTTATAGAGGCTAAAACACATTCTCCAGTTGCTTTAAAATTTGAGTTGTTTTGAAAATCAGTATTATGCATACACTATTTGTTTCTTTTTATTGATCCGGGCATGTTTGGACACCTATGTGTCACCTTCTTTAGGTCAAATTTTATTTATGAAAATTACATTGCTAGTGAAACTGCATTATTATGGATGGGTCTTCGTGCTGTTTTTTGTCGTTTCCGAGAGCATGTCATATTTTCTGTCCTGCTACTGGGTACACTGTTTCCACACTGGCATCCATAAAATTTTGCTCACCACTTTACTTCACACGTATTTTCCACAACACGTGACGGAACATAATTTGAGCAGACTCTTCTGTTTCCATTGCATTCTTCATATTTGGAGACAGAAGTGACTGTTCAAACCCATAGTATGAAGACAGAAGTATCCTCTCAAATCAGGTTCTATCAGCTTTTGTAGAAAATACGTGTGAAGTAAAGTGGTGGGCGAAATTCTGTTAATAAGTGTGAAACCAGTGTACCCAATAGCAGCAGGAATATATCCACCAGACACGGACAACAGGACAGAAAATATGACATTCTGTCAAAAACGACCAAAATGAGCAAAAAGGCCCAGCTACAATAACGCAGCTTCCATTGTAATGTAATTTTCAGAAATGAAATTTGACCCACAGAAGATGGCACGTAGGTGTCGAAACATGACTGGGTGAATAAAAAGAAATAAATAACGTTCGCGTAAGTCGGAATTTGAAAACAACCCAAATTTTAAATTGCAAACACGGAAAAACATCAAAAGGAACTTCACATCGTAGCAAGTTATTTCAAACTCTGAAATACAGACAAAATATTTCACTGAATTCGATACCATGTAAGACTTTCTTTAACACTCCCGTGAGAACACAAGATATTTTTTACATGTTAGAAAATAAATTAAAGTAACTCATGTCAGGTGAACATTTTCCAGATACCATGATTTACATCTACTACTACCTGCAGAAGAACTGCAGCTACTGTGACAGTAAATAAATGTTCAAACGTCCACCGAAATCATTTCAGCTGAAGACATTCAAGATGATCACTAGCAGACAATCTCAAATACTTAATTCGTACACGGGAGATGCATGTTCGATCTAACCCCCCCCCCCCCCCTCCACTGTCCCTTCCTCTCCTCCCCTTTCCTCTCGGCCGTAAGGGCTTAGATTTACCGTTGTTTCCGTAAATAAATTAAAAGAAAACTGTGGTACTTCCTTTGAAAATGCAACGGCGGATTTTCTGACCTATCCTTGTCTAGTACTACCTCGTCTTCATCTTTAATTACCTCGTCGTCCACGGGAAGTTTAACCCTCAAATTGTTTCCGCAGTATTCGAAAAATGTTTCCGTCTTCAGGAAAACAAATTTAGCAACAGTCACGTTGTTAACTGACCGTACAACGTCTGTGTTCCGGTAGAGAGACATATCATAGAAGGAGGTGAGTCAGTGCACACACCTTTACGGAGTCAAGAGTCAGGGCCGCTAGCTAGGCCTCTCACGACTGTATCGCGTGAGACAATCATAAGCTGCTTGCTAGCTTAACAAGAAGAAAGAGCACCTAAGTTCCGTATGGCATGTCCTTGTCCCGGAAGCCTGAAAACAATTCTAGACATTTCTTCAACGAATATCGTGTAGAATGCGTAAAGTGTTCGGAAATCTGCGGCCGAGCTCTTCGTCATGTGGCGTGTTACTGAACTTTAAACAAAAAATACGTTGTTAAAATACCGTACCATCTATCCTGTGCGAGAACCCTCTGGTGCTGCGAGTTACGAACACTGCATGTTGGTAACCCACAGCGAAGACAGATTATACTGAAAAACTGAAAATAATACAGTATATCTCGTTTTAAAAAGTACGTAGGGACTTCAGAAAGTAAGTTATACAAGTCGTCCCACGCCAAGGTCATAGTGCAACAATGGTGGATATTGTCAGAAGAGAGTACATATTCCGGGTTTCCTGCAGACATAGTTATGCTGCTGTAGGGATGGCATGTGCCTCATAGTGTGCAAGTAAAGTGGCGCAGCAATTGTAAATGTACTTCAGAGTTGAAATACACAGGACAATATGATTCTTGTAGGCAAGACGTCTAAATCGCACACAGGTTCATAGCGAAATTTTAGCGGTATATGGACCAAATATCACGTCGCGTCCAGACATAGCGAAACAGTTCTAACAATTTGACCAAAGGCTGGCGATGCTGACCGGGAAATCCAGATTTTGCACCGTACGATTTCCATCTTATTAGCAAGCTTAAAAAACATCTGGAGGAAAGAGATTTTCAGACGATGAGGACGCTCACAAAGTGCCTTTCAAATGGCTCTGTAACCAAGGAGTAGATTTCTGCTGTCGAGGAACTATACGGTTGGTACAACGTTGCTGCAGCTGTTTACAGACTTGATGACTGAGGCTGGGTTCAAATGGCTCTGAGCACTATGGGACTTAACTTCTGAGGTCATCAGTCCCCTAGAACGTAGAACTATTTAAACCTAACTAACCTAAGGACATCACACACATCCATGCCCGAGGCAGGATTCGAACCTGCGACCGTAGCGGTCGCACGGTTCCATACTGTAGCGCCTAGAACCGCTCGGCCACACCGTCCGGCACTGGGGCTGGGGCAGGAATTTCAGAACACCGTGTATATACACTCCACTACGAATATGACGTCACAATGTAAAACACTGGATAGTTGCAAAAAATTCGATAAATATAGACAAAAGTATCGGCGCAAATGGATAGAAATAAGAGGGAGAGAGAGTTTACGCGACCGAAGACTCTGACCTGGAACTTTGACTCTGTTCAAAACCATCAGCGGTTCCATCACAAACGATGTACACACCGAAATCATCTAAAAGATGTGATCTTTTCAAACGCCACCGGAGTGTCATGGTAGGATAAAATAAAATTTTTGAATCCAGCTGAATGGCATCATTTTCTTCAGTTTGGAGTTGACTGGGGAGTCTGTTCCATGGATTGGACGAGTCTCTCCGGCATCCGCTTCTACACGCATCGCATTGAATCCCACGGTTATATGCAGTATTGTCGTTATTTTTAGACTTTTACATCTGCATCTATATTTCACAAAATACCTTATCGTGTGTGACGGAAATACTTCTTATACAACTGTCACCTCTCCACCTCTGAGCGAGGTAGCGCAGTGGTTAGCACACTGGACTCGCATTCGGGAGGGCGACGATTCAAACCCGCGTTCAGCCATTCTGATTTAGGTTTTCCATGATTTCAATAAATCGCTTAAGGCAACTGCCGGGATGGTTCCTTCGGAAGTGCACGGCCGATTTTCTTCCCTATCCTTCCCCAATCCGAGCTTGTGCTTCATGTCTAGTGACCTCGTTGTCGACTGTACGTTAAACACTAATCTCCTTGTCCTCTCCTTTTTCATCTCTCCCCTTTCCTGTTACAGTCGTGAACGGTGTGCTGGAGGAACGACTCTAATTTTATTGTTCAAAAATGGCTCTGAGCACTATGGGACTTAACATCTGAGGTCATCAGTCCCCTAGAACTTCGAACTACTTAAACCTAACTAACCCAAGGACATCACACACATCCATCCCCGAGGCAGGATTCGAACCTGCTACCGTAGCGGTAACGCGGTTCCAGACTGAAGCGCCTAGAACCGCTCGGCCACTCCGGCCGGCTAATTTTATTGTCTTGGTCCTTATGTAGGGGGAGAAATATGTCGGTTGACCCTTGTAGGAATGCAGGCTTTCGGAATTTTAACAGTAAACACACCGTAATGCTCAACGTCTCTCCTCTGATGTTTGCCACAGGAGATGATTGAGCATCTGCTTCACGCTTTCGCGTTTATTAAACAGATCTGCGACGAAATATGTTACAGTTCTTTGGATCTTCTCTGTTTACTCTATATATACTATGGGCCCCCAATTGACGAGAAATATTGAATTGTCAGTCGAACGAGAGTTTTGTAAGTTACCTACTTGAACACCATGAGAATTCTTCCTATGCACTTCAGTCCGGTATCTGCCTTTCATATTTTTTGGGGTCAACTTAGTTCAAAACTCTCCGAACGTATACAAGCAGACAAGTGAGGAAAGTGACTGCTTACAGTGATTATTCGGTAATTCTGTAATCAAACAGTAATGGACTTTTCCGTGTATTATTGCGCAATACGTTATTCTTCATGCTGTGAGTTACCTGCCAATTAGTGAATCGAGGTCGATCATTCACAGGCCTTCTCAACAATTTTCTGCGTTGCTATTTCTCTACGCAACAGCACAATCCGCGAACAGCCTCATGGATGTTTCTACGTTATCTACTGTATGATTTATATGTATGCTGTGCACGTTATTGTCTAAAATTTCTCGTTTGGTGTGCCGCTGAACCTAATTTTACACCTAAAGACACCACATGTTCTTTTCTCTTTGCTGGGAACTCTTCAATCCAATCCTAAGACTGATCTGATATTCCGTATTTTGTTGTATGTTTGTTCATCAGGTGACAGTACAGAAGTATATCGAAAGCCTTCTGGATGTCAAGCAACGCAGCACCATCAACCTGGCTGCTGACGTCTGTTGCCTTGTAGGTATCGTGGACGAACAGAGCGAGCTGGCATTTACGAGATCGTTGTTTGAGGAGTTCGTGTTGATTCCTATCGAGGAGAGTTTCGGTCTTCTGGTAGGTCATAAAGCTGGAGCATTAAACGCGGTCTATAGCGGATTGACGGCAGCAGTATATGCTTATTGTACAACAGGACACATCGAATGCTTCAGCCTCGTTAACACATTTAGACAAAGTACTGAGTTAAAAGTAGCAAGTAATAGATAATATAATGAAAGAAGCACCCTGAGTTTTCTCAGAGATTGATGCCTTTGTAAAAAACATTCCGATCCACTAACGACTCACTGAGTTGATAATGTGCAGTCCAGTTATAGGTCTTATCTGTGGTGGGGTTAGGACGGAGGTACATTTGGCATCTCAGGCGGGTTTATTCAGAACTGCTTGCCAAACGCGTTCACTCTGCATAACTATCAGTCTCTTATCACCAGATCAAGCAGATCTCAGCTACTCACGAATGACAAACAAACCTTCTCGTACTAGGAAGCCAATTCCCAAGTCGGACGTTTTCTTATATTTGCAATTGGTTGTTTAGAGTTAGGAGGATATGGAAAATTAGCTCTGGCACATGAAAGAGGATTTACCAAGTGAGGCGACGTAGTGTTAAAGGCACTGAACTCGCAGTCAAGAGGAACAAGGCTCAAATCCCCATTCGGAATTCCAAATTCAGCTTTTTTTGTCGTTTCTGTAAATCACTTAAGAAGAATGGCTAGATAGTTCCTTTTAAAATGTCACGGCTGATTTCCTAGATTTATTGCAGATTCTTCTACAGTCCAAGCTCGTGTTTCGTTTATAGTGATCTTACCATCGATGGGACGCTGCCCTACAGGGTATTGAAAAACCACGTCTTCATAGACAAACAACAATATTACCCTGTATACCTCACACTTCTCATCTACGCATAATACGTTGATACACTCAATCATAAGCTGTGATATTCTCTGGAAACCGCCATTAACTGGACAGACATAGACCGTGACGGCAAACGGAGGACCACGATGAGATAGATTTGTGATTTGGCCACCTCACAAATCTGAAAAGTTTCCCTTCTGATCGTAAGACAAGGATTCATTCTCACGTATCAGGCTTAACTGTTCAGCCAGTACAAAATACGAGTCACTGTTTAGTACAAACAACAGATGCGCAGCGAAACGTCACCTTGGAGGAGAGAGCGACAAGCAAGAGACGGAGAAAGAGAGAGAGGTCTGTTGCAGGCTAACGGATCCTTGTGCACTCCTGCGGAACGGTTCAAATTAGCGCAGTCAGTGATGCGAATTTAGAGCATCGTGTTCTGGCAGCGTAAAGAGAGGGAGAAAGAGAGAGACGATAGGAGATAAAATTGGTAATTCTAGAATACACACAACTTCTGCTGTTCCACCATGTAATAAGTCCACATTTTAATTCTCCCTAAACGTGGTTTCCTTAATCGATTTAGGTTAACTGCTTGGATGATTTCTTTGAAAAGGACGCGTCCGATTTCCTTGTCTATCCCTCCCCACCTGAACCTAGGCCCCATCTCTAAGAAACTTCACGACGACGAGAAATTACACCTCAATATTCCTTCGTATAATTAGTGTCGCTATGAGCTCACGTGAAATGAGTTAACTTCAGTGATCTTGGCTGTACATTCTTCATTGGTACACACGGATACGAAAATTGGATGCTTTGTGTAGATTTTTTTAGTGACATCTATCACGCATGGGGCCTATAAGGGAGCGGTATGGGATGTATTTGATGAGTCTGACACACTCCTGCCTTGTAGATGCCAATATATGTCTTCAGAGATTCTTCTTCATGGTACGTTGGGTTTCTGAAAACTAAATTTGGACAGAGGGAAAATTTCTCCTTCTAACCAACAGACGGAGTTGACGTGAAATTGAAGCGTTCTCTCGAACAATGACTGAAATGAAACCCAAATCAGTCAGTAATTCTTACATATTACTCCATCATGTCATATGTTTTGAAACCAAAATATTTCGTTTATATTTGACGGAAACTTAGCCCATGTACTGAAGACTAAAATGAATAAAAAAAACTATTTAAACTGTTCGATGCTATGTATCTAGATCTCAGTATATTTCAGTTAAGTCGTTTTCCCAGAGAGTGCCTCGACTGTATTTCCGTTATTTAGGTACATATTGCGCAGTTGTAGGTAGAAGTGTGCAGTTGGTCTTCAAACAAATTTCCTTTATACAACTTCTTAAAATAGTTGTATGAGTATGTTTCGTTGAAATGTGTAAAATAGGTTAATTTAGCTTCAGTATATTCTTTGTTATGCACGGTTTATCGTTAACGAAAATTCATCTAAAGTTGGCCAAGATTTAAAACTAATTTGCTCCTTTGTTATAAATAGTAAAGAATTAGATGTATGCCATAGATCAGTTGGTAAATACAGACGCATTAAATACATGAGACCACAACCATATCAAAAGAATGTGTACGGTGTACAAGAAGAATTAACTATGAGAAATCAAGGTGGGTGCCGCGTGTACTCGCACTTCATGCTGACTGAAAGAAGATGCAGAACCAAATATCTCGTCAGTATCAGGCCTGGGTAAAAAGAATAGAAGTAATTTTGTGCGCCTTTAAGTTACGTTGAATGAAACGTGTTTCTATCAGTCTACACTAGAAACCAAGCAACATTCAAAGCAATGATTGGAACCGGTCGCCTTGAACAAAAAGACGATCATAATGTCATTATCGAAACTCTTATACCCAGTGTCTTCAGAGATACAAAAGGTATTGTCCATAATTAAATTGTAAGAGATACAACAAGTATCGGATAATATTATGCACCTCCTTTTGATGAAAAGATACGTAACAGGCATAGACTGCAAGAAGAACAATACAATGGAAAAACTACGGGTTTGAATTAAGAAACGTTTGGGCAGGCACCCGTTCTCAGATTTACCATCCTCTGACTTCCAATTCTTGCACATCTAAAGAAATCTGTGGATGGAAAACCTTTCGAATCCAAAGAAGAAATTATGGCTGTTTTGAAGACCTTCCTGATATACAGTTTAGGGATGGATCCTGCTCACTGGAAAAATTTTAGAAGTGCGTTGACCTAAAATGGTGGTACGTGTAACACCGAGTCAATTGTGGAGGAGCTAGGTTCAAATCGAAAGCTTCTATCCAGTCACTCGTCGACCAGCCTGGTGTGAGGTTAAAGATAGCAAAAAGGAAAGCTGAAATTTTAAAATTCTCGTTTAAAAAATCATTCACGCAGGAGGGTCGCACAAAAATGCAATCGTTTGGCTACACGCAAGTCCTGTAAGGAGGACATGATACTAGGCATCCCTGGCACAGAGAAGCAACTGAAAGAACTGAAAACAAATAAGTCAGGTTCGCATAGAATTCAAATTTGATTTTACAATGAATACTCTACGGCATTGGACCAGGCGACTGGAAAAAAGCACAGATAACTCCAGTTTATAAGAAGGGCAAAAGAGCGAACACATGAAATAACAGACCAATAGCTTTAACATCGGTTGTTGTTGTTGTGGTCTTCAGTACTGAGACTGGTTTGATGCAGCTCTTCATGCTACTCTATCCTGTGCAAGCTTCTTCATCTCCCAGTACCTACTGCAACCTACATCCTTCTGAATCTGCTTAGTGTATTCATCTCTTGGTCTCCCTCTACGATTTTTACCCTCCACGCTGCCTTCCAATACTAAACTGGTGATCCCTTGATGCCTCAGAACATGTCCTACCAACCGATCCCTTCGTCTAGTCAAGTTGTGCCACAAACTTCTCTTCTCCCCAATCCTATTCAGTACTTTCTCATTAGTTATGTGATCTACCCATCTAATCTTCAGCATTCTTCTGTAGCACCACATTTCGAAAGCTTCTATTCTCTTCTTGTCCAAACTCTTTATCGTCCATTTTTCACTTCCATACATGGCTACACTCCACACAAATACTTTCAGAAACGACTTCCTGACACTTAAATCTATACTCGATGTTAACAAATTTCTCTTCTTCAGAAATGCTTTCCTTGCCATTGCCAGTCTACATTTTATATCCTCTCTAGTTCGACCATCATCAGTTATTTTGCTCCCAAAATAGCAAAACTCCTTTACTACTTTAAGTGTCTCATTTCCTAATCCAATTCCCTCAGCATCACGAGACTTAATTCGACTACATTCCATTATCCTTGTTTTGCTTTTGTTGATGTTCATCTTATATCCTCCTTTCAAAACACTATCCATTCCGTTCAACTGCTCTTGCAAGTCCTTTGCTGTCTCTGACAGAATTACAATGTCATCGGCGAAGCTCAAAGTTTCTTCTCTTCTTTAATATCGGTATGTTGCAGAATTCCTGAGCATAGTGTAAGTTAGAATATATAAATTTCCTTGAGACAGAAAAGGTTCTGTCCTCAAGAAAGCACGGATTTAGAAAGCATCACTCGTACTAAACTCAGCTTTCCCTTTTCTGACATGAAATCCTGCGAACCATGGATAAAGGGCAATATATAGATTCCATACTCCTAGATTTCCGAAAACCGTTTGACATGGTGCCACGCTGCCGACTGTGAACGAAGGTTCGAGCATACGGAATAGGTTCCGAGGTGTATGAGTGGCTCGAAGACTTTTCAAATATAATAGAACCTAGCAAGTTGTCCTCGACGGCGAGTGTTCATCGCGAGTGCTCCAGAGTGCTGTGATAGGACCACTCTTGTTCTCTATACACATAAACGATCCGACATTTAGGGTGAGCAGAATGCTGCGGTTGTTTGCTGATAACGCTTTAGCACACGGTATAGCGTTGTAATTGAGTGACTAGTGGGGTACAGGATGATTTGGACAGAATCTGTATTATTTGCAGAAATGTAGAAAAATGCAATTTAATACAGATGAGTAGGTAAATCAGTCTTGTAATTTTCGAACATAGTGTTAGTATTATCCTGCTTGACATAGTCATGTGCATTAAATACCCAGGAATAAAGTTAATAAAATATATGAAATGGCACGAGTACGGAAGAAAGGTAGTAGGGAAGGCGAATCATCGACTTCGTTTTACTGGGACAATTTTTAGGGAATTGTAGCTCATCTATATACGAGACCATGTATAGAACACTAGTGTGACTCTTTCTTGAGTACTGTTCAAACTTTTAGGATCGCCACCACGTATTATTAAAGGAAAACAACGAAGTAATTTAGACGCTTACTGCTAGATTTGTTATCGGTAGGTTCGAGCTACACGCGAATGTTACGAAGGTTCTTCCCGAAATAAAATTTCTGTTCCTGAAGGGAAAACGACATCGTTTTCACGGCACAAAGTAGAGAAAATTTAGAGAATGGGAATTTTAAACTTACTGCAGAACGACTCTACTGCCGCCAACGTACTTTTCGCGTAAGGACCGGAAACACAAGAGAAATCAGGGCTCGTACTGAGGCGTATAGACAATCTTTTTTCCTCGTCCCATTTGAGAGGAAATGACTAGTAGTGGTGAAAAGTACCTTCTGCCATGCACCATGCGGTGGCTTTCCGATTATGTATGTAGATGCATAAAATCCCAGTCCGGGTACCCCCATTTTGGTTTCGTTTGGTTTCCGAAAACCGTTTAAAGCAAAAGCTAGGGTAGTTTTTTCGAAAACCATACGCCTCATGTTCTTCTATAACCTTGTCCGCTCCTAGCTTTTACTCCGTCTATAGATATCTCTATTGACAGTGCGTTAAACCCTTACACCCCTTCCTTCATTGTCAAATACCTTAGTCTGATTCCTCGGCGCAGGCCCGTCTCTTGTGAGAGACTCTACGGGTAACCAAGTTCCCCCTTAATATTTGCATTACATATGCCTGCGACTGATGTCTGTCGTTCGCACTATCTCATAGATGGCCCCACTTGGAAAGACCAGTATATTCATGTGTACTATACGCATTTATGTTCATCGGGCGTGACCTATTTGACCGAGCACGGTTGCGTTTCGATCGCACAGTGGATTCGCACTCGGGACAATGGTGGTTTATATTCCCGTTCAGGCATCGCTATGTTGGCTTCTCTAAGTCGTTAAGGCAATTGTCGGTATGGTTCCGTTGGAAAGGACGTGGGGAAGTTCTTTTCCCGTTCTTATTCAAAACGAACTTCTGCTATGTCTCTAATAACCTCGTCGTCGACAGGACGTTAAAATCTATTCTTCCTTCTCCATTTTTGTGATACATAGTAAGACATTCGAATCATATTCAAGAGATCGTGGTCCAGATCACGGTTGACCATCATTTGTGTTTTCAACGGTCCTCGCGAATGATTTCCGGCGAATGCCTCGATGATTCCTTCAAAAAGATAATGCTTGCTAACTTGTCTCATTCTTATCGAACAGAGATTATGCTTTTTTATGCAATGATATGTGCAACCGATAGCAACAGAACATCAAGCTCTAACATTTTTCCTCATTCTCTTCCTCCTTCTTATTCTTATTGTACCATTTATCCCAGGTTTTATAACGTCTCGTTAAAGTTGTGCTATAGAGAAACACTTTCGTCTCAGACACAGAATTCACACTTTCCATATCTTAGCCACAATTTCCGTGACCCATGATCTGCTGTTTGTGACTTGTGACCGTGACTGTCAATGTTCTTTTATGGAGCAATTGAAATCGATGTGTCACGTACGAAAAGGTTTCGGCCATATCTCTATAACGAATACGGCCGTCATTTGTAAATGTAGGTCGCGCTAACAACATTACAAATAATTACGAATGTTCATTGGAGCAGCTTAAGTTTCACCAGTTGTCTTGAGAAAAGACGAAGTTCTTGTAGAACACGAGAAGAATGCACCCTACGAAGACTTCGTGCTATACTCCTCTCTCACAGCTGTTGAATTCAGGACTGGTTTTCAACTTTATGATGCATCTGATCAAATACATGAGTAATGCCCGCCGTTGTCCTGTAAAGTGAGAGCAAAACAGCGATGGGACTGATGAGTTGGTTGTATTACCATCTTAAGCCTGGTAATCACCTTGATGCTTTGTGAATGGAGCAGGCTGTCTATCGGCAGCAAGAGCATTGAAGAAACAGTTCAATTTTCTCTGAGAATTTTGGTCATCACAGACGTAATGACCAAGTACAGGAAAGGAAATGTATTGTAGTCGGGTTTAAGGAAACTTCCCAGTATTCGTCTTAAGTGATTAAGGGTAATCACATGAAATCTCTCTCTATCCAATGCATTAATTTTTGTGCCACATTACACTCACCACCAACAAATTTCGTTTTTTCCTTCCCTTCGTTTTCACATTCATTCACAATAAAGTAAACATGCTATTATACTTCAAATATGCTCATTGCGTATTAACTAACAGTGCAGTTACGTGTCTGACACTAAATAAAATACAGTCAGGTTAACACAATGGCTATCAATGGCTACCAGAGACAGAAAATAACGTATTATATTTAAAAAAACGCGTCTTTTATTTATTTGACACTGGTGACTGGTACATTTCCACTACCAGCAAGATTAAGCGAAACACTCATCTCCGAGGTAAACGAGTTGAGTCTCAGAAACCGTACCAAATCAGTAGTTTTCCGTAGTTAGGCAACCGATGTAACCGATGTGGCCGACCTCTGCATCGAACACGCCAGTCTGCGTGTTTTGGATTATTAGCTACACGCAGAGCTGATCATTTTCAAGTCTTACGTTTCACTCAATAGCCGAAAATTGCAGAGACCATTTGCAAGCGAGTTCAAACTGCTACTTCCATTTGAGGTCACGGGCCATGATTCGCCACCCACTCCGAACCTAATATTTGACTTTTAACTGAAATGTTGGAGAGTGGTAAGATAATTGCAGTTGTCTTTTTGAATCTCTTTCTAGTAGTTAATTGGTCAAGAGGAAGAGTTTAGTCTTCGTTTTGCAGATTTTTAACTGAGAATTAAATGTTGCCGTTGGTAACTGAACCGAATGGAATAGGATAATTAATCCTACTTTCCATTTTTATGATGTCATAGTTTTTGTTTATGTTGATGATCTTTCTGTTATCAATCATTTTTCACTGGAAAAGTGATTTCGAAAAACGTCATAGATGGGATATTGTGTATTCATTAAATTGTCAGTGCTCGTGTCCTTTTCTCTCACTTGATTTGTCTTCAACATAGGTTTATGTTTATCAGGAAAGAAGCTAAAAATTCCAAAAGATCAACATTCTGAACAAATGGTTGCTCTTAAGAGGATACCTGCGTTTCTAAATGTCGGCGACATTCTTGTTAAGGTATCGGAAAACACTTTCGAGTTTTGAACAGCCGCAGGGAGCGTTTCCTTACTCGTCCGCTGTGACTAGTATTTACGAGAGCAGCGCACTGATTTCCATTTCTGGCACAACAGGAAAATTTCACCTTTACGAACCCTTTTCCCGTGATTTCACTTCAGTACAAACAACTGCGCATCGTTATTGACTGGGGGTGCGAGGTTACTCTCAATGTCTCTTCCTCTGACATTTCGGAAGACAGTGAATAAGACGACGGTACTGCATAACCGCGTGTGATGATGGATGTCATTTACAATCATTTCACACGAGTCTAGCACATGGCATTAGTATACCGCTTGCATTTTGAGTTCGTGGGCAGTTTATGAAACTGAAGATTTGTATATATTATAATTTATTTCAATAAACCAGCAAGTATTTATTATGAGTTTGGTTGCTCTTTCGTAGATCAGTATTAAGATCATTTTCATTCATGTGGATCTGTTATTTTTAAATTATTTTTAATTTTATTTATATATTTATTTTTTCCGGAGAGGATTGGTATCGAAGCTGTCTATGTTAACTGAGAGTGTACATTTACTCATTTAACTCGGGCAGTTTTGTAGCCTTTGGGTCATCATTTAAATCGGAATGTATATCTTACTTTTTCGAGACAGGCATATACACGTGCACTGCAGCTACACATAGAAATAAATGCAGACTGTAATGCCGGTTAAAGGGAAGAAAATGAAATGTTATTAACCATTGGAATCATGTTAAACATGACAGTGTATGCCGATACTAATCGAGGTTATTATGTAAAATATTTCAGTTGCTTCTTTTCACTTACTAAAAACAAGCGCACACACCATTTCTACTCAGGGATTGTCAGTTTCCGAAATAAAACACTACGTGATAACGAAAAACAGCTCTTGGAAAAAGTTTAAAGCTCAATATTGTCTCAAAAATAAGTGAACGACAAACATTAAGCATTCTGTAATAGTTGAAAAGACGAAAGTGAAGTAACTTGCATAATTATACAGCAACTACCGACTGTATGGCCAAACAAATGAAGAAATTAAGTGAACATCATTATTTGCATATACCTTGATAATACTGCATTTCCAACTGACGTTTGATGAAAATTATCATCCTCGAGTTATGGAGTTCATTGAATGAACCAAGGCTTAGTACCAAGGAAAAGCAAGAAAACTATTTAGCAGAGTAGTTATGTATTGGGCGTTCACTGATTTTTAAAGCAATTTAATAGCAGAAGGAACAGAAGGTATTCATCTTAAATGGGTTCGTATACGAGCTGTTGACTTGTATTTGAAGATCTCAAGCAGTACTACATCGCAGAGAATGTCAGAAATCATATTAACAAATTTAACGAGGGAATTTATTTCTTGAAATGCCTGAAATGCATTATCAGCCTTCAATACATAGCTAAATGACACATAAAACAATAAAATCTGGGAACCGCGAGATATTTTAGATTAAAAAAAACCAGTAATTCAGTCTCTACAAGCAATGGCCAATGTCTGATGTCCCTTTAGGACAGAGGACTATACAGATGGACCAGTGGCTCCCTTGGTCACAGTTTTGTCGAAGTTACCTTCATTGCATTCGTCTAAGCGAATTCAAGGAAAACGACGGAAAATTTTGTTCGTGATATCTGGATGTGGAACTGACTGCACTCCACCTGACTGAGAGCAATGAGTCACATTTCTCCGTTGTCTCGAGCATGTATTTTTCCTCACGGACTGATATTTCCATCACAATGCTGTCTACTGGTTAAACAGAGAAATGCAACTCTCCGACAATATTTATTACTGAAATGACCTAGTCTCAGGTTAGAATGAATTCGGGCTTAAAGTGAAATATTTTAGTTTTAAACTTAGTTTTTCGTTTCAAAAGAGGAAGCTCTTACTGTGCGAAAACAGGAAGACTACTGCATACAGTATTTGTGATGCATAGTTCACTGTGTTTAAAGCAGGAATTAATTATAATGTGCTGGTAGAAGATTTCACTAACGTGGAAATGTATATTGGTTTTTATTTGCGTACGCTATCACCAATCACCAATTCTTTTCATAAGCATCTTTTCCCGATCCGAGATTTCTGTCAAGTATAGGACAGAATAAACCTTGAGATGTCTTACAAGGCCAAACAGACCATTATCCTGTTGCTCTGGTACGATTTCTCTGTTCACTGTACTCTCTGAAGCGTTGCATGACTTGTTTTGTCGGGAAGAAGAAGGTTACTCCTGTTGCATCTCAAAGGCCTTCAGAGTCCAGCAGGCACTCCACGTAGGTCTTAGCAATGCCTTTGTGACTTCGGATAAATTATGTTATGCAGCTTGATTTCACTGCATGCCTTTTTCTACATTTTTTGTTACAATTTTTATAAACAGTTTGTTTCGGAAAAAATATGACGGAAACTTATAATACATTCCTACTTGGAGCACAGAACCAAATTCGAAGTAGGAAGATTAGGATTCAACATCCCATCGGGGATGAAAAGTTATTTGAAACAGAACACAAGCTCGAGTTGGACAAAGGTACAATAAGATATCGGCTGTTACACCGTGAAGAGATTTTTTGAAACCGTATAAATGGGGTAGTTGGACGAGAATTTGAATGCAGATCCTCCCCAAAGCGAATACATTGCCTTAATCACTGCGCACCTTCACTTGATGTAGCCTACTAGGTTTTTATTAGACGAATGAAACAGACTCGTGGACACTAGACGAATAGAGAATCAACTAAACACAGCATAAATCAAAATCTTCACACCAAAGAGCAGTGAAGTCTTCCGCATATTATCGAGCTTTCACTGCATGTTTCATCAGAGGCTTCTGCCAGGGAGATGGTTCAAATGGCTCTGAGCACTATGGGACTTAACAGCTGTGGTCATCAGTCCCCTAGAACTTAGAACTACTTAAACCTAACTAACCTAAGGACATCACACACATCCAAGCCCGAGGCAGGATTCGAACCTGCGACCGTAGCAGTCGCGCGGTTCCGGACTGCGCGCCTAGAACCGCGAGACCACCGCGGCCGGCTCTGCCAGGGAGAGTCTTCTAGATATTCCGAACGGGCTATGAGATTCTCTGTAAAAGTATATAACTAGATATGAGAGGTCCCTCTTTCCCAAACATGTTGTTCTTTCGTATAAAAAGTTCCACATGTTACCTGTCGACATCAAATCTAACTTTGAAGAAGGAAACTATTTCTCAATGGATGGACAGAAGACGTATGTTCATGTCGGTGACTTAACGAAAGGAGATTGTTACGAAATATTTCTTAGTCTTCAACTATTTAAGGAAAGACAAACAAGATGAGTAACAAGCAGCAAATACTGTGGAAAATTTCAAGCTAATATGCCAGTGCCCAAGCATTCACGAAAAAACAGGAGGCGAAAGCTACCCCTTGAAAACCTAGTGACTCCTGAAAATGTTTGCAGTTTGCTAAAGCATTCTGAACCTGAAATGGATAAACATTTGGTAGACGAACTTATTCACCAAGTTGAACTCCAGTTATTCTTCTCCACCCAAAAGAAAATCTCTGAGTTTGTAGGAAAACATATCCCAGAAACAAATGTAGCCGAAATATTCTCAAAACGATTAAGCTGAAGTTGTCAGCTAGGTTAAACTTTCCTCATCAGTTAGTTGTCCGCCCCAGTAGCTGAGTGGTCAGCGTGACGGATTGCCGTCCTCCGGGCCCGGGTTCGATTCCCGGCTGGGTCGGAGATTTTCTCCGCTCAGGGACTGGGTGTTGTGTTGTGTTCATCATCATTTCATCCCCATCCGGCGTGCAGGTCGCCCAATGTGGCGCCGAATGTAATAAGACCTGCGCCAAGGCGGCCGGACCTGCCCCGCGAGGGGCCTCCCGGCCAATGACGCCAAACGCTCATCATCATCAGTTAGTTCTTTCCATTAATAGCTGCTAACGTATTTTCAGAATTATACATATTGAAACTTGCCCGACAGAGTCTCTATCAGAGTGCAGACTTTCCCTGGCCGGAGTCCATTTCTGTAAGATGTCACTGGGTGTGTGACTGTGTCATGATGTGATAAAAACACCGACATTTTTGCTACCATTGCAGACAGCCTGTTGAACGTTGATTCCCGACGAG
This sequence comes from Schistocerca cancellata, assembly GCF_023864275.1. Lineage (NCBI taxonomy): Eukaryota > Metazoa > Arthropoda > Insecta > Orthoptera > Acrididae > Schistocerca > Schistocerca cancellata. The sequence goes on along the minus strand of NC_064629.1, from coordinate 210,251,135 downwards.
GCCTTATGAAGGCACCTGCAACATACCCGAAACTTCGGTAGTTTTCATACAGACGCGGTCAAGTGGTCAGAAGAAACCTACAGTAAAGAGCCTTTGTAGCCTGACATTAACCAAACCACCTCTCTGAGAGAGTGAATTTTCTTCACGTTCGCCATGAAAAATAAGCGAGTTATGTGACGTCTACTGTTACTGTTTACAATGCACGCGCCAAATGCCGACTTAACAACGAATATTGTGGAAGAATTATGCACTGTACTGTTACTAGAAAATGCAGTCATAGTTTCAAAAGCCGGCCAAAGTGGCCGTGCGGTTAAAGGCGCTGCAGTCTGGAACCGCAAGACCGCTACGGTCGCAGGTTCGAATCCTGCCTCGGGCATGGATGTTTGTGATGTCCTTAGGTTAGTTAGGTTTAACTAGTTCTAAGTTCTAGGGGACTAATGACCTCAGCAGTTGAGTCCCATAGTGCTCAGAGCCATTTGAACCATAGTTTCAAAAAACAGACAGAAAATAATGTAATAATGGAAAACAGGACGTCTCCCAGGAGTAAAAGGGACGTTGGGAGTCAATGACATCGCCGACACGAAAGGTGAAGCACGTCGTTGCAGCATCTAAACTGAGTACCACCTACCTCCGTGAGTTTCTCCTCCTGCAGCAAAAGGTCAGATGCAGTGATGCGCCTTTCCCACACTAACTGCGGATAGAATGCCTTATTCGTGCTACGCACATTTTCTCCGCGGCTGCCCTCACGCACTGTTATGTAATAACCTCAGCATATAACGATCTTCGCTAGCTATGTTTACCATCTCCTGCTGCTGTTGTGTAACCAACACAAAGAGAGAAAATCAGTCATTACCTCGGCTGATGAACAGAAATTTTAATTTCGATAATCATACGTCGTGGGTCATAATACATTGCGTGAAATGTATTGAAAGTATTACTCTGTTTTTACAATTATTTATTTGTTCAATGTGCTTGGATACTATGTGGGGTGTCTTTTCCATGTGACATTAGCATCGCTTTAACGTTAGCTGTTCAATGCTCATCAAAAGTATATCGTTTCATTAAGTGTAGTGAAAAAGTCTTACCGCGTTTCATTTTTCTTCTTTATCTTCAGCCATTTTCTGTCCTGGCAGAGTTCGTTAACGATCATAATCCAGAAAAACATGATTTGACCATTGTTTTATTTTTATCCCGCTGCCTGTTGGTTTTAGTGTCCCACAATTAGTAGTTACCTTAAAGAACAAAAGCTGTGCTTGTTGTGAGTCGTGTAGTCTTTGTTGTGCGTTGTAGTTATGAACCAGAAACGTGAAACTGGAGAGACATTTACCCAGGTGAATGAAAAAAAAAGAGACTGAAAACTACTCTTACCCTATCTACGTGGAAGTGATATTGGTCGGGTATACCTCCACATCTCACAACCCGTCGAATTCTATGCAGGTCTCTTCCCCAAAAAGAAGTAAGAGATGCACCTACTCTTCGATTGTCGGTTACTTCTCACTAGTTGTCGAAACCCCAGTCAGTTAAGCTACGAAAGGGCTGATAGATACAGAGAAGTGATCTTTGGCTGAAATACATGATGTAATTAAGAATAGTTATGTTCCTACATTATTTAAGACACTACCGTGAAATTTCTGCAAACTATTTCGGAAATATGCACATAAAAAGTAGTAGTATAAATAGTTTCGCACTGGACACGAGAAAGTAGTCATGGATTGGCTGTTCCACCTTGAATGACATTTTCAAACCATACCTCTCACTGGTCCGTACATTGTACAGATAATGCATGAATACGTGCGCGCTCGTGCGTATGAGTGTGCATGCGTGCGTTCTTGTGAGAGCGTTCATGCGTGTATGTATGTGTGTATGTGTGAGAGAGAGTGAGAAAGAGAGAAAGGGACATTTATATTCGGTTACATGTGCACAATCATAATATGTGAAGATGTTATCAATTCACCATCCAACACTTTCCCCTCAGAATGTAGTTAGCAGAAGCTATACGCCTCTCCATAAAGATTTTTACCAGGTGTGTTGTGTACTGCTATATGATCTTCCATGTTATTCCGCAAGCCGTTCCTTCACCTGCAGTGTGCGCCTGCTTAGCTGGGTGGTATCGTCCTGGCCTCCCATTTAAGCGGGCTCGGCTTCGATTTCTGGCCGGGTTGGAGATTTTCTCCGCTCGGGGCCTGGGTATTGTGTTGTCCTCATTATCATTTCATCCTCATCATCGCCCAATGTGGCGTCGACTGAAATAAGACTTGCACTTGGTGGCCGAACTCTCCCGGATGAGACCTCCCACCCAACGATGTCATACGCTCATTTCATTTCATCTGCAGTGGCAATAACAGTTCCTCTCCACTTCCATCCCTCAGGATGGAATGGATTATTTCATTTACTCTTGCCCCTTATGAATCTGCTCTCTGTTTCTCATATGAAGCCTAAAATCTTCCTTTTGTTCCTGGGTTTTCCTGTATCCCAGGCTATAAACACTGACATTGGATTGATACTTTCAGCGTTATTGGCGGACATATACTGATGAGTCAAAATATTAAGACCTCCTGCTTAATAGCTTGGGTGTCCGTCTTTGGAACGAAATACATCACTGATTCTGCGTATCAGGGATCCAACAGTTTGTTGGTAGGTTTGTGGAGATATGTGACATTAGATGTCTACGCACACGTTATGCAATTCGCGTAAATAAGGGGGTGCTGATTTGCGTACGTGATGATGGCGTCCGATAGCGAACCAGATGGGTTCCACAGGATATACATCAGGCGAATTTGGTCGCCGTGATATCAGCACGAGTTCACTGTAACGCTTCTCAAATCAATGTAGCACATTTCTGGCTCCGGGACACGGATAATTATGTTGCTGAAAGATGACATCGCCGTTGGGGAAAACATCAAGCATGAAGGGACGCAGGTGGTTCGCAGCTGTCAGCGTGTCTTAGATTACTACTACAGGTCCCATGCAAGCGCAGGAAAATGTCTCCCGTAGCATAATACTGCTCCCACCAGCCTGCGTCGGTCGCGCGCTGCAGGTTTCAAGCCGGCGTTCACCTCGATGATGGAGTTTGTGGAGACGACCAGCGACCTAGTGTAGCAAAGATGTGGTTCACCCGAAGAGCCGACACGTTTCCATTAAGCGACGATCGAATTCCGATGTTCCCGTGCCCACTGCAATCGTAACTGACGATGTCGTTGGGACGACATGTGAACACGTAGGGATGATGGGCTGCTTAGCTCTATGTTCAACAATGTACGATGAACGGTGTGCCCCGGAACTCTTGTGCGTTGAGCGTGCACCAGCACTGTGATTTTTCGGAAAAATTGCTCCAGATCACCATCTATCCTATTTTACACTGCAGACAAGCCACCGAACCCCATGTTCTGTGAAGAGTCGTGGACGTCCAACTATTTAGCCCCTAGAGGTAGTGTCTGTGGTGTCACCGCCAGACACCACACGTGCTAGGTGGTAGCCTTTAAATCGGCCGCGGTCCGCTAGTATACGTCGGACCCGCGTGTCGCCACTGTCAGTGATTGCAGACCGAGCGCCGCCACACGGCAGGTCTAGTGAGACGTCCTAGCACTCGCCCCAGTTGTACAGCCGACTTTGCTAGCGATGCTACACTGACAAATACGCTCTCATTTGCCGAGACGATAGTTAGCATAGCCTTCAGCTACGTCATTTGCTACGACCTAGCAAGGCGCCATTACCAGTTTATATTGAGATTATAAATCATGTATCAACAAGAGCCATGTACACCAATTATGGATTAAAGTCAAGTATTACATCAACTACGTACTTTATTTGCTATTATAAATTCCCATAACTGTTCCAGACCTCACGCCAGTCTGCGTGAGCTTAAACGCGTGCATTTCGGCCTCCTCTAGCTACACGGTGTTGGCTCTTCTGCCAACACATCAGTTTCACTGTCCTTCTACCTCTTTGCGTAGATGCTCACGACATTAACACATGAACCTTCGACCGCTTTGCGTAATAGTAATCCACTCTTTGTCAAAGTGGCTTATCTCAATGGATTTCCCCACCTGCAGCCCATATCTTCGCTAGGAAGATTCCCCGTCCGTGTCTGCTCGGCTGTCATACTTTCGTCAGCTCGTCACGGGCCCAAAATGCCACCAGGCGGCATACAACGTCACGGTAGGCAGTGGTCATGATGTTTTGGCTTATCAGTGTAATGAAGATATTGGCAGGGCTATCCAGATCATCGCATGCAACAAGGAAGTGAATCTGACCGGCATGGTGAGTACGTGTTATGAGCAACGTGTGTTGTGTTTACAGGTTCGGTAGCAGCGCAGTTTAAGTGCCCCGAGCCGTCCGGCTACTTCCCGGACCCTGTGCAGTGCGACCTGTACTACAAGTGCGTCAGCAACAGACCCGAGGAGCTGCTCTGCCCAGACGGACTGGTCTTCGACGACAGCAATCCTAACCAGGCACGCTGCGACAACCCCAACAACGTCGACTGCGGCGACCGAACTGAGCTGCGTAAGACATCTCGCCTTCTGTGTCCGTCTCTCTACGTGTCACCGGTGTTGAATGAGTCAGTCAGTCAGCTCCTACCCTTCATGCCTTCCATTAGGTTTTTTATGGCTACGTTCACTACTAGCACTATCGAGTGGGTGAAGGCACGTAATCGACAGAGGTGACCTCTACGTTTTCGTGTCCGTTGAAACAAAGCAGTAAATGAATTATTGTTAACAACAGCACGAAGTGTAGGCGGTGATGAAGTCGTTATAAGCAGCATGGGGAATAGCTTAAATGAAAATTCTGCAGGACGGAGGGAGATGTCATCATAGTGCTGGAAGGAGGGACAAAAGTGTGAACTGACTCATCCCAGCAGGACAGTAATTACGTTAAAGGGTATCGAAATCGCGACAGTTACTTCTGTCTCGCATTGCTAACATTTACCTTCATTGCTGGAAGTTCCTGGCTTACTTTAAACGATTATTGGTGTTCAGATTGGAGGAGCTTGCACAGATGACTCATTCAATTCAACATTAATGTAGAGGAGATAACTTGAGCATTAATAAGTGTGAAGTTGTTGACTTACAGTTCACAACTTATGTTCAAAGAGCAGTGTTTATGAAAAGGTTTTCCATTGTGAAAATTACTATGCCACGGTAATTATTTTTGCTTTCCTTTGTGCAAGAAAAGGTAGCCAGCCGTTGTAAAAGTACTCTTCACTGCCTTCAGGATTATTTCTGAACGGTTACTAAAATATGTCGCCCTTGAATGTAGCGGATTACCTAACGGGAAAAAGAGAAAAGCAGGAATTGTGTGGTAGACTAGGAACTTCTTGAGCAAAGTAATGACAGAATGTAAAATTTTCTGCCATGAACTGACTCGATGGATTACATGTAACTGGCTAAATATGATGTGCAGTGGTCTGAATGACTTCTCCTGTCAGTTATCTAATCTTCTGATTTTCAAATATTTTTGGTAACTGTCTCAGTTGCAAATTGCCACAAATGACTGAGACTACTACAATAAACATTTTAATGTTTTAAAAATAGACAGTTTTGGCATCTCTCTTGACAGTATTTCATCTCATGTAAATGAAAGGTGGAGGGGAGAGAAAGGAAAGGAAAGGGATGGAGCTAATGATGTCAGATGTATTGGGACTTTATGCGGAATCACTGGTGACGAGTGAAAATGTGTTCCAGACCGGGGCTAAAAACCCGGGATCTCATGCTTACTGGGCAGTTGCGTTAATCACTGCGCCACATTTTTCCCCCAGCTGGACACAGTGTTTGTCACAGCTGCGCAGATTATCTCGGCACGCTCCCCGGCCGACTCAGAGTCCCACACAGCGCAACCTACCCACAGTCCCCATCTATGTCCTCCATGCGCGCTAATTTTATATTCCTGCTGGAGGTTGAAAGTAAATGTGAATCTGCACTGGGGTTTGTGGATTCATTGCCCATCGAGGTGACTCAGATATTTCGGCTATGTCATGAATGCACGTTTACGTTTGAGTCCAGCGGGAATCTAGAATTAGCGAGCATGGAGGATATGGATGGGGACTGTCGATAGGTGGGATTGTGAGTCGAGATCTGCCCGACCGAATGGACACCACGCATTGATATAATATTTCGTCTGTTGCCAGTATTTCGTCTATCATCAATGTTATGATTGTCACGGTGGGCTTTGATGTAAAGTATAGCCCACCCAAGGGAAATGCGTGTGCGTGGCACAAGAGCGCAGCGCTGTGGTGTGGGGCGATTTTATTCTCCTTTTTTTTTTTTTTTTTTTTTTTTTTTTTTTTTTTTTTTTTTTTGGGAGTGACTGGGGAGGGGGGGGGGGGGAAGGGACAGAAGGTGATGTTTGTGTACGTAGGGTAAATGAAAAGCGGAGCACTAGGAACTATCTTTACATAGCCTTCTTCTACGAAGAAGAAATCAGACGACTATGACCAAAGACGACTGTCTAGGCTTATGTCCTCGTGTATTTTAAAAATCAGTCTTGTTTTACTATAACATACTTCACTTGGTTGTTCTATAAGTCTAACTTCTGGAAGAGTAGAAACAGTTAATGAAGGGTACGAGAAATATGGAGAAGAAAACAGAAATGAAAATAGCTGTGTAGTTGAGTGATACGTAAAGAAGTTGTAACAGAGGTGTTGGTCCTTGTGCAGAGGAGCCGAAGCCGTCAGAGGGCTGCCCGCGCGCCAACGGCTACTTCCGTCACCCCGACGCGCAGGTGTGCGACAAGTTCGTCAACTGCGTCGACGGGACGCCCAACGAGCTGCCCTGCCCGCCTGGACTCATCTACGACGACAGCCGCAACACTTGCGCCTGGCCCGCCGAGAGCCAAAGACACGACTGCACCAACAGCAAGAAGGGTATGCTCGCGCTTTCCTATTCTTACCGAAATTCCTGTTTTTAGAGGTTTGGTACACTGTTTACCTCACAGGGTCCTTTTTAACAGTACAAGCCTAGCCTTTACTACACCCATATAAGCGTGTGGCCTCAGTTCCATAAGGATGAGATTCTTACTCTCACTGTGCTTGGATAATTAGTCTCTCTGTTTTGAATTAACATGGATCAGTTCTGGCACCGCTGAAAAGTGTAAGTAATACTCAACTCTTTTGATCAGCCTGAAGTAGGTGACAGCATTGACAGGAAAGACAAACAGCAGTACCAATCAGTTTTTCAATTTATATTACCACATTTTTTCAGTATTAAACCCCTAGATTTCTAATTAATGCGTAAGTTCTTGGTGAATAGTGTCGGTATTAAAATAGGTACTTCATTGATTTTCTATGGGCTGACGTGATCCAATAAAAGTCCCAGACATCCTGCGGCCGATACAGAGTTTCACAGATCTCTAATTCCAGAATGAAATCATTTCTTCCAGAAGTGCTGGTCTTGCAAGTTTCACAGGAGAACTTCTGTGAAGTTTGGAAGGTAGGAGACGAGTTACTGGCGGAAGTAAAGCTGTGAAGAGGGCTAGTGAGTCGTGCTTGGGTATCTCAGTGGTAGAGCACTTTCCCGCGAAAGGCAAAGGTCCCGAGTGCGAGCCTCGGTCCGGCACACCGTCTTAATTTACCAGAAAGTTTCATATCTAGAATTTTTTGTGAGAAGAATAAAGCAATTCAAATCTTGATCTGAGCATAGTAGAAAGTAAGATTAGTGTTTAAATTCTAGTCGACATCGAAGTCATTTGGGGTGGAGGACTAACTTAGCCGCCGGCCGAAGTGGCCGTGCGGTTAAAGGCGCTGCAGTCTGGAACCGCAGGACCGCTACGGTCGCAGGTTCGAATCCTGCCTCGGGCATGGATGTTTGTGATGTCCTTAGGTTAGTTAGGTTTAACTAGTTCTAAGTTCTAGGGGACTAATGACCTCAGCAGTTGAGTCCCATAGTGCTCAGAGCCATTTGAACCATTTGACTAACTTAGCCGTAGGAGTCTGGAAAAAGAATATGGTGGTGGACTTAACAGTTTCGAGGATCCTTTGGAAAGGATGTCTGGAAGAGTACTTGTACTGTGATTCTACATAAAATGTATCCATTGTCTGAACAACTGCACCACTTCATATCGATCTGATGATCGAAATTTATGTTTCCCATATGTCTTTGTGAACGTTGATGGCCGGATACCAGGAAGGCGAATAACAGTCTTTCTCTAACAAATCTTTCATTGATAAACCAAAGTAGGTTTCCCTTTGAAAAATAATCAAGACCTTCCATTAGTTACATAAACAAAAGTGCTGTATTTTCAGGCCCTGTTGAGGTACGTTTATCTCTGTTTTTTTTCCTTTTTTGTGTACTATTGTCTCGATATTTTTGTTGTTGTTATACACAGCCCGGAAGACCCTACATTGGAAACTACCGCGGAACTAGTAATTATATTGCATGTGATCTCCAAATTTGTTTGTGGTGTTTGTTAGACTAGTTTCCTGCTCTGTTTTATCCCCATACTTTACTATCGTTTCAGCGAAGTTACAATTGTCGTTATATATACGACAGTTCTCTCTTTAGTTACTGTATTCAGGCTATAGATTGTATCTACACGCATAAATTTCGTCACATGGAGTCGGCAGTGAAGGATATAGCATCACTCACGAATGAAACCTTCAATCTCACCAGTTCCTTATTGTATAATTCGATGAAGCCAGTCGTAAGCCACACGGTTTAGGTTTCAGTTTACAACTAACAATTACCAGAAAACCAAAACTGTGGATTTACGATAGCTCCTTTGGTTCATAAACTATCAGATATTTCTTTACATCCGTTTCTCTTGATTTCGCTTCCTCTTAACCATATGTATGTCAGAGAAGATTAAATAGTATAAGTCACAAGCCGGAGCAGTGCTACTCAGTATTGGAAGAACTGTTCAGTAGGGGACTGGCTGCCCCTCACTCCTGGGAGTTGTTGGGCCTCAAGACGTACGATTTCATATTTGTGCACGTCTGTGGGTTCAGTACAAGAGCACGCCAGTCCCACAAGATGCCTTAGAGTATACATAAGACTGTTATAAATCTTACATAATAAAAACGCTTACAATAATGAGCGCGGTCTACCCCTTTTGTGCTTTACATTCATACGAATCACACAAAAGATGTCAACTACGGCATTATGCGGGAAATTGACGAGAAATGCCACGAACCAAGCGTTTCTCGATGATGAATCAAAATCTTTATTTTGACCGAAACCTATTCACCCAATGAACATGAAAGAGCATTTAGACTTATTACTTTAAACATTTTCGAGGTCTATAAAAATTCGAGTCAATAAAACTCTTTCCTATATTAATTTAGCATTTTATTGTTAACGGTAGCTCTATCTGCTAGAAATAACTGGATCACTGGTTTTATTAGCTAATGTGACAGATTAAAATTAAATAGAAGCTCTTGTAGAATGATTGTAGGTGTAAATGCAAAGAAAAGTGCCGTGCTACCAGTGCATTCGTCTGTCTTTGAGGTATCGACCTTTTATCACGGTTCTCTATAAAGTTTTGTTATAGCTGTGTATGACGTTCGCCTAAGTTGCCAAACATAAGAACTTTTTTATGTTAGCTTTAAGTGAAATATCCCGTGCAGAAATGGGACAGTCGAAGGCGACAGTTTACTTGGTCTTTGGAAGAAATCTCCGACGTCGTTACGGACCGCCACCGATAACCGGCAAAACTAAATATCCTGCTCTGTACTTCAGCGCAATTATACTTTCAGGGATCTGAGTATGAGGACCTGTGGCAATCAGGTCTGACTTACGAATTTCAGAGCTTACAGCGATGGGCTACTGCAGATTAGGATAGACGTCGCTTACAACCAACCGTCCATTACCTAAATTATGTATTCACAGAAGTGCCTTTCCCATCAGGTAACACAGACTATAAGGCTACACGAATAGACGGGGAGTAACAAAAAGGTATGACTAAACTTTCACGAAACATTCTTCATACCTAGAGGAAGAAAATATGTTATATGGACATGGGTTCGAAAATGCTTTATTTCCGTTTTAGAGCTCAGTTTCTACAACTCTCCAACGCATTAATCATCTACTTTGAAACGAAGCCACATCCGGTAAGAACACATCTGCACGAAAGTGAGGGTGGACACATCGTTGAATCAACCAGTAGCAGAAGTGTACCCGTGCCGAAAGATCAGCTTCTGACAGTGCCTGCTGCACGCTCTGTACATGGTGGGTGTACAGCAGGCTCTCATTTAGCGCTCCCCAGATACTCGTCTGGTTGAAATTACTTGATGCAGCTAATGGTCTCACGCTGACACCAGGGCAGCCGTCACCTGCACGAAGGATTTCCTCCTCCAGTTGAAGTGTCCTCGTCTTTATAGGCCTCCCTCAGTCGCAAGTAGTAGACTTAAACGTCCCAAGCTCCCTATAATGACGATCATTTCCTTCAAAGGTCCCCCCTGTCGTGGCACCTTCGTTCCGGGAATCTCTCCCGATACAAAGAGGATCCCCACGGCCATTACCATCTGCTAATCCATACAGAAAATGGGCATCTGCCAACTCTGTATTGAGTAACTTCCATTGTACTGTACCGGAAACCAAGTCCGCGATGAGCACTAAACGGCTGCTGTTACGTGCTTGATGCTGCAGCAGCAATGAAGTTAGTCGCATGTCAACACGGGCAACGAAGTGAGTCACATATCAACATTCAATTGGAACAACAAACACTTATTAATTACAACCCACAGTACGTTCTAACCAAACGTAACCAGGAGGGTACTATTAAGTTTGATCGTTTCATGTAAGAAAACATTTCATGGAATGCTGATACGTTCTGTTTATGAGTGTTTCCCATGCTTAATTTGATTGTGAAGGGAAGTACAAAATGAGCTTTAATGTGAAAATGAAAACGTGTCCGGACCTATGTCCATACAACACATTTTATTTCTATATATATGAGAAATGTTTCCTGGATGTTTGGCCACAAATTTTTGTTACAAGCTTTACAATCTTATAAGATTGTTTTGTAGATAGAGTAATGAAAATTAAAAAAGGAAACCAGTCCAACTTTCGTCACTAGGAATTTGGAGCACCACCAGGCACTACAAAGCAGCAATAGGTAGAGATCAAGTTAATGAGGAAACTCAACTCAGTATCATGCGCAGTTCCTTCAACTATTGAATTTCCGCTAGAGTGATGCACCAGCAAAATAATTGCGGGCTCATATTCGATATGAGCAGAGCCCGAATTTCCATCCGTATTAAAAATTCTCGTGGTTTCTCTACATCTGCTAGGGTAAATGGTACGATGGTTTTCCGTTAAAGGGCTACGGTCGATTTCGTCCCATCGTTGTCCAATTGCGCCGTCGTCGTCGACAGGTCGTTAAACCCTAACCTTTCCTTTCCTCGCTTTCGTGGTGGCGTTAAGCTGTGAGAGAGCTCGGAGCTGTGTCTCATCTGCGTGCGCCAGTGATGCAAGCACTGCCGCCGTTGCTCAACTCCATTAATACTGTAGCCGCTGTGCCGCTGCTGCAATCGAACCCAGTACCGCCAGCTCACGGTCACGCCGCCGTGCTTTCGCCTTAGCAACGGGACCGCCACCGCTGCTTCGAGAAACGGCTGGCTCTGGAAACGGTACTTCCCTTCGCCTTGAAGCTTTATCTCTTTCCGCCTACTGAGCTTCTAGTGGAGCAGAACTCTATTTACGTCACACTTTCACCATAATGGAACACTGTTGCCAAGGTGTGACAGAAAACAACTGACTGATGTTGTTTGACAAGTAACCAAAGTTTTATTTTTTAATCCAAAAGTAAAACATCAATCGAACAGTTCTGAGAACTCGATTCGCGTCTGTTTTCGTGGTATTGAATTTTTTGGGAAATGTCTAGTGTCTGTCCGATATTGATATTATAAAATAGTAGACTCTGACGGGTTATGGTACCGTGACTACCAACTTTTGTACGTTGTAACGGCTGTTTGCAGTGCATATAGCGGCTAGATTAGATGGAAGTGACTAACGGTTGTGTAGGACTGTTCTGTCTACACTTCTCCTCACAACTGTTGAACTATGCGTGGCGGAAACATCTCACAGCGAAACGTAACAAAGAGGTTGTTGCACCATCTATCAATTAAATCAGATTACTGGGAATTTGGTCTCGGGAAAGTACATTTAAATCTTAATCTTGCTCCTCCTGCCTTTTGTCGATGCTTCCAACACTGTGAAAACTTCGCTATAAGGTCTCAACCGTGGTAAACAGTCATCAAGTGATATCTGAGGCGCAGATCTGTAACAGAATCGTCCAAAATGTGATTCTGTATGAATTAAACAATGCAACTCTCGTAAAAATTCCCCATATGAATGAGAGTTTAAGCATTAACTATAAGAAGTTAATAAAATGGAAGGCCTGCAGGAACTAGAGGTGATTTCGTTGGCAGTACATGCTGAAGCTGCTGGAAAAATTCAGTGAACAAAGAATGACGCTATAGAGACACCTATGAATACGAGTACAGAGGAAACAAAATACAAATACTGAGTAGATCTTTAAATCAGTAGGTTACTTAACGTGTGCGTATATGAATAAGTTTCCGTCTGTAAGAATCAGACTATCAACAGGATGTTAAATATTAACCTTATTTCTCAAATCAATGAAAATCTACATAAATCTGGAACAAAGTCTTTGTTTTCCACACTTGATCGTACTCATAGAACATCGATCAATTGTTTTAGTACATTATGAACATTACATTACTGTATTTTCCTTCCTAATACGAATATGTGTCAGGATTATTCCGTTTGTGATCTGCGCACCAGAGACTAAAGGGCGTAGGAGGAAATTGTGCTGAGGTGGCAGCTGGCTCAAGCGGGCAGAAGTCGTGGGTGCTTTGCACACACCATTTACTAGAGCGCGGGTTCCGTGGCGCAACGGCTAAACACGCTACACGGAACAGCGTGCATGTCACGAAGTTAGATTGCTTGTAGACCGTATATTCTAGATAACAATCAAACACAGACGTGACAGATGCATTTACACAACTCCTACACTCTTAAACCTTTGGTCCCTCCAGGGATGAAAGTCTCAGTGCGCCAAAATCAAGCTGATGTGAGAACGTTTCTCACACTAAATCTGTATTGTGTATGTATTCGACAGAGACGTATTTCATCACAGTTTAGCAATGAATGACAGGCAGTAACGTAGTTAATCAGTACATGACATAGCTCCAAAGAACTTTTCAAATCAGATTCAAGAGGTAAGCAATATAATCAGTTTATGGCAGGCTACCGTAAGCAAAACCAGTTGTCGTGGGCATTGTCAACAATCCCGGAGAACTGGTTGCAGGCAGTAGGTGACTGAGCTGTTCTGTCGCTACAGCATTTACTCCCAGCCCAAGATTACAGGACAAGGCGACAAACGAGATGGGTTAGTAGTTGAGGGACGGCATTCGCTTTCGTTCAGATCGCCGTCCAGCTGTAGGCACTCCTTCTAAGAGGATAAGGCTGGTTTTGTTCCCCATCCTTCCACAGTTTGAACTTGTGCTCAGTACCTACAGACGTCATCATCGATAGGACGTTAAACCCATAATCATCTTTCTTCGAGACTCTGGACAACTCCAAGCGTATGACACTCGTGATAAGGATTTTAATTTTACAGTTTCATATGTGCCATTAAAGAACAGTTCAGACTTCCTTTTTCAAACCAAAGCAAGAACCATAAGGACAATATCTAGACATCCCAACCTCTGTCATACACACACACACACACACACACACACACACACACACACACACACACACCTGCACTAGACTCTCGTCAATCGGATCCTGCTAGACTATAGACACACTTCACCAGGAAAAGAGACAGATCCTACGCCAGTATTTAGATGCATGCCATCAGCACCTTGAAAATGAATCACAACATACAAATCGATTAGCTTTAAGTTTAAAAATGACATGTGTTACTTGTAACGAGCTGCTAAAATTGTGAAACACATTTGGGATATGGGGCTACTACCATACGGGGTGATGTTGCTAAATGGGGACAGACTGAAGGAAACGTCCACTGAGAGAACAAGGAGCGGAGAAAAGGACATATGGACAGAAATTCGTTCCCAACGGAGGTACACCCACTTGAAGCTGGAGATACAAGAACTTTGACAATGTAGGTTTCAATGACTGAAAATGAACACGAGAGCACACCAGGGAAGTGGGAATATTCTGTTCGTACTATGGTTTTGTTAGCACGGTGGCAGCAAACCGTCGACGCTGGTTTAGCCTCAATAATATGTGGGCAGGGATTCTTGGAGACTACCACAACGCTTCGCGATGAGTAATACATGAACTTCCAGCGGGTGTCCCTGTCTCGTGTGGTCGAAGACGTGCCTTTGGTGGTACGATGATGATGATGATGATGCTCCAGCTCACTTCCACTTTTGTGTGCGGAGGCATCACGACGTCTTCTCCGACCACATATTGTGGCTGAATCGGTGTTGCTAATTCGCATGCAAACGTAACACAACAACACTAGAACAAACAGAACATGGCCACTGGCCTGGTGTGTTCTCTTGCGTGCTTTCAGCCTATCGAAGATCTATCTGCACCTTCAAGTCTGTGTACCTCCCTTGGAACGCATTTCCGGCCATATACCCCATGAAGTTGGCTCCTTATCCCCTCACGATCGTTTCCTGCAGTTTGTCACTATTTGACAAAATCTCCCCACAGAGGACAGAAGTAGTACGGTCCTTCGCCTCTGTTGGCTAAGGGTACGATGGGCACATACGTTGGCAGGCTCCTCAGAGAGTGTTTTGCCTGTTGCAGACAAGCTGGACGACGGCTTCTCTTGCCCTGACGGCGAGGTGATAGGCCCGAACGGGCGCGTGCTGCCGCACCCGACGTTCCCGCACCCGGATGACTGCCAGAAGTTCTACATCTGCCGCAACGGCCGCATGCCCCAGCGCGGCAACTGCCCCACCGGCACCGTCTACAACGAGGTCACCTTCAAGTGCGACGAGCCCGAGAACGTGCCCGGATGGTAAATATCTCATTCACAACAGTCCCACCCAAAAATAGTCACCTGCATCATATTTTAATGGCCTTACCTTAATGTTATTTTGAAAGCTCCACACTTTTACACACTGCAGATAAGCCGCATTCACGATTAATTTATTTTTGTGCAGAATTCAAAGTGACTAAATTTATTAGATGTTCCTCCTCATCTCATACTCTTTTTCTCCTAGTGTTAACGTGATTAGATAATACGACTTCGGAGGGCAATATAACCACTTACATCTCACATGAAACCCGTAGCGGGTTATTTCTAGCAGCGTCAGGAAAAAAATTCTTTCTTAAAATGAAAACCATTACTTAATGTCTAGTAAAATGAATACAAACATATTAGTGAAATTCACAACAAAATATTGAAAATCGCATCCCAAGCGTGAAGTATAATGTGTAGTAGACGAGCCACAGTGATTACATCGAAACTAAAAAGTTTCAAATCATCACATCAGGCTACGGGCAAATAAATGACACTGAGCTAAGTCCCCAAGACGAGCAGTCAAAAGGATCATTGTGACCCAACTGATTTCTTCGATGAGATTTCAATGAAGGCTATGAATCGGTTGGTTCCCAGTAACTATCTGCACACACTTACCCGCTAAGTCATACATTTGGGAAACTAGTGGGTCCTGGCGGGAACCTCGACAGCAGTGCTGGAGAGAAAACCAGGAATTTCCTGTTAATTAGTGTCTCGGTATTGTTACACTAACAAGGTATCGTTCTGTTCAACTTTATGAGGTTATGTTCGTTCTTGAGAGAGCTACTGATTTATACCCGCACAGATCACCGATGAGAGACATGGAACATACGCAGAACCTCTTTTTGAAACTTAGTAAACAGCTGATTATATATTAGCAGTACGACCGATATGAAAATTAAATTGTTAATTATTACCATAAAAAAATCAGAACTGTCCTTAACTGGGAGGCAGCTTTCAGAGCATAGAGCTTTGTTAGGCAATGCTCCATTGTAGATGATATTTTCTTTCCTTCATGCTGCAAGCTGAAGAGGCCTACATATTAAAACAAAATCTGAATGTCAGTAAAACTTAATACTTATATAAAGAACTTTCAGAGGTGAAAGTCTCAATGAGAGCGATAAGTATCCTAGGACCGTCCTGTAATGGAATCGCGTACCGAAAAAGTCATTTCCGTCGAGTGAGACCCTCACTATTGTGTAATACTAACATTATTCAAAAGGCAATTTGCTGAAGGATTCGTAACTTAAGAGGAAAGCGAAAATGCAGGACGAAAGTAAAGAAGAAGGCAATGAAAACTGCAGATGCAGGAGAGACGAGCAACAGAAAGCGAAGGGAGAGAGAATGCAATGGGTTATTTATTTCGTTGAACAACCTCCAGTGGATACATTCAACAGGTATATACGATGTATTCGTTGGTCTTTCGATAAAAGAGTTTATTAATATCAACGTATCGATACTTATGCCCCAGGGGCATAGAACTTAAAAATTAAAAAAAAAGTGCATTTGATACACTCGACACGTTGCGCAAGATGTTATTGTAGGACAAACCATGAAAAAATAGAGTATTAGACGAGGAAGTGGTAAAACAGGATACTGCGATAAATAATTTATTTAAGGGTTAACAGAATTTTTCGGCATTTACTGCAAAACTGAAAAATATTTAACAGCTTGATTGAGAGAACATGTCAACGAATCGTGAACGAAAGAGTCAAAGTTAAAAATGTTTTAATGATAGCAAGAAAGAGCGTAAATATCCGAACGTTGCACCGACCATTCGAAGTCCAAACAGAATGTCGGTCTCTTTGAGTGGAGTTTTCCATTAGGATAATGTCAGACTCCACAGACCTAAGAAACTTCGTAGATTAAGTGTTAGTCTTAACGAGCTCTATGTAAAGAATTTAAAGTGAAGTACTGTCTGTAGGTTCCTAGCAACCCTGCAGAATCTATGAAGTGCAAAACAGAGAATTCATGGTGTCCTCTTAGTTAATAGGACATCGGATATAATGTTGACTCAGTTTCTTCAGTTGTTGACATTAAGTTGTTGGGTTTGAATAATAGGAGATCAATTTTCAATTTCTTAATACGAAATCTTACAGTGATGGTCTCATTAAATATTAATGAGATACTCTGTCAGAACATAACTCTGGAATTTCCCCGCACCACCATAATAAGCTCATCATTTCTAGAGTTCTGGCATAACTTGATTTGATATGTGAATTCATATTATACACGAAACAACTATGATTTGAATTAATCATATGTATGACTTAATGTCTGCTAGGAAGACAATCATTTCTGCAAATTAATTTAAAAGTTAGACTTCAGGTTGGTTCATGTTCTGGGCCCCGTTTAAAAGCCCCGAAGAAAAACAAATTAAATGTTTGATACAGTTACTCAAGAATTATCTAAAATGAAACTAATTTAATAAAGCGTACTTGAGAAATGTAACTGGAACGCTTAAGTACAGTAAGAGGTGAATTACTGAAGCTGTTTATGTGGTATATTCCTAAGCTCAGTACATACACTGTTATTATGGTTTCGCCCAGATGAAACGCGAGTTCTCACTATGTGGGGTACTAGTTGTCGCTGAACTGTTAGTTGTCGAGTCATATGTAGCAATTGCATTTCATGAAACTAAACTGCAATTGCATCTGTGGCAGCATACCAGTTCTCCAAAAACAGATACAATCGCCTGTAATCCTCAGAGAGCGTGGCCTGTCAATTCTAGTGAAGGACTCCACAAAAAAGATTGCGATTATTCCTGTAATTTGGCCTCTTCGCAGAGGCAGCAGCCAAAAGGTCAATTTCTGCGAATCTACTCTTCTAGATGCATTCAATTCATGTTCAGATTGGGCATACATGCGTACAGGCACTCAAATGAAGCATTGCTGGAAACTCATGGTTGTAAATGATCTTTTCTAACTTTCGGATTTCTCGAGAATGAATTGAGAGATATTCTGTGTCCCCTGTGGTCTAGAAATCGAATCACAATAAGATACAACCTGTGTATTCCGGAGCGACCGAATATCTGGAACTCTAGTCCACTCATTTGGTTTCTAGTCAACTGCGAAACTGAAAATGGAAGGGTTAACCTAAATAACTACTGTATTTAACTGTTTACATTGAATAAATAACTGTGAAAGAAATATCATAATTTTATAATCACTGCCCGTTGTATTTACTTTCAGGAAGCTATAAATGATGCATCAAAAAATACTCTTTAGTGTTATCTGTAAAAACTTATATTTCACTTAGAATTTACATTCTAAAATGTTTACTTTTCACTGTGGCACATACTTGCGTCTGATAGCCTACTTTTTTTGGGAATAATTTTAGTACTTTCTATTAATACTGCTAAGAAGCGTAATTCAAATTTTTAGTTGCGTCTAGATATAGAATAGTCATGATGGGAAACATCTGCACACATCATACATGGAACCAGAAATTTACTTTTATCTCGAGAGGTGTGGACGCCACTGTTAGTTCCTTGTTGTGACTTCATTACAACGCTGTCACGTGTAAACGCTCAGATTCTTCTTAATACGTGATTAAAGCTTTAAGATGACACTGCGCTTCTTGAATTTGTGTGGCTTTAGTTAAAACATCTTCAATTTTGCTACAAAATATGGTACATACCTCGCAGCGTTTGGTGAACTGAGATTCTCCCATACCGTATTCACATCGAGATATTAAGGAGTCAGTTACGCAATAAACGTAATTTTAAAAAGAAACTAAACTCGGTCCACACGAATACTGTAATGTGAATTTTGGATGGACCAGACCCCTGACGTTGATCACAGGCATACACTATGGTATTTAGAACCACCACGAATCGGGAGTGTCCACTAGGCCTCTGCAGCTGACTGGTATTAGTTTCTGACCCTACACGCAGCTAGATACTAAATTCGGTAGTATAATACTCATAATTCGTGTCAATTGTCCTATATTAACTTATCATCGTCTTGACGGGAGTAAGAAAAGGCAAAGCCAACTGGGTGAGTTGGCGTTCCAGATCTTCGGTCATTTCGTATTACACTGCTTTCATAGGACTGCGATTCAGTTTCACGGACTAAGTTCGAAGTCCGTGACGAATGCGGCGGTTCAAAAGACTCGTCGAGAGCAAGTTCACTTATTGGTTGAAATTAGCAGAAAAAGCGAACGTTGAAGAGTGAATTGTTTGTACTTCCTGTGTATTTTCTTCTGAGTGAAAATAAATTTGGTTTACAGCTTACGAACTCGTCGATGTCTAGGCCACTGCAGGCGAAACAGGACTCAGTCGTCCAACACCTAGTTGAAGGAACCATTGTAGGGTCTGCTTGAAACTGTTTAGGCTAACTACCTTTTTCCCGAATGGCACCCACGTGTGTGACATCAAACCACTGTTGTCATTGACTGCTGATATTTCGAAACAATCAGTTAAAAAACTATCAGCAAAAACTTAAGATCTCAACCTGAATTATTTAGTCTTGTCTTATGCTGAGAAAGGGAAAATTGTGTTCTGTTGTTTCTAGTGGAATAAAACTTCCTCAGTCTAGTCAGAAATTGGTTCTTTCAGCTACATTGCTTCTTCAGCTTTCTCAGGCCTTATCGAGCGAGGTGGTACATTGATTGGCACAGTGAACTCGCATTTGGGATGAGAACGGTTCAAATACGCCTCGTACTATCCAGATTTATGTTTTCCGTGATTTCCCCAAGTCGCTCCAGGGAAATTCCGGGATGATTCCTTTGAAAAAGCGGCCGATTACCTTCCCCATCCTTCAAACTAGCCGAGATTGTGCTCCGTCTCTAATGACCTCGACGTCGAAGGGACGTTAAACCCTAACCTTCCTTCTTCCTCTGGTTCAAAAATGGTTCAAATGGCTCTGAGCACTATGGGACTTAACATCTGAGGTCATCAGTCCCCTAGAACTTAGAACTACTTAAACCTAACTAACCTAAGGACATCACACACATCCATGCCCGAGGCAGGATTCGAACCTGCGACCCTAGCGGTCGCGCGGTTCCAGACTGAAGCGCCTAGAACCGCTCGGCCACAGCGGCCTGCCTTCCTCAGGTCTTCACGCCTTTTAACAGCACCCGGTTTGAGAAATGTACGTTCGTGGTCCACCTCACTGTCGTAGAAAAGTGTTGTTTAAAGACTATGAGATAATTTTAACTCAACGTGATCTCTATTGAAAAGCTACATTTTGGCTTCTGAACACAAAATCCTTTGTTAAATGTATTCTGATTTTGTCAAACCACTTCAGTACCATCGCAAAATGCTTTTCCTAGTAAAGACTCCTATTTATGCTGCATAGTCCCTCTCAGTTGCTGAGCATTTGCGTCTCTGACTGTCCCTGCATGAACCAATAATTGGGAACAACAAGTATTTCTTTCATACGGTACGTTATGGAGAAATTATGTCACATTACTTATTAATCATTCCTCAGATCTCGGTTGTTACAAAAATACGTACATCATTCGCTCTGAGATGGTTTCAGTTACGTCTTACGAATGAAAATTTAGAAGAAGGGACTCCAGATCTTCCATCAGATCGCTGCCGCTGTGCGCGACACATGCCTCGAACTACATTTATAAATCAGTGTGTCACGTCTGCTTTCGCTTGCGCCCTATATTAGGGCAAATGTAAAACAGGAGCCGCTTTACGGAAGCTGTGCAGCGTGGACGTGTATGAATGGCGGCTGGGCTCGGCGCGTTGCATAAGCGTCTGGCCCAAACCCGCGGCTGGTCTGCGCTCATGGCCGCACCGCCGCCGCCTGCGCCGGCTTTCGCCATTGCGCAACGCCTCGCCCACCCGATGGCTGACCCTGTAGCACGATTCTGTTCCCCGCCCGTTTTCCGCATCGATCTCATTTTGTTAGCTCAGCGTTACGTGCTCCGTCTTCACGCTTGTGACTGGAACTGATCACATTAGACCTATTGTGACCGGTTGTCATACCACCTGAAACCGTGGATTCTTTCAAAGCTGAACAACTACAGCAATACAAACGGAAAAGTGCTTACTGTGGAAACGTACAGAAATCAGTTATTTCCAGAATGAGTTTTCACTCTGTAGCAGAGGGACTGACGATTTGAAACTTCCTGGTAGGTTAAAACTATGCACTGGAGGGTACTCCAACCCAGATCCTTTGTCTTTCACGAGCAAATACTCTACTGTGTGAGCTATGCAAGTACGACTCCCAATCCGCCCTCACAGAGTATTTCCGCCTGTAGAGAGGAAAAAATAAATCTGTGACCACGCTGCTTTTGTTTTCATAGGCTCTATGTCTCTTTCTAGTTTAATAATAGATGGATTCCACAAAATTGAGCATTATTCCAATATTTCCCCTTAAATACTTTGCAAGAAATCTGTTTCGTAGACACGCTTGAAATATACCCGTGTTCCATCATAAACCGGTATCGGTTTTAACTGGTCGGTTTTTCCCATCCCACCATAGTAAACAGGAGTTTCACGGTAAAGACTAACTTTCAAGGCTATCGCAGCGGACATCAGTTGCCTCCTTTGTAAGAAATCTGTTTCGTAGATAAGCTCGAAATATACCCGTGTTTTACCAGCAAACTGATGCCTCTCACTTGCTTAACCTAGAACTCAGCACATGAGAGCGTTCAACTTCGTATCTCCACACACTATTACTACAGGTATTTGTATAAGTTGTCTGATTCTAATTGTGACTCGTTACTTACGTCTTCACAGCACACTACTTTTTAATGTTCTATCAAGTGCACGGAAACTTCAGTATGAGCTAGTTCCCAGTTTCGTAGCGAACTGAAAACTGTCGAGATCTGACTGGATATTTACAATCAGCGAAATGTTCTCAACAGCAACTAACACCACTCGCCAAGTCGCTAAAGAATTATGTGACTAGTAATGGCGCAATTAATATACAGGATGAGCTAAAATTCTCGCACTCGAATACCACAGTGCGCTTTCTTGCATGCTAACAGAACATGAACGGTACGAAATTATGGAATAGTCATTTTTGTCTGTTCCAGAATTTCGTACCGTTCATATTTTTGGAAGAAAATAGCCGTCAAATGAAGGCAATTTGGCAACTCTGTAACCACACACATGACAGGAAACTTCATTCAGTACTGTGTAATTGTGTTGTGCAATTAGTAGTGTGGGTTGAATTTTTCGTTAGAATACCCGAGTTCGAAAGTTCGAGTCCAGACCTAGGTGAAGCTTTTTTATTTTATATTTTTAGACTGCGTGATTGTTAACTGCTTCTTAATCGTTTTACAGTAATTACAGTAGGTCTTACAGAAAATACATGCAGTTATTTAATACTAACACAAAAATTACAGTATAATCGTTTTTATCATGCAGCTTTTAAAGACGTATTTTTCCTTTGTATCTTCATTTTGTTCTCGTCCGCACACTACATGAACATAGGTTCATTCCACGTAAAAATTACCATGTAGGTCAGATGTGGCAACTCTCACACACACTGCATGTACACGCGTACCATCCTATATGCGACACCACATGGTAACAGTACATTATTGTCTTCAGCAAAGCTGTAACAGTCCTTACTCCATTTCTTTGTTGCTTGTTTCTGCCGGCATTGTTATGAAAACAACGCTGATCGCAGTTGCCATTTTCTGTAATAAAGCAATATTGAAATATAGGAAATTTTACCATTCCATTTACAATGGAAATTTTATGGATAAGAATTACCAGTTTCTTAAACCAGAGACTTTAGCACTTTTGCTATGGCTAATTCATATTTTGGTTTTTTACCTGTTTATTGGTAAAAAATAAAGAACACCTATTATAACCGAGACAAAATAAATACCGATAAATAACGGTTATCCAGAACTAAAATACCGGTATCCGTTTTAACTGGTCTGTTTTTCCCATACCATCAGAGTAAACAGGAGTTTGGCTGTAAATACTAACTTTCAGGGCTCTCGCATCAGACATCAGTTGCTGCAATTTCAAATCACTACCGAATATTAACTTAGGATGAACTTTTAATGACGCTGAATCTTGATTTATAAGAGACGTGCAAGAGTTCTACAGCTTGACGTCCTACAGGTGCATGTACATCTGCATCTACATGACTATTTTGCAATTCACAATCGAATTACCTTCAAATTATTTCTCTGCCGTTGCAATCTCGAACAGTGCGCGGGAAAAACGAACACTTAAATCTTCGTGTGCGAGCTCTGATTTCTCTTCTCTTGTTATGATGATCATTTCTTTCTATGTAGGTTAGGGCTAACTGATTATTTTCACACTCTGAGGAGAAAATTGGTGATTGGAATTTCATGAGCAGATTCTGCCGCAACGAAAAACGGCTGTGTTTTAACGATTACCACCCCAGTTCTCGTATCATATCCGTGGTACTCTCTCCCCTATTTAGTGACGACACAAAACGAACTGCCCTTCTTTGAAATTTTTCGATATCCTCCGTCAGCCCTTTCTGATGTCGATCGCACACCGCATAGCAATACTCCAGAAGAGAACGGACAACTGTAGTGTAAGCAGTCTCTTTAGTAGACCTGCTGCATCTTCTAAGTGTTCTGCAAATAAATCGCAGCCTTTTTTTAGCTTTCCCCATAACATAATCTATGTAAAGGTTACAGTTTAAGTCATTCGTATTTAGTTGAATTCACAGTCTTTACATTTGTGTGATTTATCGTGTAACCGAAATTTTGCAGATTCACACTTTTCATCATTTAGGGTCAGTTGCCACTTTGCGCACCACATATATATCTTGTCTAAATCATTTGCAGTACTATTGATTTTGATCGTCTGCTGACTTTACAAGACTGTAGAGGAACAAATTGTCACCAAGTCTCCAGATGAAAGGTCATTGCTTGAAGACTTCAACAACAACAGTAGCATGATCTTATGGAAATACCTCTCTCCAAACCCAGAGAACTTTTGTGCATATGTAAAAGATCTCAGTGGCACCACACCTAATGGCCTGACAATCGTGAATGGCATAGGAACTAAAATTGATGGTATCAGAGCAAATGCAGAAATGTTGAACTTGGCTTTCAAAGGTTCTTTTATGAATTAGGATCCAGAAGTAGCCAAGTTTAATTTCGCACCACTGCAAAGCTAAGTGATGTAGATATTACCCTTGTCCAGTCTGAGACGGTTCTCTGTCTCTAACGATATCGACGACTACGAGACGAGAATCCTTGGCTTCTTTCCTTCGCTTCTCCGTGAATTCCATCATAGGTACCAAGAGATTCACTCACTTCGTTCCAGCTGGGTAATCCGTGCTATGCTATAATTCTTTCATTGATACTACTCCTTAGCTCCAAGAGCTGTACTGTAATCTTTCCATGGTTATATTAAAACAGTTTCCATCGCTGAAATGACCCTACAGATCTTTATTCTTTTAGTAACACATTTTTATTTTCGGATCACTGGTGTCATATGAATATATAGCAGTTGTCCAAAATTATAGTACATCTAATGACACATTACGACAACTACCGTTTGCTGGATGATAGCTGGAACTTTCAAGATATCAGATTTTTGTGTAAAGTACAAAATTTTGATACCCAGTGTTTCACCTTTAGCTGCGGCAAACCCCTGTGGTGGGTCTGGCCATTAGCTAGCAAAAGGGGGGGGGGGCAGTAGAGAATGTTTACAACAGATTTAAAAACATTTTACCACATAGCTCTCAGAAACTTCTCTGATGAACAATCTTTGACCAAGACCATGTTACAAATTAGAGTTCGCGGCAAGAACGAGAAATGGCATCTATGTGTTTTTTGTTAGACTAATTGCGCTTGACACGCAGTGAACTATCCATGGAGAGATACTTTCAAGTCACATACTGTTCACTTTCCAGGAGGATATTATCTTTTCGTATCCGCATTAATGACACGACGTCACAAAGTATGACTTTTTCGTTAACTATGGAAACGATGACCCGATATCACTGGCAAACATTAACAAAAATTAAAATAACAAATCTTGTCATTTAGCTGGAGAGCAAATCTTTTCTTTACAAATATTCCTTGTAAAATAAAACCTGTCGTTAAGTTATCAGCTGATGAGTCTTAGCAAACGATTCTCAGTATTTACAGTTCTTCATGGTTCTAGATATTCTTTAAACCTAAAAATAATTCAGTGGAAGCGTTGACAAGTATTCTGTTCTCCACAGCAATAATGGTCAGAGTAATACCAAATTCTAGTATATGTTAAAGTTACGTGAAGTGTTTGTAATCGTAATTATTGGGATGTAAAAAAACTATAAAACTGGAGCTTCTAGTATATTTTGTAACGTCAGTAAGTACTTTAGTGAAAACTGCTATTCAGAATGGATCTTACTTCTTCTTTTTCCAAGAAACTTCATCTAAATGCTTTTCTGCCCTCCCTGAAGATTTTCATTATCAAT
Organism: Schistocerca cancellata; assembly: GCF_023864275.1. Taxonomy (NCBI): domain Eukaryota; kingdom Metazoa; phylum Arthropoda; class Insecta; order Orthoptera; family Acrididae; genus Schistocerca; species Schistocerca cancellata. The sequence continues at coordinate 210,225,813 of NC_064629.1, read as the reverse complement.
GGCTTTATGCCATTATTTCCGCGCAGTTTAGTAAAGAAACAGATATCAGCTTTTTAAGGACGGTTTTTCACAGTTTATAATAAGCATCAGCTACCTACCACCCTTATTCATAGGACACATACTTACGAATTACTGAAGTAAATATAGTAATGAGATAATCTTTTGGATTTACCATCATGACGTACAGTAGCAGTAATAATATTCTCATGTTTTCTTTCGTTTCAGTGAGAAGTGGTACGCTGATGAGGGCAAGAGGTCGCGGAAATAAGCTGCTGTCAGAGCAGATGGCGTGAGTGGTTATTCTGGCGTTGACACGTCAGAGTTTGTATGTTAGGTACTGTATGTGTGTGGTAAATGTTATAGGGAAAGGAATCATCACCACAGCACAACTGAAACATCCTACCAAATACTTTACATCGTTGCCAATGACTGCAAGTGGAATCAAGTACAAGTAAAGCCCATATACATTTCTTCTTCTACATTACTCACGCTACTGAATATTGGCAACAGACATCACATTCTGACAATTCATTGTGCTGTCATTGTTCTGGAGCAGTGAATCTTGCTGACGTTCCTGTAACCGACCAAATAATTTCGAAAAGCACAACAATTTACTAAACCTGCGGTTGTTGTTGCTCAGTTCACTGAAAGTGAAAATATTTTAAAATTAATTATTCACAGGGATCCTTCGCGTCGATATTCTGTCATTCTACATGTAATCTGAATCCAGAACATTCCCTTTACCCTTAACATCTCATTTTTGTCACCGTAAAGTCATGTTGGATTCCATTATGTTTTTCAGTGTATTGTAAAACATAAATAAATCGTTAATACGTAAAATTACCAGCTTTTCATTCCTTTTACATACCCCTTTTCATTTACCTGATACTATTCCTAAGTAAAGATAAAGTTATAGGTTATTGTTATGATGAAACGAATAACTATAGCTATGTGTCTATACGTAATTTTTGATGACATGCAACATAAACAAAGAACAAATTTAAAATAGACATCAACGGATAAAAGAGCGCAGATAATTACGTACCCCAACTTGTCATGTAATTGCTGTGACAAACATGATATGACCAGTGTTGGAGCAAGAAACAAATTTGTCATTGAAAGTGATACTTGAAATGAAAGCTTTCATCGTTTGGACACCTAACTAGAATGGTTTTCTGTACACTAACGGTGTCACTAGCACTATTGGACCATTGTAATCTGCATATTGTGTGCCGGCCGTGGTGGCCAAGCGGTTAAAGGCGCTACAGTCTGGAACCGCGCGGCCGCTACGGTCGCAGGTTCGAATCCTGCCTCGGGCATGGATGTGTGTTATGTCCTTAGGCTAGTTAGGTTTAAGTAGTTCTAAGTTCTAGGGGACTGATGACCTTAGAAGTTAAGTCCCATAGTGCTCAGAGCCATTTGCATATTGTGTTTACAATATCTATCTTGATAATAGCAGTCTAAGTGCTGCCTAAAGTTTCGCTCAAATTTACCTAGTACATACACTCATCCAACAAATAAAAATAAGTGAAGTGTGATTCATCACTATAAATACCTGCCATGTCACTGTTTGACGAAGATACTGCAGAGTTTTGTGTGAAAGAACAATAACCGGTCTGATTATACAGTTGCTTTATATTTTCGATACAACTGAATAATATTCAGATATAATTTTTTACAAGACACGCAGAACCTACCGTCAACAAGACTCATAATTTTAAAATAATAGATAACAAGAACTGATTTCTTTCTGTACTGGTTTTTACATTACACGTGACAGGGATATCTGGTATCCGACAATGTATTCTGAAAGCTTGACATACTATCAAGTGGATATAATCTGCGACTACTCAATTATTACAATGTGTCTCAAACTGCGACTCATATGAAGATGTTCTGTAAAGAGCGAAGCCGATAATCATTGTTGAAATAAGTGCAATAATTAAGAAACGACATCATAAGAATGCATTCTCACGAAGGAAAAAATTTACCTACACATGTCAAGTAAGACACCACTTTTAGCGTTTCTAAAACATTTACTTTGCTAATAATGCTGGATTTATGCACTTAGAAATGTACAAGATTTGCCATTATATGAACAGAAAAATTCTTGTCGCAAAGAAGAGAAATTTATTGTTACTTTTACAGCAGCAGTAAGCCAGCAGGTGATAATATTAGCCACCCCTTAAAAGAGCACAATGATCCTTTTGTAGGGCTGCAGACGGTGTAGAAGTGGTAGCAGGGGATCATGTGACCGTCCACCGCTGAAGTAAGGCATGGCGGTGAAGTGACGTGTGTGTGCCAATTTGTTATACTGAATAGACGGGGTAATATTGTCGACGCGGAGAGGTGACAGAATATTTGAAAAAAGCTATGGTGTACATCGTCAGTGAAGTTGCCCGATCTTTTGGTGTATCAATGCAGATTGTCCCACATGTCTACGAGGAATGGAATACCACTTGTTGCCATGTAACATGGTGCAAAACAGTGCTGGTAAAAGATCAGGAGACGGGTGTCACGTTCTATCAATGGATATCCATTCGGGCTACCGTGAAAATGAATCAGGACGCTTATTTCAACGTTCTCGGTGAGTAAAAGTTGCCATTTCTTCCACATTTTCATGGTGAGTAAGAAGTGGACACCTTCATCGTCGAAGATGACAACATTCCCGTTCAAAGGTCTGCACACAAAAGGTTTTGGTTTGTCGAACACCCATGCACTATGTTACATCTCGACTGGCGTGTTAAATTACCCCAAATTAATTCTAAAGAGGGTGAAATGTAGTAATCGATATCCTCGTTATTTGGTAGCTCTGCAGGATCTAATCATAAATGAATGGCATCAGCTCAATGTGGCATACGTAGAGTTGTGAAACTACCATAGGCTACCATAGTTTACCATAAGTAAGCGCAGACTACGCTAGTTTTCCTCGCATCTTTGGTCAGCTAAGGTCGTAACTGTGTTATCTGTATGTTAGGTGTGTTGCATACCTACTGGGCGTCACCTCATAACTGTCGCTTTCTTTACGTATACGGCGATCAGTGTCTTCCCCTAAACACCGGAAGTGGTGAACCATTTAGAAACTGATTGAGAATATATAAAGGGCCGGGAAACCTACGGAACATTTTTGTTTTACAAAGTTATCCTCCTGTCAGTCACTCAAAAAGAAACAGTACTTATAGCAAAATTGAACTTCTCCATGTTTAATTCCGGTTTTGTTCGGAAATTGTTGATTTGTAACGTGAAATAGAGGAATGTTGCAGTAAAAAAAGGTAACAATACAGATTTTTCATATAGCAGAAGAAAACGTAGCTTCCTCAACAAAAAGGTAAAATAAAAAACCCGCAAAATAGAAATACATCAAACACCGCTTCAATACTTCGTCGAACTTCACGGTAAATGATGACAGCCAAAACAGTTTCAGGATAAACATGTATTAAAATTCTTGACCACGGTTTCGGTATATCTAAACATACCTTCATCATGGAGGTATATGATGGCTGCCATGTTTAAAATCTTCGTCAAACTTATATTAAACATGTTTCTGCTTTTCATAAACAACTTCCACGTTTGTCAGTAATAAAAGGAAACTCTTGCCATTAATCACGATGAAAAACTTTGTATTGAGTAAACAATAACGACAATAATTATGTATTGTTTGTGCATGTAAACTGTAGTTGGCTCAAAAGTAATCGTTTTGGTTACATAAAGGCGCAGAAGTTAAGCGGTCACCTACGTTTGACCACTTATAAAATTTAGTTTCTATTCTATAAGGATGTAAAATACACAACGGACTAACACTGAACGATGTGCGGTTCTAATTATGTGCAAAACAAACAACCAAATGAACAAAAAATAATAAAGAGAAATCGTCGGCTCTCAGTTTCTCTCTTACACTTTCATTTGTGTTCCTTTCCCTACCAATACTGCTAATAATATCGTAATCCTACCATTTACTGCGTCATTTATATTGTGTACCAAAATTGCCGTACAGAATTTTTGGTAGGGCGCAACTCTAGGTATTCGCGAATAAACTTATGGACTCTTTCCTCGTCTAATTGACGCCATTTTATGGCTAGGGGAGGTGGGTTACACTGTATCAGTGTGGATTCCTCTGGGGGGTGACTAACTTTCAGCCAGTGCTCTTATTTACTTCAACCTTTCTCAAACATGTAGGAAAAATATAATAAATACTGAAGAAAGACACAATATCCAAATCCGCTGCTTGTCATTGGTCACTTATACGAGATCCTCTGCAACTACTACCACACAAAGTACCCCGTTATGGGTGTGGAAAATGCAGCTATTGGGCGGATCTCAGCACTGATCCCTGCTGGCTCTGGAAATTACGAGAATTTTAAAATCTCCATGTATTTCAGTTTACTTTAATTCACGTATAATACCATATATAGCTACACATCTGCGTTGACTGTTTTTAATTTTTACTTCACACTCATATCATTGTGCTTTCTCATCCATAAAACGTTCGCTTAATTCAGTCTACCAAGTACTGTGTGATGGAATTATGACACGGTGCTAAAAGCCCTTCTTTCAGGCGTGTTCATAAAACTTAATCGTTATCAGTAACACATTTCTCCATTCTTATAGTCTTCTATAGAGGTGTTTCTTGAATAATTATGATACACTGTGGAACCACATGCACAGTTACATGTTTTTTTCTTGGTTTGGAGGGACAAAATCAAGAGAATATTTTAATATAGGATTGATGAGGTCCATTATGAGGTCCAGCATGATTCACCAAAATTTACACTTCTATCGGCTAGGCATTTTGATGTAAGAGGAGACATGTATTCTACAGTTTCGAGAGCTGTCGTGCCTTTGCGCATACGATTTGCCACATGCCACTCAGGTATACAATGACCTATGTTTGGGAAGAAAATTGGAACCCCATATTTCTACCGCTCCAGTTCTTTGGATTTTTTTGTTTGATAATCACATGGTAGAACCGTGGTTCTTAACAGAAAAAGACATCGTTGATGGTCTTCCATTGCATTTTTCAAGTATAAAACGATGTTATCTTACTATGCAGATCGTCGATCCTACTGCAGAGAACATGAACCTTTTAAAACGAAGTTCAATTTAGCTACATTGTTTTGACAAAGCGATGATTTAGACAGTGCTAAAACTGTTGAACTCTCATGGATTGACACAAGCTGTTTTAATCGATTTATCACACAACCAGTATCAGCCGTAAACTGAACATATGAGTACTGTCATGTGCTTTTACTCAGATTTACTGTATGCTATATGTGCTACTGATTTATAGCTGAATGAAGGTGCTTCTTCTGACATGTTGCTCGATAGCGATTCTAGGTTGACACACAGTGATTATGACGACGCACTTTACCTGAAAAGGGTCTGCTTATAACTGAAACTGATTGTGCAATAAACTGATTAATACAGCTCTGTGCAACCATGATTTTCCAACAATGTTAATCTAGTATAGGTCTTTTTACTTTGGTCCTATTATTTAACGAGTGTCCTGTGCACGTATTATAACGCATAACCTTAGTATGGCATATTAACTTATCTTTCAGACATCTGTTAATACGCCCAAGACGTATGAAATGATCTCTTAAGGATTCGCATGCCAATACTAGAATATCTCAACTTCTCAGTTTTGGAAACAGATAATGAGTTAGGTTACTTACATAGGTTTTCAGAAACAATGTGCCTTATAGAAACACTATCCACAGAGAGAAAGGATACGATATAAACGTATTCTCCCCGCTTGACAGACGTATCTGACTCTGCTCGTTACTGATACAGGCTGGCGAAATCATACTGCAGAGTAAAGTTCACTTTTTCTCAGAGGGTGTTTCCGGGTGAATGTACTTGTATGTTTTGTAACGAGAGAACGAGTGTTGCTGAATTTATTAAACTATGTTCTTATCGTTGAACTATCCCCATTCCTTGGAGCGTCAGAAGGCAATAGAAGTGTCACTTGGTATGCGGAAAACCGCAAAGACCCGTGTACTTTCTCCTAGACACGATTATTCTTTCTACGATGAAACAGTGCAGTTAGACCTGATTTTTTGAATCAGTCGTTTCAATCTCCTGAACATTAAAGTTTGAATTATTTGCTTCGCAGCTTATTTATACCGGATGCTGATGTCTTCGCTGGGCTACCCTTATCAATCTGGAGACGGAAAGTAGCTAATTTACTGGGTGAAAATTATTCACGCGTCAATTAAAGGGTAACCTAGCTAAACGAGCTAAGCGCCTGTTTTGAGTAAATTGTTTTTTCTACTTCGTTAGGTCGTATGTGAACAGGGCTTTTACGTACACAAAGGGCTGTCTCCAGAAATGTCTATATTAGGTGCTACGAAGGCCAGTAGGTGGAATGAGAGGTAACTCCTATGACTTGTTCATGCTGAATGGGGTAAGTGCAGAAAGTGTTACAAGAATTGACAACAGTCTGTTTGTTCCTGCCGTTTTGTAACTTGTCTCTTGCGTCTCTTCACTGTCGGAAAAACGAATAGTGAAAACAAAATGAATAGTTTAGCAAAGGGAAGTACGATAACAGAAAAGCTGATGATGTAATGAACACAATAGCAACAGCTCGTAATAAGCAACCATTCACAGTTATTCAGACGAAAGACAGTTACTGTGTGGACTTTCAGCAAGCAGCTGATATGATCATCAGTATAACTAAGGTTAATATAATTTCTGCCTCATGGATTAAAAGCAGCGCGCCTGGTGTAAATCGGATGAAAAAAGACGTTCGATGAAATAAAAGGATGAGAAATCTCAAGAATGATAAAACAGTAAAAATTTCAAATCCATCACATTCAATGAGGTTACTGGTTCAAAAGTGTTGTATTCAGCCTTCAGAAGTATGATGGAATACGTACCTGAGGTGCTCAAAGAGATCTACAGTGAACTGTTCCAATACTGAACAGTAAAATGATTGCAAGAGATAAAAATATTACAAAACTAGTTTGGTGGACTTAGCCCATTTAACATTTCAGTGCAAATTTATTTATAAAAGTCAGCGTTTATCGGTTTTTTTTGTGCATCGTGCCAAATGATAACTTGCTTTCGTAAAGTCAATAAGCGAGTGTCAATGCGAAGATAGTGCATATTTATGTTCTTGTAATTTGAATAAAGTTTACTCTGAATAACTCAGAAAGTACATTTTGTTACTTAGCCCCTTTAGCATGATAACCCTTCGATTATGGTCACATTATCCCAGTGCCTTACATGTATTTGGTGTTGGGGCTACATGCTTCTATAGGTAATTTGGAGGTAAAAACACAAACACAGAATAAGACTATGCGATCGTATGCCATAGAGAAACAAAAGAATAGTAGAAGTAAATAAATTAGAGCAGAAGTGAATTTCGAAGTTAGACTCTCTCGCGTTTCGAAAGAGTCTTAGTCTGTTGTTTCAGCTTCCAATAGTATTCCTTTCACTGCAATTAGCTCGTTACAAATGTCATGTACTACGGTAAAAAGTATATTTCCGATCTGGAACTTCGTTACGAAACCAATTACAACGCTTTCCTTGGCACATATACTGTAGAATTTAAATGCGATAGAATACTGACAATGAAACACATTGTGTCAAATGAAATAAACTGCAAGCTGCTTTTGACGAGCACCAAATGTTCGGATACAGAGAATTTAATGACTTGTAATGGTACCTGTGGATAAAATGTTCTACTAAAATGGATTTAATATACGTTGGAATTTATAAAAGATTTTCCAACACAAATCAATACAATTTATCCCACCATCATCCAACGCGATAGCAAAAATCACTTTTTGTAATTGTAAAATTTTATCCCTTGGCACTGGAATATTTTGAATTCCTCTAAAAACACAAACTTTGGTTGTGTTCAAGTGCACATATGCAGTAGCACTGCATTAAATTGTCCGTCGATGGCAAAATGGCAACCAATGTCTCATACAATAATTATGATAGAACTGGAATTCTATACACTTAAGGCTGCAAAGTACAAAAGTTCATGTAACAATGGAGTAGCAAAATCATCCTGATTTAATAACTTACAAATATGAAGCCATGACCATAATTCTTATATGAAATGAAATTTCGAATATTAGAATAATTCCATTGCTACAAGATCATAATGTGACACACAGCTTTATAAAGATGTGCTCACTGTACGTAACTACAGAGAGGGATATCTTTCATTGTGATAAAAACAAAGATATTGCCAAGAGCTCCTAACATAACCTATAGATGGTGCATCTTACACATCTATCAAGAACGGCATTAACTGATTTCTTATACTCAATGAGATTCCATCTTTGAATGTGAATTTGCAACATGGTATGCGATATACTCATATTTTTATAAACTTATTCAGGCAGTATTTAAAGACTATATTATAACAGTTCAAATACTCAGTGTTTTTGTTGTAGTTTTTAGTCCGAAACTTGGTTTTATGCAACTCTACCTGCGTAAGCTTCTGCACCCCTCCTTACTTCTGTAAACTAGCTCCATTTGATTCTGTATACTATACTCAATCTATGGTCGCCTCTGAAATTTTTACCAACCCTGGGCACAGTTTACTACATTACAGAATTAATTATTCCTCGATGCCAAATGATCACGTCTTTTAATGAAGTTGTACCATAAATTGCTTTTGCCTCCAATTGGATTAAGCATCTCCTCATTAGCAACCCGAGCTTTCCATCTAATTTTCAGCATTCTTCCGTAGAACCACATTTCAAAAGTTTCTGTTCTCCTTTGCGTGAATTGTTTGTCGTCCACGTTCCACTTCCGTACAAGGTAAGTGCAGACAAATATCTTCAGCAAAGAATTCCTAACACTTAATACGACGATAGTAAAGTAACCTTTTTCAGAAACGCTTTTCTTGCCATTTCGAGTCCGCATTGAACATGGTCTCCACTTCGGCCATCGTCAATTATTTTGCTACACAAATAGCAAAACTCATCTACCACTCTTAGGGCCTCATTTACTAACCTAAGTCTCTCTGCATCTCCTTATTTAAATCAACTTCTTTCCATTATCTTTGTTTTGTGTTTGTCTTAAATATGATCCATTCCTCTGCAAAAATCTTCCAAGTCCTACACCGTGTCTGTGAGAATTGCAGTGTTACAGACAAACCTTAAAGAATGTATTTCTTCCATTTCATTTCTTTTCCAAATTCGTCTTTAGTTTCCTTTACTGCTTGCTAAACGTGCAAAGTGAATAGCGTAAGGGATAAGCTACAGCTGCCTCACTCCATTTTCAACTATTGTCTCTCTTTCCTTCCTTCGAGTAATATAACTGCTCTCTGATTTATATACTAGTTATAAATAATCTTTCGCTCCCTGTATTTTATCGCTTGCTACCTTCAAATTTTCAAAAATTTTATTCCAGTCAACATGGTCAAAAGCTTTCTCTAAATTTACAAATTCTATAAAAGTACGTTTGACTTTCTCAATCAGTCTTCTAAGATAAGTCGCATAGTCAGTGATGCCTCGTGGCTTTCTAGTTTTATTTTTAAACTGATTTTCCCCGTGAATGAATTCTACCACTCTTTCCTTCTTCTAAAACTGATTCATGTTAGAATTTTCGACTATGAGCTACTAAACTAAGGGTTCAGTAGTACTCATACCTGTCGGCATGTGCCTTCTTCGTAGTTGGAATTATGACATTTGCCTGTCTCACATACCTTGCGTACTAGGTGGTATAGTTTCACCATCGTATGTCCTCCCAAGCCTCTCAGTAATTCTCAGGGAATTTCGCCTTATCTAAGTGTCTTGTCTCGACGTAGGTCTTTCAGTCTACTGTCAAATTCTTCTGGTAGCATCATATCTCCCATCTCATCTTCCGTACTTCTGATTCCGATTCCGTGACGTTGTTCTCAAGATTCATTCCTTAATATAGTCTTCCTATATATTCGTTACACCTTTCTGCCTTCTCTACTTTTATTAGTTCTGGCTTGGCTTGGTATCTGAGCTTACGACATTAATTAAGACGTTTCCCTTATCTCCAAACGTTTCTTGATTTTTCCTTTACCGGAATGAAGTCATGTATGCTTCTACAATTTTGCATTCCTTCTTGCTTTGCCACTTGCACATTCAGTCAATCTCATTTTTTGACGTCTGTATTCCATTTAACCTGCTGCATTTTATATATTCGCCTTTCATCAGTTAAATTGAGTATCTAGTGTTCAGGGAGCCATATACTTTTGCCTAGTTGTTCCTCTGCTGCCTTCAGTACTTCATCTCTGAAAGCTGCCCATTTGTCATAGGTTGCATTTGTCTTGCCTGTTTCTGTCAGTCGTTGTCTGTTGTTTCCTCTTTAAGCAATCTCCGTTTTTTCATTTTATCCAAGTCTGTAATTCCTTACGTTTGGGCCATTTCTTCATATTTAATCTTTATTTCATAAATAATAGATTATGAGTCAGAGTCCACAGCTGTGCCTGAAAATGTGCTGCAGTTTAAAATCTGGTATCGACTTCTTTGTCACACCATTATGTAATCTATGTGAAACATTCTGTTATCTCCAGGCCTCTTCCGCATAAAAGACTTCTTTCATGATACTTAAACCAAATGTTAGCAATGGTTAAATTGTGCTCTGTGTAAAATTCTAGCAGGCGGTTTGCCCTTTCATTCCTTATTCTAGTCTATGTTCTTCGACTATTTTTCCACCCTATCCGTTTCCTATTATCGAAGTCCAGTGCCCCATCACAATTAAATTTTCTTTTCCTTTAACGCTCTATAATTTCTTTTATCTCATTATACATTTTATCTGCAGGTTAGACAAAATAAAACTGTCCCGGGAAATATTTTTAAGACTGCCACGGCATTGATGTTTTTGATGAACAGGGAAAATGCCCACCATAGAAACTGCTGCAAACCGTGATTTCGAAGTACCAGTCGGCTGCTGTCACGTATCTGCGCAAGTACTACAATGCTCAAAAGCATCCGAACGACCTGAATTGCGTTCCGCCTGATATGCATGCAGTCCATATAACGTAACTGTCTTGCAGGTTCTCGAATCTCTTTTCGGTACAGTCACTTGACTATGAAATAGGCTAGCACAAGCGACCACTAGAGAAGATGGCAGTCTGTATGACAATAGCTCCTGATGCAAATTAATACCACTATACTACAAATATCAGGGAACACGTTATTAGAGATGCCACAATTCTTAAGGTTCGTAAACGTAAGTTTATTACAATAAACGATATTTTTAAAATGCTGCAACTCCATTAGCGTCTGAATCAAGTACTGCCTGTAACTCAACTACATAAATCATTCCATAATCGTTTCCCAATTTTTTTGGGATATTAGGAGATTTTTCAGCAATATCTGGACTCCCAAAGTTCGATGATAATTCGAAGTATTATTTCTCTCCAAAACTTTTCCAAAGCACTATCAACCGTCGTTTGCACAAACTGGTCAATGAACTAACCAGTTAGAAAATCACGATTAGCAGCTTCAAGTGCTGTATGGTAACCGCACTATCAACAATGTATCACAAGAAAATTCGCTGTATGCATGATGGCTCGTGATCTATTTGCAGTCCGAAAGTCACTTGCCACACTCATCATCTAATACAAAGTTGTCATTACAATAATGAGCAGCTAGTTCTGCATATGTCTGAACCTTAGAAGATATGACCAGCTGTTTCGTTCTGGATATGAATTCAAAATTAGTATCTATAATTAATACGAAATAAACAAAGCTTTGTTGCCTGATCGAGACTCGAAAGTAGGACTGTTCTTCATTGCTGACTAGGCATCTGAGACCTGATGTACTTCATTATTAGCTGGTATCAGTTAGTAAATCTGAACTAAATTACATTAGGAAACTGCTATCCAGCAACTATTGTCCATATTAAGTAAGCATGAAAGCTGTTAAATATTGTTTCATTCACAAGCAACAACCTTGAAATGACACGATGTAGCGTTTTGTGTTGGACAGGTATAAAAACCCAGCATCTAATCGGATTGTTAACTAAGCACAATTACGTCCTAGCTATCGAATTTTTTCAGCAGTAGCGAGATGTTTGAACCTGAAATGAGTTGAATGAAAAATTTTTGCCTTGCCGGGGACCGAATGAGGCGCGTATCGCTGTTGTTTTCTACCCAAAACGTACGTTAAATATAGATGTGATGTTTGCATGTTTCAAACAGAAATAACGTCCCTGAGAGATCAGTGGCGACAGGGAATCAAAATCTGGACATATCGTCATTGTCTACATACGAAGATACATTAACGCTCCAATTTCTTTTCACCAGTAGCTAGGAGTGGCATATATGAACCTGACGTGATGTGACGAGAAGTTCTGTGTCTTACTGGCAGTCGAAACCTCCCATATCGTTACTGTCGACAACGAATGAAGAGACAATAAAAATCAAAATTATTTTCCACCAGCAGTCAAGTGAGCTCATGCTATCGACTGAAAAGATAGGATGAAAATTTTTATGTTCGAGCAGTGTTCGAAACCAGTCACGTACCTTAAGAAGTAACATTTAAGGGGTTTGGTATCTTGAGCAGGCAATGAATTAATGGATCTTATCGCCACGAAGGGATCCAGAACCAACATACTCAACGTCTCTAGCCGAAATAAAAGATGTAATAAGTGTCCCGTGACATTACAAGGTGTTTGTTTCACTAACTAAAATAAAGTTACAAGTGTAACAAGGGTTACTGGTGAATGACTTTCTACATGCTGTCACTTCCACATCTGTCGTGACCCAACCTAACCTCTAGCTGAGAGCGAAGGGACATCACCTCTACTGTGACCAGGAACCACGGTGCATCGCACGTTATTCATTTAGCGTAACCGGAGATGAATAGATCTGTTTGCGACAGCTAAAGCCTTCACCTGGAGTGGGAACTGCATCATAATTTTGTCGCAGTGCAGGTGTGCCACACTGGATAGGAATGCGTACTCCTGACTCCCTGGAGTGGATTGTAGCCTGTTCAGTACACTCAGTTCCATGTTTCATCGAATCGCCATTAACCAGCGGCCTCGGCTACCGAATCCGTATATTAGGCATGAATTTGCAGTCACTGAAATAAAATCTCGTAACGGCTACCTACACAAAAAGATGACTCTGTAGAAAGTGGAAGTTTTCGCAGAAATGGTTGCCTTCCGCTTAATCTACTCCGCTGGACTATCTGTTTGTGGTGAACGTCGCGTAGTTCAAAAGATAAGCTGTGTTATTGAACCTGATTTCCCCTAATTTATTGGAAGTTCAGGGATAATTTCCTTCATTTTCTAACCCACCAATAATAATAAAGCGATAGTAAAAGTTTGCGATAAATAGTGACCTGTCCTGGTAAGAATAATTTCTTCTCCACGCGCCAAGGTGAATGCGACGCATCACGACTTAAGCCTATGATCTACGGCAGTTGTTTCTGCACTCATTTTGGCAAGCTTAAGATTTGTGAACGTGGTAGTTTGGTTTTCGGCATGAAATATTTTCGATAAGCTGAGTGTACACCATGCAGTAACAACAACGTTGCAACCATTTCTCATGTAGAATATAGTGTGAGGAATATGGAGTATGTAATCTCCAATTGTGGACAAAATTTATACGGAATAAGGGTGTTTGCGCATACGTTTTTGGGGATTTTGTTTGGTGGATTGGTATGAATGTTGCTTATCAGTCATAATTTTTTGTTTGAGTTTCTAGTATTATTCTTTCGTTCACACCTAGAACATTGCATACTTGAAGGTTATGAGTAGGGTTGTTCGTTGGTCAAAAACAGAGCGTTAAACGGGAGAAAGTTTAACACTTGAAGCATTTTCTTCTCTTTGGATTTAATAGAGGTGTGAAGACAGTGGGGGAAGCTCGAACATTTGTGCATTGTATGGGGTGAGTGCTACAGAAGAAATCACGTCAGAAAATAGTTTTCTCTCTTCACGTAGGATCGTTAGGCACGAATTATTCAGCGCATTCAAGAAGTCCAACAGCTGTTGCTTCGTTACTTTAGAGATAAAATGCCGTTTCGTAATGAGACTTGAAACCAGAAGCAACACAGCATTGGGCTTTACATTGTGACAATGTTTATACGGACCTAACGAACAACTGCAGAATTATGAACAGCCTCATTTTCCTAGTGATGACTAAAACAGATAATTCGCAATGAAAAAGACGAAATAAGTTGTCGTTTCTGTGTGGAATGACCTTCCTGGACTAAAAGCATGCATTTGATAGATGACACATCACAAGTGAAATTCATTTAGAGTATTCAACTGAAGTAGTAAAAAATTATCAGATGAAGTGAGAAATCTACAATGGAATTTTATGGTGAGGCGGGGGAGGGAGGTGGATTTTGTTTCTCGGCTCCACAACGAGACGACAGTCAGCTGTGGAAGTTATTAAATAGTCTACAGAAACGTGTAAACATACGTCATAATGCTGTATTTCACAGGCATTAGAATCAATTGTGACATAAAACTGCAAAGTAACCCTGCAACCATTATGTGTTGAGCACGTGGTTTTTTATCTCTTTACACGGTTGCTAATACCTGTGGTCCTTGTTGTCAAATATTTATTTGTTTCGTATTTTTGGCATACCCCATCATCAGATCTTCACATGTAAGTGTTTAATACATAGCATCATGTAACATAGTTCCAGTCTTCACACTGGTGCTAAATTAAGTTTGAAATCACGTAAGGCAACACTATGTTTTGTGAATAAAATCGTCTGGATCGCTTTATGTACTTCTCCATTTATTACTTCTTTTCGGCTACTGCCATCAGCAGATCAAAAACTGTACATGGACTGTTATACGATGTGGTTATGATAACCTATGGCGGAAATGCGTGAAGAAATAAATTTTTGACAATAAGTCGATCGTTACTACTAGCTACCGAAAAAAGCAGTGAAAACAAATGTGCTCAGTATTAACTAACGTAATATGGAACTGTGTTGTGTGGGGGGTACAAAAGGAATGGAGGTCATTCATACTCTGCTGAGCAAGATTCAGTAATAATCTGGTTGACAACGTACACTGTTAAAGAACCTTGGTAGTCTGCCTTAATGAATCAGTAGCATCTGGATAGTCTCCACACATTCCAGCATCATCTGCCCATTTATACCGTCGCATTAGTAACCTCACATGTTGCACTAGGGCGTGGTGAGTAAGCGCCACCAAAACAAGTTGTTAACATTTATTATTGTTTAAGGATTAAGCCCTTAATTAGAATGATCAGCTCACGTAGCAGTCTACTGTAAAAATTACTTCTTGATAGTTCTCTGATAACATAGAGACTAAAATAAAAGTCAAATAATGACAGCTATAGCGAGGAGGGCCGTCCAGTTACTTCCCCTGCTCTTAGTTTAGAGTGTTTCGGTTAAATTATACATCTTCGCCCATACATGTCGTATTTCAGGAATCTGGTGACTTTCTGCTGCGTCTTTGAAGCTCAAGCTTCACTCCTGGATTGCTAGGCCTCTCAAGGAAAACATCTGCTATGGAAACCTATTTCTTCCTGGACTTCTCAACATTATGGATATGTCTGGCAAAATTGTGATAGTCGAGTTGCTTTCTGAACTCACACGTTATTATCCTGATAACTTCGTTCAATATTTTCCTGGTATTTCACTTAAACACTCAGAATAAATTTTATTTATGATGTGCATTTAACTATCAAATGCATGCTTTTAGTCCAGGAAAGTCACTCCAAGCAGAAACTACAACTGAGTTCATCTTTATCGTTGAAAATTATCTGTCTTAGCATTCATTACAAAAATGAGGAGTACCTGTAATTGTTTGCTAGGTCCGTGGAAACCCCGTTACGCCGTCATTTCCAGTGCTGTATTTGGTCTGGGTTAAAGTTTCGTAGGGTATTAGCATTTTATCTCTTACGTTACAGAGCTGCAGCTGTTGGGTTTCCTGAATATGGTGAATAATTCATGCTCAACGATCCTACATGAAGAGAGAAAACTATTTTCTGACGTGATTTCTTCGGTAGCACTCACCTCATACAAGGCACATGTTCGACCTTCCTCCACTGTCTTCACACCTATATTAAATCCAATGAGAATGAAACGTTTCAAGTGTTAAACTTTCTTCCACTTAACGCTGTGTTTTTGGCCAATAAACAACTCTACTCATAACCTTCAAATAGGCAATACTAGAAGCTGAAATAAAAAATTACGATTGGTAAATACACTTACCTGTAGCCCAAGTACCAGATGAAATTGTCACGAATGTATGCAAAAATTCCCTTTCTCCGGATAAATTTTGCTCACAATTTCAGATTACATATGTTCTGTCCCTCACGTCTTATGCTGCATGAGAATAACACTGTTGTTACTGCATGGTGTACACTCTGTTTATCGAACATATTTCACGTCCCTAAAACTCAGAACTACTTAAACCTAACTAACCTAAGGACATCACACACATCCATGCTCCAGGAAGGATTCGAACCTGCGATCGTAGCAGTTTCGCGGTTCCGTACTGAAGCGCCTAGAACCGCTCGACCACCCCGGCCGGCTAGCATCAGTCACCCTTAGCCTGATGCCGAAGAAATTGTTCTGATCAGGACAGGCAGCACGAGTTCTTTCTCGCAAACTTTTTCCCAAGGCTTCGCTACTCCTAGCGGGTTAGAAAATGAAGGGTATTATCTCTGACCTTCCAAGAGATTAACACTGCTAGTAGATAGATCTGACGCGGTTTACTAAATTACAGAAAAATCGGGTTCAGTAACACAGCGCATATTTTGCGCTTTGCGAGGTCATCCACAAACAGATAGCGCAGCAGAGTAGCTACAATTGCAACAAAGCTTCCCGCATTTTACAGTGCCGTCTGTTTGTGTATACAGCCGTTATGTGATTTTATTTCAATGATTGCAAAATCATGACTTTCGGGTATATAGGTCCACGTGCCATCATGAATACAGCGAAATTAGTAGTGATACGACGTTGATAGTGAGGTTCCCATAGAGCACTTGACGCTATTAAGCGAGATTTTCTAGCTGGTTAATTTATTTACCAGTTTATGCAAACGACCGTTGATAGTGCTTTGGAAACATTTTAGAGAGAAAGAATAGTTCGAATTATCACCGAACTTCTGGAGTCTAGATCTTGTTGAAAAATCTCTTATTGGAAAAACATTTAGGTTGGGAAAGTATTACGGAATGATTTTTGTGGTTGTGTTTGGAGCATTAGTTTTTTCAGGTACTGATGAGATAGGCAACAGTTTATAAAGTCACTTTTTGAAATAGATTTGAGTTTTCAAGCTGTAGAAGTATTATCGTCTCTAATGAGTTGCTTATTGATATTTGTAGAGTCGTCTTATTTGATTAAATCTGGAATTATTGCCATACGGAACTGTGTTCTCTAGTGGTCTCTTGTGATAACCATTTTTTATAGTCAAAACACTGTACCGAAAAGTATTGAGACGATCTGAAAGGAAGTTAAAGTTATGTGGTTTGCATGCAATCAGGTGGAATGTTATTCATGTCGTTCGGATACTTTTGAGCATGATCGTATGTCCCCTGTATGCTGCGCCCTGAGTACTTCTCGGTATCATCATGTCTGAGTGAATGACAGAAGCAGACGTGTTTAGTGACTGGTTGAATGCAACACAAAATGGTGCTCACCAAAGAGCTGCGCGTATTCGTTGTCGAGTGTTATGCAAAGCACAACAAGTGAAAAAGGCATGCGAAACTGTTGCACAAGTGTTTAAGAACGAAAGTCTTCAGGGAAAACCTACAGAAAAATTTGCAATGCAAAGCACAATAGGAAAACGGCGTGGAACGGGGTCTGCTGCGAAATAAAACCGCAACTATCTAAAAGTGTTGGAACACAATAAAACATTGCCCTAGTGAAGAAAAGCCTGGAACAAACTACGACGAAGTCTCCATGGCGTTTATCTGTCCAAGAAGGAACTAAGAGATGGTCGTGACAAAACGTTATCAAATAGGCCCTACGTGTGTATCATTACAAATGTACTGGTGTGCGTGTATTAAAGCATCCAGCGAACTTTATGGTGTTTAGATCTGCCTGCGGTTTCTGTGCGAAGCGAAATTAGGACTTTTGGCTCCTCAGTTTTTCATTTCCTTAGATGAGGCCTTTTTCAGCATGTCAGGGTATGTGGACACTTATAGGAAAATCCCATTCCGTACTGTGAAGAGTTGTTGTATAATTTCAAGTTAGTGTCCGCAGATCGTGGTCTAGTGGCTAGCGTTGCTGCCTCTAGATCACGGAGTCCCGGGTTCGATTCCCGACCGGGTTGGGAATTTTATCTTCCCGGGGCATGGGTGTCTGTGTTGTCCTCATCATTTCATCATCATCATCACCATTTCTGACAGTGGCTAGATTGGACCGTGTAAAAATTGGGACTTTGTACGGGAGCTGATGACCACGTAGTTTAGCGCCCCACAAACCAAACATCATCATCATCATCAAGATTGACTTTCCTTGCGCAATGTCTGGTGTCGTCATCCTAACACTATTCTTTCACCAAATCGTTAATGCTAACCTGTACGTCCATAAACTTTAAAATCCGTAAGTTCATCAACTTACGAAAAGACTGTTTGGATATTTTCACAAAGATGGAACAACAGCGCACTCCGTCTTGACAACCTTGTCAACAGTGCGTGAGATGTTGGGCGAGGAGAGGACCACCAGCACAGTCAACGAAATCTCCTTGCCACCTCAATCGCCTGATCTCTCTCCTGTGATTTTTACCTGCGAAAGAAATTGAATGGTCTGGTGCACTCAGATCATCCACACACGCTAGAAGATCGTAAGCAGAAGCTTGAAAACCCTACTGGTGCTAAACCTCAGTCAGAACCGTTATGCGCGTCTCACAGACTAATTAATCAATCATAGCGCTGCAGAGGCGTCAACAATGGCCATTTCCTGTGTGATGTTCATTAACAAGAGTCAATCCCGCGTCAGTCTTTTTGTAGACGTTTTCCGGACCTATTTTATTTTACCCACCCTGTATCTCTTCATCTTCCGCCTCTGTAGCTGACTGGTCTGCGTAGATGGTTGACACCCGGAGGACCAGGATTCCATTCCCGGCACTGCCAAGGATTTTTCCTTGGTGGGAGGATTGGCACGGGATGGATTCAGTCTCGTGATACCAACTCAGGTACTACTGGAATGAGAGGTAGCGGCTCCAAGGTCTGGAAAGTCGGCAAAACGGACGGGAGAGCGGTCTACTGACCACATGGCCTTCCATACCGCATCCGCATGACGCCTCATGGCAGAGAATGACACTGCGGCCGGTTTACATCCCTCGGGACTTCAGGACCTGGACGAAGAGCTGTTATGTCTTCGTCATCTGCGAAGGTAGTATAAGTATCAAGTTTTAGTATTATGGTGAGTGTTGACTTTCTGTCCGTATTGGCAATGATAATGCGTTTACTGTGTTGTACATAGTAGCCCACTCTCAATACTAATTTCTTATTCATTATTAAACATAGTTTGATTTTGTGTTGATCACCCTGTACTCACGTGACCAGAACTACTGTCACCACAATTCATTAATGCACACTACATGTAACATCAACCTAGCCATTTCTCTTTTCAAGTTCTCTAACTTTCCAATTCCATTAAGGGGTAGCATCTATCGCTCTTTAATTAATGTCGCTAAGTTCCTGAATATTCAACTGAAAACATGATACGGCTTGCGCAAAACCGTACCCAAACCACGTTACATTGCAGACCATAGTAACAGAGTTAGACTTAATCGGTGAATAAATGGTCACGACCAGGTTTTCCGTGATTTACGGTAGCAGCGAAGGCTGGATACGCTCCGCAGCGAGCGCTGCAAGGTGCTGCATTAAGAACCAAGATCGCGTATAATTGCGGCAGTCTGGTGAAAGTACAAGGCAAGCGCCGCGAAAGCGGACACGCCCTGCCCGGCGCTAAGGTCGCGGTTCGCATTCCAGGCTCCAGCCGGCCGCTGGCCATTGCGGAACACGCACAGCCGTACGTCCTCATAATCGTAACCAGTTCCCCTGTAACACGCCATGCGCCGTAACAGAACATTTCGCTTAATACAGTGCGTACATATGTAATAGAAACTTGAGTTTGTAGTGTTAGCAGGTCCTACCGAGTGAAATGGAGCAGCATTTAATGTACTGGACTCGTATCCTGAAGGACTTGTGATCGAAGTCCTGAATTAGGCTTCTGTGCTTCTCAAAGATCTCTTTATCTGAATTGTGGCATGGCACCTTTTTGGTCAATATGTGATAAGTTCCTTTCTTGTGCATTGTAAAAGAAAGCCCTGTGTCTTCATCCAGACACTATGCGTCCAGCACGGTTTTCTTGCGCTACATAGTCATCCACGATTAACAAAGGAAATGTTTCACTGACCTATTCCGATGGATTAGGCCAGATTACTATTATCAATATTGGTATGGTAATGTACAAATCACACTAGAAATACAAATGAAATATGTAACTAATTTACAAAATTACAGACGTATTACATTGACGGAAACGAAATTTCAACACCAAAAAATAATTAGCGTGGAATAATGAAATTCGACGAATACATTTGTCTAGGTAAAATATTCAGCTGATTAGCACTGCAAGATCACAGGTTAATTTATGCGCGAGATAAGCCATTGCAAATGTGAAATGCTGGTACATTAATAACCGGTGTAACCGCCAGAATGTTGAATGCACACATGCGAACGTGCATGCATGTGTTGTACAGTGCCGGGAGTCAGTTAGTGGGATTGTTGCATGCCTGTTGCACTTGGTCGGTCAATACAAGGTCGATAAATGGTGTTTGTGGATGATACTGGAGTTGTCGGCCAATGATGTCCAACATGTGCCCGTTTGGAGACAGATGTGGTGGTCAAGCAGGCCAAGTTAAGATGCCGTGACTTTTAGAGCGTATTGGGTTACAAGAGCGCTACGTGGCCGAGCGTTATCCTGTTGGAAAGAATCCCCTGGAACTTTGTTAAGCCGGCCGGGATGGCCGAGCGGTTCTAGGCGCCTCAGTCTGGAACTGCACGACCGCTACGGTCGCAGGTTCGAATCCTGCCTCGGGCCTGGATGTGTGCGATGTCCTTAGGCTAGTTAGGTTTAATTAGTTCTAAGTTCTAGGGTACTGATGACCTCAGCTGTTAAGTCCCATAGTGCTCAGAGCCATTTGATTTGAATGTTGTTCATGAATGTCAGCACAACAGGTAGAATAATTGAATTGACGTAAACATACGCATTCAGGGTTCATGGGATAACCACAGGAGTGTTCCTGCTGTCATACGAAATCGTACCCCGGACCATAACAGCAGATGTTAGTCCAGTGCCGGCCGTTGTGGCCATGCGGTTCTAGGCGCTTCAGTCTGGAACCACGTGACCGCTACGGTCGCATGGTTCGGATCCTGCCTCGGGCATGGATGTGTGTGATGTCTTTAGGTTAGTTAGGTTTAAGTAGTTCTAAGTTCTAGGGGACTGATGACCTCAAAAGTTAAGTCCCATAGCGCTCAGAGCCATTTGAACCATTTGACTGATGACCACAGATGTTAAGTCCCATAGTGCTCAGAGCCATTTGAACCATTTTTTTGTTAGTCCAGTGTGTGTAGCACGCAGACAGGTTGGTTACAGGCCCTCAACTAGCCTCCTCCCAACCAACACACGGCCATCATTGGCACCGAGGCAGAACCACCTATCATCAGAAAACACAACAGGCCTCCATCCTACTCTGCGTTAGCTCCATCTTGACACCACTGAAGTCACAAATGGCGGTGGTCTGGAGTCAGTGGAGTGCACGCTACGGGGCGTCTGGCTCGGAGCTTTCCTTGAAGTAACCGGTTTGTAACAGTTTGTTGTGTCACTGTGGTGCCAACTGCTGGTCAGATTGCTGCTGCAGACGGTGTACGGTGCAACTGAGCCACACACCGAACACGATGGTATTTCTTGTCGGTAGTTCCACGTGGCCTTCCGAAGCCCAGTCTTTTTGCGATCGTACATTGTGATGACCACCGCTGCCAGCAGTCATGTACAATGGCTACATGATCTTTCTGCAGTATCGCATGAGGAACATCCAGCTTCTCGTTGCCCTATTATACGACCTCATTCAAACTCAATGAGGTGTTGAAACTTCCTGGCAGATTAAAACTGTGTGCCGGACCGAGACTCGAACTCGGGACCTTTGCCATTCGCGGGCAATTGCTGTACCAACTAAGCTACCCAAGCACGACTCACGCTCCGTCCTCACAGCTTTACTTCTGCCAGTACCTCGTCTCGTAGAACACTTGCCCGCGAAAGGCAAAGGTCCCGAGTTCGAGTCTCGGTCCGGCACACAGTTTTAATCTGCCAGGAAGTTTCATATCAGCGCACACTCCGCTACAGAGTGAAAATCTCATTCAGTGAGGTGTTATTAATGGAGTCTTTGCGCCTTAAATGCATTCTTACCTAACATCAATTCACCACGTCCAGTCTGAAAGGCAACTATAGCTCACTACCGTTACAGGGTGTATTTAAAGCAAACCTGATTGGCATCTCTATAGTGGCGCAACTAGCACCACTCTTATGCGACTGGCGAGAAATTGGAATAGACGCAATGTTTCAGATGCAGGAACACGCCTACCAACTTTCGTTCATGTCACACAACTTCTTCTTGTGATTTTGTCCTTCAGTGTATTATTGTCAATATTATTGCTGTATTATTATCATTAATCACAAGTGGAATTACAAATAACATTAGAAATACAAGAAAAATATTTACATAACGAGGGTTGTCCAGAAAGTAAGATCCGATCGTTCGCGAAATGGAAACCACTGGGAAAATCCGGTAAAGCTTTGCACAGATGTGTTGGGCAGTGTCTCTAGTATGCCCGTCGATCGTGTCGCGTCGCTCTTTTCAGTTTTGAGTGAACAGTGAGCACGTGAAGATGCGTAAGGAATAGGGTCTCCCGCCAAGTAAGAGGGCCTGGTTAGAGATTTCGCCTGTGTCATGCAACCCACATAACACAACTGTCGAGCAGTTCCTTCTTCATGCCAATTCTCGGCCGCACACTGCAGGGGCAATGAAGACGCTCATGCAGCGTTTCCGATGAGAAGTGTTTGATCACCCTCAATACAGTCCGTAATTGGCTCCCCCTAAGTCTCATCTCTTCTCACAAGAGCCGCTGGCTATGAAGACAAAATTTTTCCTCAGACAACGAGCTGCAGATAACTGGCTCAAAGCACAGGCGGCTGCTTTCTATGACGAGGATATTGGAAAGTTGATACAACACTGCGACAACACTCGAAGTTGAGCGGCGACTATGTAGAGAAGTAAGTGGAAAGTGTACCTAACTGTTGCAAATAAAACGTTTCACTGTGGTTTCCATTTCGCGACCGATCGGAACTTGCTTTCTGGACAGTCCTCGTATTTCCGCAAGTACTTCATCTCCTACCTTCCATACTTCTCAGAGGTGAGCTATTGGTGGAAGTCATGATGTGAGGAAAGCTAGTCAGTTGTCATTGAGTAGCTACGTCGTTCGAGCACTTGCTCGAGAAAGAGCAAAGGTCCATAGTTCGAGTCTCGGTCCAGCACACATTCTTAATTGGCCAGGAAGTTTCAGCGTATCTCTCAGTCTACCTTTGAAAGCAACAAGTGCACTCCCCAGCTGCAATCTTTCCCCATGTGTTTAATGCGTCACCGTATCTCCTATTGTTAGGCAGGGTGCTCTTAAATGTACTCCATATCCTACGGGAAAAATCAGGTTGTCATGGTTTGTTGACGACTTGGAGAAAGCCTGTGACAATCTTCGTTATTTGATTTACTTGATTGTCTTCTAGCTTCGTGTGTTTATCCAGACAGGGCTGCAGTATCCTCCCACTGAATAGACAAGGCTAAGGACGTACGATCGTGAAGTCTAAGCTGCAGAACCCCAAGTTGTATCACATATTTTTTGCAGACTATTATTTCTTGGCCTCAATTTAGTTGCAGTCTTTGTTAGATGCTGTTTAAATCCTAGCGTTGAAAAATAACTTATCAAGAGTATTTCGTCGGCAGGGGGAGCAAGAATGGTGGCTTACAGTTGCTGATCATCGTAACTTATGCCAAAGCCCTGGATGAAACTCCATAACTCTCCACACAGAGTGAGAGTATGTGACTCAGTTGATGGTGACCTGTCTGTTGCATAGGAACGTTAAGGTCGGCGACCTCTTTGATGCTATACGAGAGGATTCGTAGCTTCCCTTCTCTCTCACTGTCATCGACAACGCAGACGAGACAGTTAAACACGGCACGCATTGATCAAAATCGCTTCTATGCAGACCATACACTTAAAAAAAGAAAAATCTTTTCAATGAGGCATTTATACTTACATCTCAGTGTCTCACAGTCAACAGTGACATATGATATCAGTTTACCACACCTACTGTCTGTAAAACCTCTTACTACGATTTCACCGAGACAGTCTTCCTTCTTCCATTTTTGCCTACAGCCTTAATTACCGATGATGAGAAACTACGAAACTGTAAAAATGGTTCAAATGGCTCTGAGCACTATGGGACTCAACTGCTGAGGTCATAAGTCCCCTAGAACTTTGAACTACTTAAACTTAACTAACCTAAGGACATCACACACATCCATGCCCGAGGCAGGATGCGAACCTGCGACCGCAGCGGTCTCGCGATTCCAGACTGTAATGCCTAGAACCGCTCGGCCACTCTGGCCGGCCTGTAAACCGAAATCCATCTCATTACATTAACAAATTTCAATAGAGCGCCAATATGATAATATCGCATTCATAAAATGGATATGCTCTTGAAGCGACGGTTGAAGAGTTATTTCATACTGCGTATGTACGGTTCTTAGGTGGTAAACAATTGATCCTGTACATGTGGCTTCATTGTAATCATATGATGGCAACCCACCTCCACATCCGGAGATACTTACGCATGCTAGTGCGCTAGAGTCTAATACTCTTTGAATCCTGATAGTGAAAATATAGAATACAGAATCTAATCAGCGGTACCCGGACACTTACCAGTGGAAATTATTACGTGATGTGTCCAGCCTTCGCTTTAGGACGGATTAAACTCTGCTGGGGACAATTTCAATGAGGTGTGTGGAAGTCTGTGGAAGAATGGTAGCCCAGTCTTCCTCAAGAGCCGAATCCAGAGCCGGTAGTGGCCTTGGACGTTAGGGTCTGGAGCGAAGTTGACATTCTAATTCATCCCACAGGCGTCCCACTGGGTCCAGGTCAGGCCAGTCCATTTCAGAAATGTTATTGTCGATAAACGTTGGCCTCACTGATGCCGCTCTATGATTGGATGCATTGTCATGTTGATACAAACAACCATCGGCTCCGAAATATTCCTCTACTGTAAGCAGTGCACAGTGTTGCATAATGTGTTCACATCCTTGCGCATGCAGCGTTTTCTTAAGCACAATAAAAGGACAATACAGTAATCGCGAAAAACATTTTGGCACTATATGTGAAGGCAGGTAAGCTTATCAAGGCATTCGCCTCACCCAAACCCTTCCATCGGATTTCCACAGGGTATAGCGTGATTCGTCCGCAGCTCGTGGTCGTGCGGTAGCGTTCTCGCTTCCCACGCCCGGGTTCCCGGGTTCGATTCCTGGCGGGGTCAGGGATTTTCTCTGCCTCGTGATGGGTGTTGTGTCATGTCCTTAGGTTAGTTAGATTTAAGTAATTCTAAGTTCTAGGGGACTGATGACCATAGATGTTAAGTCCCAAGTGCTCAGAGCCATTTGAACCATTTATAGCGTGATTCATCATTTAAAATCATTCGTTTCCAGTCATTAGCCGTCCAGTGACGTCGCTCTTTACACCATCTCAAGCGACTTTTACATTTGCCTACAGAAGTGTATGGGTCACGTGGAGCTGCTCCGGCATTGTAATTATTTTTAACTCCCACGCTCAGTTATTGTGCCAGATGGACTGCTGGTAACGCTTTGGAACTCACGAGTGATTCTTTCCTCTGATTGATTTCAGCTGAGTTTTTACAGCCACCCTCCGCAATTCTCGATGGTCCCGGTCCGTCAGGACATGAGTTCTGCCTGGTCTTGGTTCAGCTCGGCACCTTTACGAGGGTTGAAACGTCCCTGATGGATCTGTTACTCAAATGACATCCAATGAGTAGTCCACGTTCGAAGTCACTGAGCTCTCCTGACTGACCCATTTTCTACATCTACATCTACATCCATACCCCGCAATCCACCTGACTGTGTGTGGCGGAGGGTACCTTGAGTACCTCTGTCGGTTCTCCCTTCTATTCCAGTCTCGTATTGCTTGTGGAAAGAAAGATTGTCGGTATGCCTCTGATTTTGGTGTTCCTGCTTCCCTACTGACGAAACACACTCTCACCAACTCCTTTTGCACTGGATTTTCAGCCGCTTGTGACATCTAGTAGTCAATGCCGCATTACGTAGGGGTATCTGAATACTTTTTGTCAGAAGTGTACATGACAATCTGACTGAAGAAAAAATTATAATCATGTATTCCTTGATGTAGAGAATGCTTGACTCGGAATGGTAGGTGAAATGGAGAGGGTGAGGAGGGATATAGGCAATGATATTTTTGAGTGAACCATTCCCGTTCGGTGACTTAGGTAAACCATGGAAGAATCTACAGGTGATTTTTTCCACCGTGTACAAACTTTATGGATTGATCGATGAGAGGATACAAAACAAAAAAGGTCTGATGAACTTAACTCAGGAAATGCATGATTTTCATGCCAGAGACCATTTATTCAGTCACACTTTTTTAGAGGACCACGGTCTAATACGCGCTGTACCATGCAGCCTCAGTTACAGTATGCTTGGTTTCCTCCTAGAAGGTTGTACTGTTCCTCATACGTCATGCCCTAGCGCCCTCTCCTACCATAGTAGTTGGTAATGCTGTATCCGATTCACTTCTCTTGCTGACTCACCTTGTAGTGAATGTGATACAGTGTTGTACACAATGGTTCCGTATTTGAATCGAGAGTTTGCCGACATGGTGTTTGCTTACGGAAAGGCAAACGGCAACGGGTGGCAGGCAGCAAGGTTGTATCAGGAGACCTATCCTCTCCGACAGCAACCACAGTATTCAAGTTTTGGAACTGTGTTTCACCGTTTATCTGAGACAGGTCGTTTCAGGAAGCAGTAAATCGTGAAGGACGTACCCAAAGTGTTCGGATACCAGACTTGGAGGAAAATGTGATCAACACTGTGGAAGGTGACCGCCATGTCGGTACCAGGAAGTTGGCCCGCCAGTACAGGGTAAGCCAAACGACCGTTTGGAACATTCTTAATAACAATTATTGCTACCCTTATTACTTACAGCGTGTGTAGAGCTTACTAGGGACAGGATTTCCACATGGGGAGCAGTTTCGTCACTGGTTTCTTCACCAGGCAACCACGAGTCCGGGATTTGTGTCACCTATCCTAAACACAGATGAGGCCACCTTTACGCGGATTGGTATCCTCTAATGGCTCCAAGCGCTATGGGACTTCACATTTGAGGTCATCAGTCCCCCAGACTTAGAACTACTTAAACCTAACTAACCTAAGGACATCACACATATCCATGCCCGAGGCAGGATTCGAACCTGCGACCGTAGCAGCAGCGCGGTTCCGGACTGAAGTTGTTATCAACGGAGAGACGTCTACAGACGTTAAAGTAGCCTCTGGCGTGCCACAGGGGAGTGTTATGGGACCATTGCTTTTCACGATATATATAAATGACCTAGTAGATAGTGTCGGAAGTTCCATGCGGCTTTTCGCGGATGATGCTGTAGTATACAGAGAAGTTGCAGCATTAGAAAATTGTAGCGAAATGCAGGAAGATCTGCAGCGGATAGGCACTTGGTGCAGGGAGTGGCAACTGACCCTTAACATAGACAAATGTATTGTATTGCGAATACATAGAAAGAAGGATCCTTTATTGTATAATTATATGATAGCGGAACAAACACTGGTAGCAGTTACTTCTGTAAAATATCTGGGAGTATGCGTGCGGAACGATTTGAAGTGGAATGATCATATAAAATTAATTGTTGGTAAGGCGGGTACCAGGTTGAGATTCATTGAGAGAGTCCTTAGAAAATGTAGTCCATCAACAAAGGAGGTGGCTTACAAAACACTCGTTCGACCTATACTTGAGTATTGCTCATCAGTGTGGGATCCGTACCAGATCGGGTTGACGGAGGAGATAGAGAGGATCCCAAGAAGAGCGGCGCGTTTCGTCACAGGGTTATTTGGTAACCGTGATAGCGTTACGGAGATGTTTAACAAACTCAAGTGGCAGACTCTGCAAGAGAGGCGCTCTGCATCGCGGTGTAGCTTGCTCGCCAGGTTTCGAGAGGGTGCGTTTCTGGATGAGGTATCGAATATATTGCTTCCCCCTACTTATACCTCCCGAGGAGATCACGAATGTAAAATTAGAGAGATTAGAGCGCGCACAGAGGCTTTCAGACAGTCGTTCTTCCCGCGAACCATACGCGACTGGAACAGGAAAGGGAGGTAATGACAGTGGCACGTAAAGTGCCCTCCGCCACACACCATTGGGTGGCTTGCGGAGTATAAATGTAGATGTAGATGTAGATGTAGAAGTGCCTAGAACTGCTCGGCCACAGCGGCAGGTGGTATCCTCAACTTTCATAAGTGTCATTTGTGGGACAGTTTGCAGAATCCCTATGGTATGACGACAGCGAATTATCAGCATCTGTGCAGCCGGGATATGTGGGTCGCGATAATTGGCGACCGTATTTTTGGACCAGTCTTCCTTTCACGTCGCCTAACAGGCCGGAACTATCGGCGTTTCTTGCGGGCGACTTTGTCTCCCCTGCTGGAAGAAGTCCCATTCATGATTCGAAGAGTTATGTGGTTGCTACGTGATGGTGCTCCAGCTCACTTTGCCGTTAACGTCCGGACGCATGTGAATCGTGTCTTTCCTGGTCGATGGATGGACGAGGATTTCCAGTTGCATCGCCTTCTCGTTGACCGGGTCTCAACCCGTGCGATTTCTGGTTATGGGGCCATCTGAACAGTATCGTGTATACAGAGCCCATTCCAGATGTGAAGACACTCGAACAGCGTACTCATGCTCCCTAGGCACTGTTCGGAT
Organism: Schistocerca cancellata; assembly: GCF_023864275.1. Taxonomy (NCBI): domain Eukaryota; kingdom Metazoa; phylum Arthropoda; class Insecta; order Orthoptera; family Acrididae; genus Schistocerca; species Schistocerca cancellata. Next base: position 210,196,808 of record NC_064629.1, on the reverse strand, counting down.
GCAGCCTGGCCGATGTGAACGTGTGGGACAGAACATGCTCGACACCTAAACGCGTGCGTTGAGGCACGTGGGAACCTAAATGGTTCAAATGGCTCTGAGCACTATGGGACTTAACATCTGAGGTCATCAGTCCCCTAGAACGTAGAACTACTTAAACCTAACTAACCTAAGGACATCACACACATCCATGCCCGAAGCAGGATTCGAACCTGCGACCGTAGCGGTCGCGCGGTTCCAGACTGTAGCGCCTAGAACCGCTCGTCTACTCCGCCCGGCACGTGGGAACCATTTTCAACACATACAGGGTTATTACAAATGATTGAAGCGATTTCACAGCTCTACAATAACTTTATTATTTGAGATATTTTCACAATGCTTTGCACACACATACAAAAACTCAAAAAGTTTTTTTAGGCATTCACAAATGTTCGATATGTGCCCCTTTAGTGATTCGGCAGACATCAAGCCGATAATCAAGTTCCTAACACACTCGGCGCAGCATGCCCCATCAATGAGTTCGAAAGCATCGTTCTTGGTAGAGGAGGTTTAAACACTGAATCTTTCACATAACCCCACAGAAAGAAATCGCATGGGGTTAAGTCGGGTGAGCGTGGAGGCCATGACATGAATTGCTGATCATGATCTCCACCACGACCGATCCATCGGTTTTCCAATCTCCTGCTTAAGAAATGCCGAACATCATGACGGAAGTGCGGTGGAGCACCATCCTGTTGAAAGATGAAGTCGGCGCTGTCGGTCTCCAGTTGTGGCATGAGCCAATTTTCCAGCATGTCCAGATACACGTGTCCTGTAACGTTTTTTTCGCAGAAGAAAAAGGGGTCAACCGTTTCTTCGCTCACTGCAGGCCAACCCGTTGATTTCCCCTTACAGAGGCATCCAGAAGCTTTAAACTGCGCGTACCATCGCCGAATGGAGTTAGCAGTTGGTGGATCTTTGTTGAACCTCGTCCTGAAGTGTCGCTGCACTGTTATGACTGACTGATGTGAGTGCATTTCAAGCACGACATACGCTTTCTCGGCTCCTGTCGTCATTTTGTCTGACTGCGCTCTCGAGCGCTCTGGCGGCAGAAACCTGAAGTGCGGCTTCAGCCGAACAAAACTTTATGAGTTTTTCTACGTATCTGTAGTGTGTCATCACCATATGTCAGTGAATGGAGCTACAGTGAATTTATGAAATCGCTTCAATCATTTGTAATAGCCCTGTACTATAATTGAGGCTGCATGGTACAGCGCATATTAGACCGCAGTCTGCGCAACAAAGTATGATTGCATAAATGGTCTCTAGCGTGGAAACCACGCATTTTCGGACCATTTTTGTTCCGTGTCCTCTAATCGATCAATCCCTAGAGTTTGCACACGATGGAAAAAATCACCCTGTATAACAGAACGACTGGGCGGAGATTTGAACCCTACTCCTTCTGACCATGGTTTGTAAATTTTAACCACAGCGCCACCTACGCAACATGTCGGAAGCAACAGAATTTCAGCGCTCTTCCATTACTACTGGTTCTCTAAATTTACCCAACACCGTTTCTTGAGAACAACGTTGCTTTCCTTCATAGATTCCATATACGTTTCCTGAGTGCCTGGGTTACTTCTCTGTTGGCTGTATTGCCTTTTAGCTTCGTGTTCCGGCCCAGAGCGACGATGGGGAGCCGACCAGCCGCCGTGTCAAAGTCTCCCAGTGGCATCATTCGAATGCGGTATGAAGATGCATCGAGTCAGAACAGCCCTTGCCGGCTTTCCAGATGTTGGAGCCCCTTCTTATCACTAATGTAACTCATCATTTAGCGTCACGAGTTCTCCCACAAAGGAAACATCGCTGACATCCAGTATCCTCTGCATGGCAGTCAGACACGCTGATTGCCCAGCTGCGGAGGTGAACCGTTGGCTGTACTGGCCACTTTGAATTCAGTCGATGTCTGCTCTCATACTAGATATGGACTGCAATCTCTAGTTCAGTACTCTGAGAACTGGCCTCACAAACGTGTTGCAGACGGTTTCCTATACAGCTGCACCGTACTATCCCAGAAGTCTAACACTTAATCTAAGTTTTCTGTTCTCTTTCGCTACAACTGGTTTCATGTTCAAGCCGTTTAATATCGCTTCAAACCATTAGCTCAAGTTATTTAAACGATGAGTTTTTATGAATCTTTCAATACAATGCTAGCGGATTCTTTCTTTACGAATTGGACGTTACTTGCATTTATCTACTTTCTTAAAGACATGCCATACAGTAGATCGACTACAAATCTACATTATCCCTGAACCCGTATGCAGTACCAGTTGGACTTCCAGAACCAACGAAAAATAAGCTTCTCAACATTTCGCGTAATTATCTGCCGAATTTAAAAATGTAGAATGCTGTCACTATCTAACTCTATGTTAAAAGCTTAGCACAGTAAGGTCAGTATTACCGTTAGGATCTGTATGTTTGTCTTAATGGAGAATAACTGACGCCTCATAAATACCCGGACTTGGTTCATCTAGTATTTTAGAATGTAAGCACTTTGCGACTTCCAACAAGCTTTACACATATGTCAAACCTTTACGAAACTTTTTCGCAGTAACACCTCTCACGAAATGGCGAAAGGAAAGACGTTTATCACCTACTGTATTTTCTCTTACATGCAGTAAAACTTCAGCATCATACGTGATGTTTTAACTCATTATTTGTTTACCACTGATTCTACCCACAACACAATCTGCAGACAGTATTCACATACACCTGTTAATGTACCTAAGAAATTTATATCATTGGACGAGACATAAATCAGGAGATATGGTGTCATTGACATTTAGATGCGTAAAAAAGAGACTCTTTTGAAAATGGTGCGGAGTATATCTTCAACATCAGGTATGATGTTTTAATTTATTACTCCTTTACTACTAACTCAATTCCCAACACAGTTTGTAGACAATATCTACATACAGGGTGGTCAGAAACAGTCTGAAAAGCTTGTAAGGGTATTGCAGGGCAGGTTGTGCTGAGAATTTATTGTTTAGAGAAACATCCGGTACGTTGCGCCGTTTCCGAGTTATTTAGCATTCAAATTAGCCAATCCGGTCGCTGTGCTAGCAAAGTCAAGCACATGCATGCGACAAAATGCGGTAATATGCAGAAATCTGTAGGTCCGTGAGTTACCACTTGTCCAAATGCTCATTACCAGTTAAGATGGCCCACTGAATGCACGGTACCTGCAAAATTATATCAGTGAATGACACGTAGTACTGGAGATATGACGTCATCATAATTGGGCTGTGTAAGAAACTTGCTTTTGCTTAAAACGGAGTGCAAACTACCCAGAGTATATTCATCCAGTGCTTCATAATGAGAGCACTTAGTGAATCCAACAAACTTTAAGCATAATTTCAGACTTTTTATATACTTTTTCTCGCTTACATGCTTAACTACAAATATTTAACAAATTACCTCATTTGTGAAGAAATCAGACATTTGAAGCTGTTTTATACTTGGGAGTTTGATTCTTTCAGGAATCGAGGGTTTATTGGTACTAACTAACATGTACTGCAATTTCTTATCATCATCCAGCGGCGGTACTTTTCTATAGCCAACAGCATCGGGAAAGAACAATCTCAAAGTGTCCTGCTGGTCATATCTTATAAATCAGTTTATGTATTCTCAGAATTTTAGCAGCGCCAATACGCTTCATTGCGTCACGGACACACATTACTTTCGTTTCTGTCGAACATGTGTCGCCAGGAATTACATACTGGATTCCATCAGTCAAAAATTCTCCGAGCCAGTTCTAGTCACAGCCTCTCCTTTTTATACTTTAATCAATACGTCACAAAAACAGAACCAAACACTCAGCTAATTTATTTCGGACTACTCGTGATATTACGTGGTTTGTATGGAAGAAAACGACAACTTCTGAAGCCCAATCAGACCTAGTGCAAGGCTTCGGACACCGTCTAGCTTGGGTTTACGCGAATTTTCACATAGAAAATATTATGTTTTGTTACTGGATATTGTGCCCACTTCTCTGTTTCACGGAAACTTCCATTGAATGGTTATAGCCTGTTATTACAGAACTACTTCTGACCTTCATGTGTTTGTTAGTGCTGAGCACCTCTAGATGCGCACCGTACAAATAGGAAGCCTGTGCATCAACGCGTGACTCTGATGTCCAATTGGCTTATTACCGGTTAGCGTTGCATCTTCGTGTAAATGCCATCATGTTGTCAGACAGAAAAAAATAAAACGAACCAAGAAAACCGGCACTTAATGCTGTATCCCTCGATTTCCAATATCCATCCGCCTCCATAACCGAGATCACTGTCGCGTTCCAAGGCGGTGCTGCGCAGCTCGGAGACAATTATTACAATCATGGCATTGCAAGAAATTTGCGACAGCAGGATTTGTGCAGTAAAAGAAAAGGGGTAGCCTGCAGTTCCTCACACTGTATTATCTATCAGTGTCCTGTAATCGATCTGGACCCGCGCGTGGCGTCTTATGTAAGGATGACATCATACATTACCGATGACTATCCGCCCGTCGGAAGAGGAAGTCAAATCTGTGGTCCTCTTTGTTGGTATTAAGAAAAGGCTGTGTAACGGTAGTGATTTGACCCACACTACTCTGCTGCTTCCAGAACCAACGCCATCAGCATTACGCTGTACTTCACACATTCCCGTCATACGGGCTCTGCTGTTTTCATGATTTGGCAGGTTCACTTTATTTATTCACAGAACTAATAAAGAATGGTCGTGACAGTATGAAAACGATGCTGCTTAAACTTATTAGGTCCATCTATAAAGCGGGCCAGTGTGGCCGTGCGGTTCTAAGCGCTTCAGTTTGGAACCGCGTGACCGCTACGGTCGCAGGTTCGAATCCTGCCTCGAGCATGGATGTGTGTGATGTCCTTAGGTTAGTTAGGTTTAAGTAGTTCTAAGTTCTAGGGGACTGATGACCACAGCAGTTGAGTCCCATAGTGCTCAGAGCCATTTGAACCATTTTGAATCCATCTATAGCATAGGAAAGATACCGACAGACTTCCAGAAATGCATCATTGTTCTTATACCAAAGAAGGCAGCAGCTACAAAATGTGAACAGTACCGAACTTTAAGCCTAATATCAGATGCATCAAAAATTCTCGTAAAAATAGTTCTGAAGCGAATTGAAGCGAAGGTGGAGGATATGCTGAGTGAAGATCAGTTTGGTTTCAGAAGGAGGTTGGGAACAAGAGAAGTGATTCTGGCACTGAGACTCCTTATCGAAAAGCAATTACAGAAAAATAAACCAATTTATATTGCCTTTGTAGACCTGGAAAAGGCATTTGATATCGTTATCTGACAACAGATGTTTAGAGTGCTGAGGAAAAATTGGAATGAAGTACAAAGACATCCGTGTGATACTCAGTTTCTATAAGAATGAGGTGGCAGTGGGCAGTGATTAGGAACTGTCACCAGGAACAAGAAGAAAATATTAGAAAAGGGGTAAGACAAGGATGTGCTCTTTCTCCTCTTATATTCAACGCTTACATCCAGGAAGCTATAGACCAAGTTCGAGAAACTACTGAGATGGGGATCAAAATTAATGGGCAGAAGATAGACCTGCTACGTTATGCAGATGATATTCCTATACTCACGGAGACAAAAGAAGATCTAGAAGAAGTCCTCCGAACAATGGAAAGAATTCTATGCAACCAGTATGGAATGAGAATAAAAAAGAAAAAGACTAAAGTGATGGTATGCAGTACCGGAGCAGAATATGAACCTTTGAGAATGAGAATTGGAAGAGAGGAGCTGGAAGTGATGGAGGAATTTACTTACCTGGGAAGCAAAGTTACAAGGGATGGTAGATGCCGGAAAGAAATTTTGAGCTGATTACAAAAGACCAAAAATTGCATTTAATCGGAGGAGGAACTTACTCACCAAAATGAATATCACTCTGAAAATAAGTAAACGTATCATGAAAGGTTTCGTTCGGAGTGAGGCCCTATACGGAGCTGAAACTTGGACGATTGGAAGAGAAGAGAGATGACGGCTACAGCTGCTCGAGATGTGGTGCTATAGAAGGATGATGATCAGCTGGAGAGAAAGTAACAAATGAAGAGTTGCTAAGAAGAGTAGAGGAAACCAGATCTCTGTGGAGGCACATCCAGACAATAAGAGGCAAACTTGTAGGGCACATCATACGACACAATAACATCATTGGAACAATAGCAGAAGGAGCTATTGAGGGAAGGAATCTGCGGGGGCGACCAACGATATCATTCATGCAACAGATCATGAATGACGTTGGATGTAACACGTACGTGTAAATGAAGAGTAAGGCACACAGAAGAGAGGAATGGCGCTCTGCTGCAAACCAACTTCAGGGTTGAACACCAGAAGAAGAAGAAGAAGAAGAAGAAGAAGAAGCAGAAGAAAACTTTATTTAACTTTGTGGTCAGATGACATTCCTATTACCACAACCGTCAGTTAGCCTAAGTATGGGAAGTTGTGTGTGCCATCTATCTGTGAATCGCATGAACTATGAATTGTGCATTATCCAGTTTTAACTGTTTGTGCATCGTATTTTTTGTGGAGGACAGTGAAACGAGCGTGAAAAACCACCTGAAAATCATACTTGGGCTGGTCAGTGTTCTATACCAACAAATGGTTAATGCGGCTCAGATCCTTGTCTCGCTGCTTAGGGCGCTGCATGTTAAGCTGTATAAGCAGATCACATCTTCCATATAGACAGAAATTAATAAACAGGAGTTTTTAGCGGGGTAAGGGACAAAGTATGTGAATAAGAAATTGTTTTCAGACAAAGGTAGATGAAACTATCACTAGAGGTCTCCCTGTGAAGGATGCCACACACCTTCCCTCGAACATTTCCCCCGACGTACATTGTTATTCACCGATTACTCTTATTATCGGTGGCTGATTTTTATGAGTGTACAGGTACAACCTCTGCAACATGGCTGTTTATTTTTGTGATAACGGAAGTAAACGTAATTACATTTTTAAAGTAAATACCGAAGTGTGGTACAATACAGTTACAATATTACGAGCTCTCACCATTTTTGGAACAGTACATTTGTTATATGTGACTCACCAACTCCGTATCTGAGATTTTTTGATGTGCATTTGTGAGTTTTTTAATCTTTTTTTTTATTTTTGAGTCATCAGTATTTGACTGGTTTGATGCGGCCTGCCACGAATTTCTCTCCTGTGCCAGCCTCTTCATCTTAGAGCAGCACTTGCAACCTATGTCCTCAATTATTTGATGGATGTATTCCCACCTCTCCCTTCCTCTACAGTTTTTGCCCTCTACAGCTCCCTCTGGTACGATGGAAGTCATTCCCTCGTATCTTAATAGATGTCTGTCGTCCTGTCCCTTCTCCTTGTCAGTGTTTTCCACATATACCTTTCCTCTCCGATTCCGCGCAGAATCTCCTCATTCCTTATTTTATCAGTCCACCTAATTTTCAACATTCGTCTGTAGCGCCACATCTCAAACGCTTCGTTTCACTTTTGTTCCGGTTTTCCCACAGTCCATGTTTCACTACCATACAATGCTGTGCTCCAAACCTACAGTCTCGGAAATTTCTTTCTCAAATTAAAGCCTATGTTTGATACTGGTAGACTTCTCTTGGCCAGGAATGCCGTTTTTGCCAGCGCTAGTCTGCTTTTGATGTCCTCCTTGCTCCGTCCGTCGTTGGTTATTTTGCTGCCTAGGTAGCTGAATTCCTTAACTTAACGTATTTCGTGACAATCAGTCCTGATGTTAATTATCTCGTTGTTGTCATTTTTGCTACTTCTTATTACTATCGTCTTTCTTCGATTTACTCTCAATCCATATTCTGCACTCATTAGACTGTTCATGCAATTCAGCACGTCATGTAATTCTTCTTCATTTCACTCAGGATAGCAACGTCATCAGCGAATCGTATCATTGAAAATCTTTCACCAAGAAATTTTAATTCCACTCCTGAACCTTTCTTTTATTTTCATCATTGCTTCTTCTATGTACAGATCCAACAGTAGGGGCGAAAGACTACATCCCTGTCTTACACCCTTTTTAATCCAATCACTTCGTTCTTGGTCGTCCACTCTTATTATTCCGCCGGCCGGAGTGGCCGTGCGGTTCTGGGCGCTACAGTCTGGAGCCGAGCGACTGCTACGGTCGCAGGTTCGAATCCTGCCTCGGGCATGGATGTGTGTGATGTCCTTAGGTTAGTTAGGTTTAATTAGTTCTAAGTTCTAGGCGACTGATGACCTCAGCAGTTTAGTCGCATAGTGCTCAGAACCATTTGAACCATTTTATTATTCCCTCTTGGTTCTTGTACATATTGTACATTACCTGTTTGTCCCTGTAGCTTACACCCATTTTTCTCAGAATTTCGAACATCTTGCACTATTCTACATCGTCGAACACTTTTTCCAGGACGATAGATCCTATGAGCGTGTCTTGATTTTTCTTTAGTCTTACTTTCATTATCAATCGCAAAGTCAGAAATGCCTCTCTGGTACCAAACTGATCGTCATCTAACACATTTATGAATTAAGGTATCTCAAAAGCAGCTAGTCAAATACACTTAGATTTGGCGAGCGTGGGTCCACGGCATATCCCCTCCGACGAAGATCACGTGCCCTGAAAACAATTTGTGAAGCACCACTGTAGACACCTCGTAACATAGGCTCCAGTATCAGCAAACTGAGAGCATATCTTGCATCGACTGATTTAATGGCGGAGTAGTTTTGGAACAAGCTAATCTGTAACATCTGGAAGAACTAATAGTGACAAATCTCTCGTCCACTTTAGACAAAAACGGATGTTTTTATCTCAAAGTCTGACTCAGTGTCATTCAGTGAAATGTATACATGGTGTTTAAACTGCCCCTACCGCGTCGTTTTATGCAACCCGCAATTGTATAACTGGCCTTCGTAAACCATACTCGAGATTTTCATATTCTTTCGCTCGCTATACGCTAACTGTTGGCTCTACAGAAAAATGTGCAGGAGCTTTTTGTAGGAAATTTAATTTAGTGAAATTTTGTACTGGTATACGGTTTCACTGGAGGCCACGGCTTTCGAGTTATTCAAGGAAAAAATAGAAAATTAACCTTCAAACGCACCGCCACCCCGCACTCATCCCTCACCAGTCAGTATTTCTAGTTTGTTGTTCGTGGCACTCGCTCCTACCACGCTACAAAAATTACCGACCGCCGACCGCTGTGGCCGAGTAGTTCTAGGTGCTTCAGTCCGGAACCACGCGGCTGCTACGGTAGCAGGTTAGAATCCTGCCTCGGGCATGGATGTATGTGATGTCCTTAGGTTAGTTAGGCTCAAGTAGTTTTAAGTCTAGGGAACTGATGACCTCAGATGTTAAGTCTCATAGTTCTTAGAGCAATTTGAACCATTTTTTTTTAAATTACAGATTGTAAGAACTGTTCCTGAAGTTTCATCTTTTTGGTTTCTATTGATTGGGCTATTACGCCACCAATAATACTTCGTTAACGTTATTAATTTAAAAGTTCCTGTGATGGTAATGAACGATAAACGACTTTTGTAACTGCTACGCTAAAACTAATAACGTTGACACTTCTATCTAAACTCAACCCTTACAAGCACCACAGTCTGTTATTCAGAAGTCCTGACAAATACACCCATATAACTGTTTATTTTGTGATGTTAAAATTCATGACATTTTAGATAAAACTTACCGAAACATCAGTTTAACAATTTGTAAGTGCTCGACTAAGCTGGTGGCGTAATAAGGCCAGTCAATGAAGGTCAACAAAGGTCAAATGTGGGAAATAATTCGTGCAATCGCAAATATTTGTACAGTAATAGGAGGGAGCGCCCTGAACAACATACTAGAAATACTGACTGGCGGCAAGTGAGTTTGGGAGTGAGGGTCCGTTTGTAGGTCATTTTTGGATATTTTTCTCGAATAAAAAATGGTCCAAATGGCTCTAAGCACTGTGAGACTTAACATCTAACATCTGAGGTCATCAGTCCCCTAGACTTAGAACTACTTAAACCTAACTAACCTAAGGACATCACACACATCCATGCCCGAGGCAGGATTCGAACCTGCGACCGTAGGAGCAGCGCGGTTCCGGACTGAAGCCCCTAGAACCGCTCGGGCACAACGGCCGGCTTCTTCTCGAATAACTCGAAAACTATGGCCCCTAACGAAAACGTACCCTAGTATAAAATTTAACTGCATTAAATTGGATGCAAGAAATTCCCGTTCAATTTTTTCTGTAGGACAAACACTATGCACGCAGCGAGGGAGAGAATGTGAGAATATCGCGCGTGCTTTATGAAGGAGAGCTATAACATCGTGAGCTGCACAAAGCGACAGCGTTAGCGGCAGTTAAATCACCCTGCATGTATACTGATGAACCAAATCCTTATAACTGTGCTTTACCATACTGTCGGCCCTCTTCTTCACATGCACTGCAGAGCCAAAGCCTATGACCGCGCCCCGCGGGATTAGCCGAGCGGTCTTAGGCGCTGCAGTCCTGGACTGAGCGGCTGGTCCCGGCGGAGGTTCGAGACTTCCCCCGGGCATGGGTGTGTGTGTTTCTCCTTAGGATAATTTAGGTTAAGTAGTGTGTAAGCTTAGCGACTGATGACCTTAGCAGTTAAGTCCCATAAGATTTCACACACATTTGTACCTTATGACCGCCTGCATAATAGCGTTATGGTCCACTTTTGGAACGTAATGCAACAACGAATCTACGAAAAATGGATTAGACAAATGTGTAGTATGTTTCAGGAGGTATGTACGTCGGGTGTCTACCCACAGTTCCTGCAGTTCCAGTAAATTACGTGCCGGTGGTTTTTGGGCGCACGATAGTGTCCCAGATATGTTTCATCGGGTTCAGATCGGGCGAATCTGGTGTCCAAGACATGAGCTTCAGTCCACTATCATGCTCCTCAAACTACTGCAGCACGATCCTGGCCTTGTGATACGGACAATTATCCTATTGGAAGATGCAGTCGACGTCGGGGCCGAGATCACTCGTCGAGGGATGCATGTTGTCCGCAACGATGTTCACGTAGTCCACAGCTGTCATGATGCTTTGATTATACCACAGGTCGCATGGAGGCCCAGGGGATTGTCCCCCGTAGCATAACACTATCCCAACAGGCTCGTAACCGTTGGGCCTCACTGGTTTCGAACAGACTTTCGCCTAGATGACGTATCCGGCTAGACCTTCGGCCTAGTACATCAGGGAAACTGATTCATCGGACTAAGCGAGACGTATCCATTGATTCACGGTCTCTTATCGATGCACCCATGCAGACTGCAATCGTAACTGACGATGTCGTTGAGTCAATATGGGGGTTGTCTATTACGGTATCCCAGGTTTAACAATGTGCACCGAACGGTGTGCTCCGTAACACTCTGTCGTCAGATCTGCCACTTATCCCCGTCATCCTGCTTCACAGTATGGGGAAGCCTCCAATCACCTCGTTCTGAAATGAGGCGTGAACGTCCAACTCCTAGTCGCCTACTCGTAGTTTCACAGTCCTTCACGACGGTAGCACGCCAAAAGCCGACCAGTTCTGCCGTTACCTACTCACTCTTTCTAAGGCACTGGGTCGTACTGGTCTGCCCATTTTCAAAGTCGCTTATGCCAGTGGATTTACCCATTCGCTTTTCGTTTCGTCGCTAAAATGATTCCTCGTCCATCTGTGCTCTACATACATATTTTTTTTATCACCCATGTGGCTGAAACGCCACTAAGTGGTTTTCAGAGTCACGCAGTGGGCATAATGTTCTGGCTCACTGTGTGTTTAACTACATAAGATTTGCTGCAATAAATTCCAATTCATACTTTCTGCTACACTATGCGCGTAGCGAGCGAGAGAATGTGAAAATATCGCGCATGGTTTATGAAGGCCAGCTGTAACATCGTGGGCTGCATAAAACGACAGCGGTAGAGGCAGCTAAATCACCCTGTATATATACTGATGAACCACATAATACATATATATGGTGAGTCACTAACTATTGCCACCTAGAACAGCTCCGAAAATATGATAGTAGCTGAAATGTTTCTGGGACAAATGTTGCATGGGACAACGGGGCCCATAATATGACGTTTTTTCGTTGCTAGGTGGGGTCGCGTCTGAGATATGAAGGTCACCTTTGTTTTTCTTAAATGGGATGCTATAGTTTGGTATTTATTTTCTGGTAGTGGCTATCGAGACGAATCCAATGATGTGTAACAGTAAGGTCTTTGAAGGTCAGCGAAGGTCACAAAGGTGTCATGAACGTCCATTTACAGAAGGTGTTTGAAGTGATGACCACTGGTATCAATGCAGTGCTGCAATCTTCTTATCATGGATTGAGTGGTATACCTTATCGGTTCGAGCACATGCTCTGACAATTCTCTCACGTATATCGTGCAAATAGTAAATATTCGCCGAATACGGCGTATCCATCTAACGTGCCATTGACATGTAAACACCATTCGAGGGTTTCGCAATACAACACTAACGGAAACGGTAAGACTAGTACCGTTGAGAACAACTGGATCGTTAACGCTTCGGAAACATATCCGGCAAAGGAAAGTTACTAAAGAGGAAACGTAAATCGGTACACTTGCCACTGTGGTTCGAGATCCTTGTGTTAGTTCGCGTCAAATCGCAAGGGTCTCTGGCATGAGCCGGAGTAGTGTTCTTCGTGTTCTGCATCGCCATAAATATCATACTTACCATATCAGTCTCCACCAAGAATTAACTGGTACGATTGCATGCCTCGCACTGAATTCTGCCTATGGGCTCAAATTCAGATTCACAGGGATGACACATTTATTAATTCGATTTTATTTGCTGGCGAGGCCACATTACGAACTATGGAAATGTTAATTTGTATAACATGCAACTGAAAATCCATGTTGGCTGCAGCTAGTTGCACACCAGAAACTGTGGTCGGTGAATGTATCGTTTGGGATTATGGAGGACAGAATTATAGGCTCCTATTTAATTGAAGGAAATCTTAATGGTAGGAAGTACACCACATTCCTGCTAGAAGCACTAGGTCTTTTATTGGAAGAAATACCTTTAGGAACAAGGAACAGAATGTGGTATCAACACGATGGGTGTCCGACACATTTTTCGCTGGTGGCTAAAATGAGTTGCACGGACAATTGCCAAATCGTTGGATCAGCGCTAGGCTAACACCTTCTGCCGCTGCAAGACAGCCTGTGCGCTAGAGCCGATGAACGTGTATTTCTTTCGTGAAACCATAACAAATTCACTGATCGTTAAATTTGACCTTCACAGAGAAATTGTGTTGCCCTTGTATGATATCGCGCGCAATGTGGCACACTGATTACAACGCAGTGTGATCTTCTTCTGTTGTGTTTAAAATCGTATGCAAAATCTGACTTACTTGTTAAGAAAAACGTCGCTACAGAAACCTAGATCCATTAGTCAGTAAATGACACCAACGGAGATACTTCGTAACAGTTAACAGACAGGATGACGAAATTATTGTAGCGATCATAAGTTTATTACAGGGACAAAAATGTAATTCACTGGGGCATGAATGGCTCATCAATGATCGCATAGATATTGGAGATATTGTTACAGTGAAAAGTTTAATTACAAACGCTCATTTCACCAATGCAAAAGCGTGAAATAATACTCATTTGTGGTGTAAGTACAAGAACATAATGTATAAATCTACTCAAAGAACTGGGTATTCTAACCACTGCTTCTCAGTATATTTATTCCTTAATGCAATTTGTTGCAAACAATATGCCTCTACTTCCAACCAATAGCTCAATACATAGTACCAATACTAGGAATAAGAACCATCTACATAAAGACCTAAAATCACTTACCTTGGTCCAATATTCAGGAATACACATTTTCAATAAATTACCAGCAACCATTAAAAACTTGATTTAAGATAAAGCACAGGTTGAACAGCTTCTCGGTAGGTAACTCCTTTTGTACTCTACAGATGAATTTTTTTTTAACAGGGACTGCTGAAGTAAAAATGTCCGTTAGATTTAAGCTCTGACAGCACTTGGCCACAACAGTCAAGATTAGGTAATTTGTGTATGATATATTTAATAAAAATGTATAATTATGTTTCATTCTGACCGTGTACATTTTGTAGATATTAGCAGTTTCAGTTTACTGTAAAGTATCTGGATATCTTGACAATCTACTGGCAAAACGATCAGGGAAGTGAGTATTATATTAAAGTGTCCTATGTTTTTATGTTATATCTTCTGAAATGTCCCACACCCACGAGACTCATATTATTTTTGAGTCTACAGTACAAAAACTGAATCTATTCTAACCTTTAACCCACAAAGCAAAATCAGGGATTTTGTAATTTTGACACCTTTGTCTGTCTCTCTCATCAAAACTCTTAAATATGTAACAGAATATTCTTGCTAAAGATATGACATCATTGTAAATAGAATATAGGCCTAATTTTATGCACATTCATTTTAAGCAATGCAGCTACACACATCAAGTAGAGAAAAGTAGGAATTAGGAGAGAATGACAAATGTAAACGTTTGTTAACCTGTCACAAAATTTATTCTAAACTACTTTACAGTTGACAGTTTTCTCTTTTTAATTTTACTGTCAATATGGCTGTCATTAATTTTTTTAACATAATTATTGAGAAATATATTACATGCTACTTTTACTACAGACTGAAGAATTTTATCATCAGTATGATCTACCTGACTACAAGAAAACTCCCTTAGGAAAAAGTCTTCCCTTTTAATTACATCAACAGTTAATCATATAACTAGATTTCTCTGGGATGTACATCTCATGAAGGAGAGCTCATGTTCTCCAGACACCAAGTTTTTAACAATCAAATAAGTGAAAATAACAGCATTAATGACCTCATTATTAGGGCAATACAATCCACCTCTATCTACCTTTCTTATAAGTTCATAGCTTTCATCACTTTCTATTACTGATAATGTTTTATCAAGCACTAAGTACGTTTTACATGTTTCACACCTCAGCTTCTTAACAACAGCTCTGGCACAGTATCCTGACAAGTATGTGAAAACAGGCAACTATTCCTGAACAGACTGAACTTGTTCTTCACTGAAAAACATTATGCTCTCAAAGTTTGATGGTGGTGGTAAGGTAATATCATCTACACAATCACTTTCAAAAGAATCTAAATCTATACCAACTTCACCAAGAGCAGAGGATGAAATTTTCAAGGAAAGCAGAGTCTGAATTCTTAGCTTGGATTCAATTTCAAATACCTGTCTCAAAGATACCAAATACTGAGATCCTGCCATTGTTCGATATTTTCCAAATCTTGCTTCTAGGGCATCTGTCTGAATCTTACCTGGGAAAAGATATTTGAAATTCAGCTCCTCAGTGCAATACTTTGTCAGTTCTAGAAGGGCATGAGTGGTATGTGATATGGCCAAATGTGTATCACTGGATAATCCAAATGTACTATCAGAAATATGTTTCCATTTATCCAGCCATGATAGAAATCTTTCTAAATATCTGATATTTT